>NW_027507758.1:150428666-150944008 GCF_037356315.1 Lithobates pipiens | reverse complement strand
TGTCTGTCACTGAAACCAAACCGGCCCACTGAGGCCATCGGCCCACCGGGAATCTCCCGTAGTCCCCGATGGCCAGTACATGCCTGGGTATCAGAGTAAAGGGGGGTGAATACATGCCACACTTTTCCGATATTTTTTTGTTTTTGAACCTAGAAAACCATTTATCCTTTTCCTTCCACTTCGCTATTTTGTGCCACTTTGTGTTGGTCTTTCACATAAAATCCCAATAAAATACATTTACGTTTTTGGTTGTAACATGACAAATGTGGAAAATTTCAAGGGGCACTGTATATGGGACACACCATCAATACAGATACAATTGTTTCACACTTGGTTTTCTAGTGCTAGGCGTAATCCATACCAAATGCTGACAGTTAACAATCGAATTTGCAAAAATGTTCTCAAGGTTCATTTTACATGGAAACAAAATTATAAATAATATAGTACTTAGTTTTACCAGATTTGAGGACATTCATATTAATCAGTTCTAGAGGCTGCTGTGTAATAGAATGTATCGGAATACGGGAGCTGCCTTTACCGACTCGTTTTGAGCATGTATTATTCATGGCTATCATCCCTATAGTTGCTTTCCTCCTTAGCCAGTCACTTGCCCATGACAAACATGTGCAGATCAGTTGCCATGACATGTGATACATGTGACAACAGTAAGGTCTCATGTGGAGAAAACGGGGGAGTCATACTGAACACTGGCACCCCAATAATCTGAAAGATTTACAAGTCAGTAACAAAAACGGTCACATTTAAAACGCAGCACTTATGCCTAAACTAGATAAGGCTGCCTATACATAGTTCAGTTTTTTTGTTCAGCCAAACGGCTGAAGAAAACTGAACAGATTCCCCAATCCATGCATTTTTGTATTCGGACAGTGAGGTGACTCCCCTGCCATCAGAACACACAGATCAGCACTGAACTGAACTGAAGTTTCCAGCAGTCCCTTCATGATCGGCCATACATAGATTGAAATATTTCAATCTATGCATGGCTAGCCTAAGACCCATGTGATATAACAGAGGACAGCTAAGAAAGAATTCAGAGATGTTCTAAATATCCACTTCAAAAGACTCTTAATGAGGGCCCTGCTGTAAATGAGTGTCGTAAACAGTCTCAACTCCAACAGTAATAGAGTTACCTTTATAAAAAGTGGTCCTAACAATGCAGGAGAAGATACCATTTAATTAGACGCCATACACACCTATATATCAAAGTCCAGAAGGCTAATCATACACATTGGACCTCCTAGCAGTAACATACATCAGGAATGTATCATAATTGGTATCTAGCAAATCGTAATTTCATTTTGCAAAATATGTTGATTTTCAGATTGTGAAAGCTTGTCAGATGGAAATATTGACATAAAGTAAAACCTTGGTTTTGAGAGCGTTTTGCAAGACAAACACATTTTTTAAATAAATTGTGACTTGATATACAAGCGGTGTCTTGATATACAAGTAGCGTCATTCACAACGGAGTATAAATGGAAGAGAGGGCGCCTCTAAATGTAGCAATATGGTTAAATTTAATGAAGGTACAACATTTAGCAACTCACATGGTCGGATTATCCGACAACACGGTCCGATAGGACACATTCGGATGGATTCTCCGACCGTGTGTACAAGGGCTAAGTATGCAGGCATCCGGGGTAAAGCTGTCCACATAGACCAGTGATGGCGAACCTTGGCACTCCAGATGTTTGGGAAATGTAGTTCCAAAACATCAGGAGTGCCAAGGTTCGCATCACTGACATAGACCATCCTCTGTACCGCCGGGTCTCACCGCTGTCAGTCTGCAATCATGACTGGGAAGACTACCCTGCAGTAGAGCAATCCAAAAGCGAGGCTTGAAGTGCTCGTGGAGCGCAGCGCGGAAGAATGATGCCGGTGCAGAGGAATGGTCTATGTGGACAGCTTTACCCCGGATGCCTGCAGACTTAGCCCTTGTACACACGGTCGGAGAATCCATCCGAATGTGTCCTATCGGACCGTGTTGTCGGATAATCCGACCATGTGAGTTGCTAAATGTTGTAACGTTGTACCGACTGTGTGTGGTATGCATCGGACTGATTCCGTCTGAATATCCGTCCGGACCCAATTTTCCAACTTGTTGGATATATTTTCCAACAAACTGGTCCGATCGGACATACTCCGATCATGTGCAGAGAATTCCGATCGGACAAAGTGCCACGCCTGCTCAGATCAAATTCCTAAACCAAAGCTATTGGCTACTAGCCTGAACGTAGTCCCGTCGTAACGAATAACGTCATCACGTCTGAACGATCGGATTTTCCGACAACTTGGTCGACCGTGTGTATGCAACAGTTTCGGACACAATCCTTCGGACAAAATCCGTCTGACAAAATCCAACGGATTTGATTGGCAGAATGTCCAACCGTGTGTACAGGGGCTTAGATGTGCCTCTTTTATTCATCAACCATGTGGGTTGCAAAATGTTGTATCTTCATTAAATGTAACCATATTGCTACACTTTATGCCACGTACACACGATCAGAATGAATCCCCTACCATTTGTGGATGGACATTTTATGGTTACACAACCTGGTCACATTGCTAAAATCTACTTATATAGACTATAAACTGAAGGACCTATGAATAATTGTTGTGGAACAAATCATCCGAGTTTCCATTATTTCTTATGGGGAAATTCGCTTGGCTATACGAGTGCTATGGATTACAAGCAATGTTTCTGGACGAATTATGCTCACAATCCAAGGTTTTACTGTACTTTCGGATAGTTGGCTTTAAAAAGAGCATAATATTATTATTATTATTATAGGTGCTTTTAAGCTTTGCTACTGTACCAGACTTTGATGGCCTCCACTTTTCAAGCTGACAGGAAAACAATGCAGTGTAAGCAACACAGTCTGCTGCTACTCTTTTACTCACAAGTTGGGGGTGGAGAAATGACATCACTGTATTTCTCAATTATAATAGAGAATGCTGTTTTACCGACCAATTGGCAGGCTGGGGATTTGAGATGACACCACTGTATTTTTCTAACTAAGAATATGGTGTAATTTCTCTGGTTACATGACATGGCAGAGTTGTGTAAATCTCTGGACTGCATGGACAAATATACAAACCCTTTCTTAGGTCAAAAAGCATATATGGATTTTGTCTATATTTAGAGGTTTTACTTGGCATTATTGTGATAAAAAGTTGGTCTAAACCAACGGTCTCCAAACTGCAGCCTTTTGCTTGCCTTTATCCGGTCCTTGGGGCACGATTCCATCCACTGACACCAACCATGGGACACGATTCCTCCCACTGACACCGACAATAGGGTAGAATTCCTTCCACTGACACCAACAATGGGGCAGAATTCCTTCCATTGACACCCAACAATGGGGCAGAATTCCTTCCATTGACACCCAACAATGGGGCAGAATTCCTTCCATTGACACCCAACAATGGGGCAAAATTCCTTCCATTGACACCCAACAATGGGGCAAAATTCCTTCCATTGACACCCAACAATGGGGCAAAATTCCTTCCATGGACACCCAACAATGGGGCAAAATTCCTTCCATGGACACCAACAATGGGGCAAAATTCCTTCCATGGACACCAACAATGGGGCAAAATTCCTTCCATGGACACCAACAATGGGGCAAAATTCCTTCCATGGACACCAACAATGGGGCAGATTTCATTCCACTGACAGCAATGATGGAGCATAATTCCTTCCATTGACATCAACAATGAGGCAGAATTCCTTCCATTGACACCAACGATGGGGCAGAATTCCTTCCATTGACACCAACGATGGGGCAGAATTCCTTCCATTGACACCAACGATGGGCAGAATTCCTTCCATTGACACCAACGATGGGGCAGAATCCTTCCATTGACACCAACAATGGGGCAGAATTCCTTCCATTGACACCAAGGATGGGGCAGAATTCCTTCCATTGACACCAAGGAATGGGGCAGAATTCCTTCCATTGACACCAAGGATGGGGCAGAATTCCTTCCATTGACACCAACGATAGGGCAGAATTCCACCCATTGACATCAACAATGGGGCAGAATTCCTTCCCATTGACACCAAGGATGGGGCAGAATTCCTTCCATTGACACCAAGGATGGGGCAGAATTCCTTCCATTGACACCAACGATAGGGCAGAATTCCTTCCATTGACACCCAACAATGGGGCAGAATTCCTTCCATTGACACCCAACAATGGGGCAGAATTCCCTTCCATGGACACCAACAATGGGGCAGATTTCATTCCACTGACAGCAATGATGGAGCATAATTCCTTCCATTGACACCAACGATGATGCATAATTTCTTCCATTGACACCAACGATGGGGCAGAATTCCTTCCATTGACACCAACGATGGGGCAGAATTCCTTCCATTGACACCAACGATGGGGCAGAATTCCTTCCATTGACACCAACGATGGGGCAGAATTCCTTCCATTGACACCCAACAATGGGGCAAAATTCCTTCCATTGACACCCAACAATGGGGCAAAATTCCTTCCATTGACACCCAACAATGGGGCAAAATTCCTTCCATTGACACCCAACAATGGGGCAAAATTCCTTCCATGGACACCCAACAATGGAGCAAAATTCCTTCCATGGACACCCAACAATGGGGCAAAATTCCTTCCATGGACACCAACAATGGGGCAAAATTCCTTCCATGGACACCAACAATGGGGCAGATTTCATTCCACTGACAGCAATGATGGAGCATAATTCCTTCCATTGACACCAACGATGACGCATAATTTCTTCCATTGACATCAACAATGAGGCAGAATTCCTTCCATTGACACCAACGATGGGGCAGAATTCCTTCCATTGACACCAACGATGGGGCAGAATTCCTTCCATTGACACCAACGATGGGGCAGAATTCCTTCCATTGACACCAACGATGGGGCAGAATTCCTTCCATTGACACCAAGGATGGGGCAGAATTCCTTCCATTGACACCAAGGATGGGGCAGAATCCTTCCATTGACACCAAGGATGGGGCAGAATTCCTTCCATTGACACCAACGATAGGGCAGAATTCCACCCATTGACATTCAACAATGGGGCAGAATTCCTTCCATTGACACCAAGGATGGGGCAGAATTCCTTCCATTGACACCAAGGATGGGGCAGAATTCCTTCCATTGACACCAACGATAGGGGCAGAATTCCTTCCATTGACACCAACAATGGGGCAGAATTCCTTCCATTGACACCCAACAATGGGGCAGAATTCCTTCCCCATGGACACCAACAATGGGGCAGATTTCATTCCACTGACAGCAATGATGGAGCATAATTCCTTCCATTGACACCAACGATGACGCATAATTTCTTCCATTGACACCAACGATGGGGCAGAATTCCTTCCATTGACACCAACGATGGGGCAGAATTCCTTCCATTGACACCAACGATGGGGCAGAATTCCTTCCATTGACACCACGATGGGGCAGAATTCCTTCCATTGACACCAACGATGGGGCAGAATTCCTTCCATTGACACCAACGATGGGGTAGAATTCCTTCCATTGACACCAAGGATGGGGCAGAATTCCTTCCATTGACACCAAGGATGGGGCAGAATTCCTTCCATTGACACCAACGATAGGGCAGAATTCCTTCCATTGACACCCAACAATGGGGCAGAATTCCTTCCATTGACACCCAACAATGGGGCAGAATTCCTTCCATGGACACCAACAATGGGGCAGATTTCATTCCACTGACAGCAATGATGGAGCATAATTCCTTCCATTGACACCAACGATGACGCATAATTTCTTCCATTGACACCAACGATGGGGCAGAATTCCTTCCATTGACACCAACGATGGGGCAGAATTCCTTCCATTGACACCAACGATGGGGCAGAATTCCTTCCATTGACACCAACGATGGGGCAGAATTCCTTCCATTGACACCCAACAATGGGGCAAAATTCCTTCCATTGACACCCAACATGGGGCAAAAATTCCTTCCATTGACACCCAACAATGGGGCAAAATTCTTCCATTGACACCCAACAATGGGGCAAAATTCCTTCCATGGACACCCAACAATGGAGCAAAATTCCTTCCATGGACACCCAACAATGGGGCAAAATTCCTTCCATGGACACCAACAATGGGGCAAAATTCCTTCCATGGACACCAACAATGGGGCAGATTTCATTCCACTGACAGCAATGATGGAGCATAATTCCTTCCATTGACACCAACGATGACGCATAATTTCTTCCATTGACATCAACAATGAGGCAGAATTCCTTCCATTGACACCAACGATGGGGCAGAATTCCTTCCATTGACACCAACGATGGGCAGAATTCCTTCCATTGACACCAACGATGGGGCAGAATTCCTTCCATTGACACCAACGATGGGGCAGAATTCCTTCCATTGACACCAAGGATGGGGCAGAATTCCTTCCATTGACACCAAGGATGGGGCAGAATTCCTTCCATTGACACCAAGGATGGGGCAGAATTCCTTCCATTGACACCAACGATAGGGCAGAATTCCTTCCATTGACACCAACAATGGGGCAGAATTCCTTCCATTGACACCCAACAATGGGGCAGAATTCCTTCCATGGACACCAACAATGGGGCAGATTTCATTCCACTGACAGCAATGATGGAGCATAATTCCTTCCATTGACACCAACGATGACGCATAATTTCTTCCATTGACACCAACGATGGGGCAGAATTCCTTCCATTGACACCAACGATGGGGCAGAATTCCTTCCATTGACACCAACGATGGGGCAGAATTCCTTCCATTGACACCAACGATGGGGCAGAATTCCTTCCATTGACACCAACGATGGGGCAGAATTCCTTCCATTGACACCAACGATGGGGTAGAATTCCTTCCATTGACACCAAGGATGGGGCAGAATTCCTTCCATTGACACCAAGGATGGGGCAGAATTCCTTCCATTGACACCAACGATGGGGCAGAATTCCTTCCATTGACACCAACGATGGGGCAGAATTCCTTCCATTGACACCAACAATGGGGCAGAATTCCTTCCATTGACACCAAGGATGGGGCAGAATTCCTTCCATTGACACCAAGGATGGGGCAGAATTCCTTCCATTGACACCAAGGATGGGGCAGAATTCCTTCCATTGACACCAAGGATGGGGCAGAATTCCTTCCATTGACACCAACGATAGGGCAGAATTCCACCCATTGACATTCAACAATGGGGCAGAATTCCTTCCATTGACACCAAGGATGGGGCAGAATTCCTTCCATTGACACCAAGGATGGGGCAGAATTCCTTCCATTGACACCAACGATAGGGCAGAATTCCTTCCATTGACACCCAACAATGGGGCAGAATTCCTTCCATTGACACCCAACAATGGGGCAGAATTCCTTCCATGGACACCAACAATGGGGCAGATTTCATTCCACTGACAGCAATGATGGAGCATAATTCCTTCCATTGACACCAACGATGACGCATAATTTCTTCCATTGACACCAACGATGGGGCAGAATTCCTTCCATTGACACCAACGATGGGGCAGAATTCCTTCCATTGACACCAACGATGGGGCAGAATTCCTTCCATTGACACCAACGATGGGGCAGAATTCCTTCCACTGACACCCAACAATGGGGCAGAATTCCTTCCATTGACACCCAACAATGGGGCAAAATTCCTTCCATTGACACCCAACAATGGGGCAAAATTCCTTCCATTGACACCCAACAATGGGGCAAAATTCCTTCCATTGACACCCAACAATGGGGCAAAATTCCTTCCATGGACACCCAACAATGGAGCAAAATTCCTTCCATGGACACCCAACAATGGGGCAAAATTCCTTCCATGGACACCCAACAATGGGGCAAAATTCCTTCCATGGACACCAACAATGGGGCAGATTTCATTCCACTGACAGCAATGATGGAGCATAATTCCTTCCATTGACACCAACGATGACGCATAATTTCTTCCATTGACATCAACAATGAGGCAGAATTCCTTCCATTGACACCAACGATGGGGCAGAATTCCTTCCATTGACACCAACGATGGGGCAGAATTCCTTCCATTGACACCAACGATGGGGCAGAATTCCTTCCATTGACACCAACGATGGGGCAGAATTCCTTCCATTGACACCAAGGATGGGGCAGAATTCCTTCCATTGACACCAAGGATGGGGCAGAATTCCTTCCATTGACACCAAGGATGGGGCAGAATTCCTTCCATTGACACCAAGGATGGGGCAGAATTCCTTCCATTGACACCAACGATAGGGCAGAATTCCACCCATTGACATTCAACAATGGGGCAGAATTCCTTCCATTGACACCAAGGATGGGGCAGAATTCCTTCCATTGACACCAAGGATGGGGCAGAATTCCTTCCATTGACACCAACGATAGGGCAGAATTCCTTCCATTGACACCCAACAATGGGGCAGAATTCCTTCCATTGACACCCAACAATGGGGCAGAATTCCTTCCATGGACACCAACAATGGGGCAGATTTCATTCCACTGACAGCAATGATGGAGCATAATTCCTTCCATTGACACCAACGATGACGCATAATTTCTTCCATTGACACCAACGATGGGGCAGAATTCCTTCCATTGACACCAACGATGGGGCAGAATTCCTTCCATTGACACCAACGATGGGGCAGAATTCCTTCCATTGACACCAACGATGGGGCAGAATTCCTTCCATTGACACCAACGATGGGGCAGAATTCCTTCCATTGACACCAACGATGGGGTAGAATTCCTTCCATTGACACCAAGGATGGGGCAGAATTCCTTCCATTGACACCAAGGATGGGGCAGAATTCCTTCCATTGACACCAAGGATGGGGCAGAATTCCTTCCATTGACACCAAGGATGGGGCAGAATTCCTTCCATTGACACCAAGGATGGGGCAGAATTCCTTCCATTGACACCAAGGATGGGGCAGAATTCCTTCCATTGACACCAAGGATGGGGCAGAATTCCTTCCATTGACACCAAGGATGGGGCAGAATTCCTTCCATTGACACCAAGGATGGGGCAGAATTTCTTCCATTGACACCAACGATAGGGCAGAATTCCACCCATTGACATTCAACAATGGGGCAGAATTCCTTCCACTGACACCAACGAAGGGGCAGAATTCCTTCCACTGACACCAACGATGGGGCAGAATTCCTTCCACTGACACCCAACAATGGGGCAGAATTCCTTCCATTGACACCCAACAATGGGGCAAAATTCCTTCCATTGACACCCAACAATGGGGCAAAATTCCTTCCATTGACACCCAACAATGGGGCAAAATTCCTTCCATTGACACCCAACAATGGGGCAAAATTCCTTCCATGGACACCCAACAATGGAGCAAAATTCCTTCCATGGACACCCAACAATGGGGCAAAATTCCTTCCATGGACACCAACAATGGGGCAAAATTCCTTCCATGGACACCAACAATGGGGCAGATTTCATTCCACTGACAGCAATGATGGAGCATAATTCCTTCCATTGACACCAACGATGACGCATAATTTCTTCCATTGACATTCAACAATGAGGCAGAATTCCTTCCATTGACACCAACGATGGGGCAGAATTCCTTCCATTGACACCAACGATGGGGCAGAATTCCTTCCATTGACACCAATGATGGGGCAGAATTCCTTCCATTGACACCAACGATGGGGCAGAATTCCTTCCATTGACACCAACGATGGGGCAGAATTCCTTCCATTGACACCAACGATGGGGCAGAATTCCTTCCATTGACACCAACGATGGGGCAGAATTCCTTCCATTGACACCAACGATGGGGCAGAATTCCTTCCATTGACACCAACGATGGGGCAGAATTTCTTTCATTGACACCAACGATAGGGCAGAATTCCACCCATTGACATTCAACAATGGGGCAGAATTCCTTCCACTGACACCAACGAAGGGGCAGAATTCCTTCCACTGACACCAACGAAGGGGCAGAATTCCCCCCATTGACACCAACGAAGGACATTTTCAACTCCCAGAGGACGCCAGGACATTTTCAACACTGGTCCCTCTAAAATCTGAAGGACAGTAAACTGGTCCTTTGCTTAGAAAGTTAGGAGACCCCTGGTCTAAACCCTTGTCAAACGTTGTCTTTGGTGGTTTCACCTTTTCTGGCACATCACTACCGCAATTTGTGACACCAACATGCGAATACTGCACTAAGCACTACACAGCAATGTTAATGCAAATCAAATAAAACAAGGCGGCAAATAAATATCTGGTTTTCCCAGGTTGATTTGCTTCAATGTGTTCAATAACAGAACTGGAAAAACAAATGAGAAAAAAAAAAAAGAAAAAGAAAAAAGAAAAAAATTCTAAAGCTTGTTCCTGCTTGCAAGTATGAAAAGCATACAGAATACATATTTATGCAAATGCAGGCAAAGTACAAAATGAACACTGACAGTCATTGACAATGCATAACACAACATCACAGCGATAAATCCATCACCGCACCTTTGTGCTATGACGCATAGAAATGCATTTATATTTTACTATGGCATCTATGAACCCCAAATCACAGGCTTGTGATATACACATTAGTGGAGGAACTATAGCTGTTCTGAAGTCTTTTTATAAAAGGTAATTATGTTTTGTTTTGTTTTTTTTAGCACTGACAGTTGTTTTGTTTTGTTTTTTATGACAAGCATTTGAAAGCTTCATTGTCTTCCTCAGGTCGAAGCAGTACTGAGTAATGTTTTGTATATTTAAAAATACATGTGAAAGAGATCAGCTTAAAGCAGTATCACATTGCGGCTTACCAATCATAAGGCTGCTTTCACACTGAGTCGCTTTACAGGCGCTATATCACTAAAAATAGCGCTTGCATAGCGCCTGTAAAGAGCCTCTCCTCTCACTGGAGCAGCACACTGGCAGGGCGCCAAAAAAAGTCCTGCCAGCCGCATCTTTGAGGTGATCTAGGAGCGGTGTTTTGAAATCAATTGGCAGTGGCACTTTGTGGGCCCATTTAACCCTTTTTTTGCCGTTAGCGGGGGTTAAAAGCGACCCGCTAGCAGCCGAAAAGTGCCACAAAAATGATGGTAAAGCACCACTAAAAATAGTGGCGCTTTACTGCCGACGCCCCCAATGCCTCAGTGTAAAAGTAGCCTTAGATGTGGTGGCTGCATTAGTTTTCTTTTTTGTTTTTTTTCCCCTCTGTTTTCATCTGATGATCTGGCCAGTAACAAACCTATTAAAACAGTGAGACACCACTCTGGAGGAAAGGAGGCACAGCGGACAGCAGCATAGTCAGTCTGGGGGGACGGGAAGGGAGGGGAGCGTTATATGTACCAGCAGATTTAAATACACTAACAAACTGAAGCCAAACTCCAGCTAATGCTTTATAAGCAGTTATAATTCTTCCTTTTGGGATAAATGTGTTATATAAATAATTAAAAGCTGATCACAATCCGTTCAGGCCCGCCTGTCAGTTTTTCAGGCGGACCTGAACGGATGCTCCATAAAGGTCTATGAAGCGTCGGATGTCAGCGGTGACATGTCCGCTGACATCTGACCCGCTCCGAAAAAGTGTGACGGAGGAAAAAGCTATTTTTCCATCCGTCATCAGATAGGATCGGGTGACGACGGACACTGCGGTCCGTCGTCATCCGATTTCCCATAGGGGAGAGCGGCGCTGTGACAGGTCCGCAGTGTGCAGAGACGGACCTGTCATCTTCCTGCTCAGCGCAGATTGCTTCCGGCGATCCCCGCTGAGCAAGCGGATATCCACGGGGCGGATCAGCACTGATCCACCCCATGTGAAAGGACCCTTAGTGTCAATGTTAAATGGTTTGTCTCATCCCTGTAACTGATACATTCTGCTGAAGAGCTTGTTCTTTTGAAAAACAACAAAACTACAGGGTGGATGAACCAGAAGAAAATAGAAGAAAGAAAGCCTAAAAAACAAACTAATGCAGCCATCACATCTAAGAATTGTTAAGCTGCAATATAATAAAAGTTTGCTTTTGGGTTTAATACCACTTTAATTAATTGAGTCTCGAGTGCTTTGTGTTTTAACACAGAGCTGAAATTCAATTTTTTCATCCTAACGCCTGCTCTTGTTGGGTCATGGCAGGGGCGTAACTATAGGGGGTGCAGCAGTAGCGCCTGCAACTGGGCCCTGTGATGCAGGGGGCCCATGCAGCCCCCTCTACATATGGCTGGCAGCAGCATAGGCAGCTAGGGGTACCAGTGCACCATGCACACGGGTTGCTGGAGGTGGAGGGTGACTAGCAGAGCTCCATGCTCGACTATCGCACTGGCTGCTGCTCTTTAGTTGTGCATTCCCCGCATGACCTGTGTCCTTGGCCGGCTCCTCAGAGTACCCCTCTCCTGCTCCATGCATTGCCGCTCAGTCCGATGTCTGTTCTCCCCAGCCAGAGTCCCGCCCCCCCCTGAGTCCGACCCACACTGCACTGCATACTTCTCCCGGGTAAACAAACTTTAAGCACACAGATGCAGTGCAGCCCTATGAGAGCCCCCCGGAGGACACTGCAGGCTTGTCTGCCAGCCCCCCTCCTCCCCCGTCATACACAGATGATGAAAGGTCTCTCTCGGAGATATGCTGATCACCTGTCCAGCACACTGGATGGAGCCCAGGCCAACATGGATGAGTGCGCGGCCTGCAGCTTGGTCATGGTGAGTGAGAGGACCCCATCTCCCACACACAATTACATACCCCCCCATCTCCCCCTGGGGACCGGGACCCCTTCTCACGTGGGGACAAGGACCCCCATCTCCCCTGGGAACAGGGGCCTCGTCTCACCTGGGGGCAGTAACTTCATCTGCCCTGGAAAAACGGACCTCACCTCTTCTGGGGATGGGGACCCCATCCTGCCTAGGGACAGTCCCCCAATGGGGCACCTAAAAATTAAAAAGAAAATAATAAAAAAAAAACTACTGATACCAGTGGTGGAACTACAGGGCTCACAAAGGTCATACCTGTGACCACGCCCTGGAGTTCCACCGCCGGACTCGGGGGGAAGGGCCCTGGCTGGGGTTCAGGGGGGCCCTTCATGGTTTCTTGCATCAGGGCCCTGAAGGTTCTAGTTACGCCACTGGGTCATGGCTAGGGTTTGCGCTTGATTGGCTTGCACCCCTTTTCGGGAGAGCTCAATACAAGTGCTCTGCAAGTGTACATAAGAGAGTTGGGGTGTGTGACTAATCCCCCTGGTTTTACTGCCTCTCCCCCTTAGGCTGCAGAAGTAGCTGATGGGGGCGTAACCATGCAAAAAATTTATCCCAACTGTCACACTTGACAGGCATTACCACCACCCACTGGATAAGACCTAATCAACTGAATGTATAGGGATGCTACACCGCGGTGCGGGCCCTTAAGAAGCTAAAAACAGGTGGTGCGGAAGGGGCATAGTACCTCCTTGCCATCTGTTAAAGGCCCTCTAAAATGCATTCCACCACAGCTGATTCTTCAGGGATGCATTTACATGGCTGTCAAACTGGGACCAGCGGCTGTGTCCGTGCAGCCACTGAGTCCCATTAGGCGTGAAAGCACCTGAAAAACGCCCGAAAAACGCCCCAGTGTGAAAGGGGTCTTAGAGTGAAAAATATCACCAGCACACCATGGGTCTTCAAAATTGGGTCCAAAGCTATATTCAATGATCACATTGTTACAGCAACGTTCCAGAGCCACGCAGGACCCCTTCATCAGGCATTATAGCCATGAATAGGATTGCTTGCACGAGGACAAATGGAACAACTGGGCATTCTACGAGGGCAAATGAGGCCCTTTGCATGGGTGTACGATTAAGCATGGCCTTGTGAATGAGGCCTAATCCAAAACAAGAATGCAGGACAGATACTTGTTTCAGGTTTCCTTTCCTTCTACAGGCAACCGCAAGCAGCAACTTCCGATACCTGTGCGCAGACACCAAAATCACCAATGTAAACCAGAGGTTCTGTATTGGGGGAACAAATCTCTGATTGTCACTGTGTAGGAGTCCCCTTTCTGTTCTCCTCACTTCCCTAATGGCACAAAAAGTAAAAAACATCCTTAGTGAAAAACTGGAAGTTGAGGAGAGACAGAAAGGGGAGACTAGACAGTGACGCCTCAGATGGTTTATGAGGCAATTTGCTGGTATAAAAAAGATGGAGGCATTAACATCCTGAAAATGAAGCCTGTATAGTTCTTTTCTACTTTTGTAGTGCAAAGGTGGCTCCTTTGTGTTGTTTGTCACACTCCACCCAATGTTGACATTATTTTTCCCGCCATCCACCTGCATACTTTCTAGACACACAATACAGGTAAACTGATGTGTCCTCAGAATGGAGATGAACACAAACCAAATACTACACAGACCTGGACAAACAATGATAAATGTGTGTGGAAAGCAAAAAAGCATTTTTTTTTCTTCCTGTTTCTTTCCTTTTACCTCATGTCAAAGAGACACAACAGGACATGACAGGAAAGTGAGTGCAATGCCCTTGTAGGCCTCGTCATGACATGCTTGTGTTTTTAGGACTTTTCTAAACACCTGGAAACGCATGCAATGGTTTTAAATAGTAGAATTCACACTGCGCGTTAGGTGCATTCAGTTTCGATGCGTTTAGAATGCAGTGCGCTCAGCACAGATTGGCTACTCTGAATGCATGTAAATGCAAACACATTTAAACGCAGGCAAACTTAATGTGGGAAGCATATAGTTTGGTTAGACTTTCCATATAATATCTCCTGTGTTTTAGGCTGGGTTCACACTGCAGCGGTGATGAGATCGGATGTGATTCGCACCGCACTGCAGTGCAAATCACATCCGATCTCTGTGCGATGCGAGTTCAGCCATATAAATAGTATGGCTGAATTTGCATCGCATCTGGCCCAAACTCGCACAGGACCCTTTTTTTGGTCCGCAGCAGAATCGGATCGCATGGGTGTTCACACCATGCGATCCGATTCCTGTCCGAGTTTGCAGATCGCACTGCGATATGCGAACTGATCTGGGGGTGTCATTAACGTTTCACTGACACTCCCAGCAGTTCGCATAGGGCAGTGTGAACTGCCGCCGGGAGGCATGCGATGCGGGAACCCGCCGCGGATTCGCAGCGTTTCCGCATCGCTGCAGTGTGAACCCAGCCTAAGGCTGGGTTCACATCTAAGCCACATGTGGCTCACAGCAGGAGTCCAGTGCGTCTCCACTCACAGTTTCAGGCCTGATTTCAGCCCATATTTTTGGCTGAATTTGGACCTGGAAACAGACCAAAAGACACACTGGACTCCTGTGCAATTCCCTCTGGAGCCGCTGCAGAGATGTGTCAACCAGCTCCATAGAGAGCCGGTCACAATCTCCTGAAAATAGATTGAAATAAACAGCACTCGTAGGATATAAAGCAACAAAGCCCCTAGGGCAATGAACAGTAAAAACAATGATAAAAAAAAATATTGCAGCAGCTATTGCATGGGTACTAAACCCTGGAATATGGAAAAACAATATAAACAGCGATTGCAAAACGTGAATGAATACAATGAATACACCATAATATACATGATTTACATGAATGACTATGTAAATAAAGTGTTAAAGGGTTGTAAACCCTTTACAACCACTTTTTGCTGCAGGTAAGCCTATAATTAGGCTTAGCTGTAGCTACACTGGATATCTCCTAAACCTGCACGGTTTAGGGCAGTGATGGCGAACCTTGGCACCCCAGATGTTTTGGAACTACATTTCCCATGATGCTCAACTACACTGAAGAGTGCATGAGCATCATGGGAAATGTAGTTCCAAAACATCTGGAGTGCCAAGGTTCGCCATCACTGGTTTAGGAGATATCCCCTGTATTCGCATGCACCAAAGTCATCGGCACATGCTCACTGAAGCAATGACATGTACGTGCCATTGCATCAGTTAGCCTGTGCTGTTAGCAGCAGCTCACGATGTCATCGCAGCTCCGGCCAGCACAGTGGTGTAGTGGTTAGCACCTTCAACTAGCAGCAATAGGGTTGCTGGTTCAAATCCTGACCATGACACTATCTGCCTGGAGTTTGCATGTTCTCCCTGTGCCTGCGTGGGTTTCCTCCGGGTACTCCGGTTTCCTCCCACACTTCAAAGACATGCTGGTAGGTTAATTAGACCCTCTCCAAAAAAATTGGCCATAATATGTATATGTCAATGTTGTCAGTGTGTCGGTACTCTACAGGTTAAAGGACCGTATAAATAGCTGCAGGTGGACACCAGTGGCAAGAAAAGCGCCCTGAGGCGATTCAGTTCATATAGGTAGCGCTATACAAGTCATTCATTCTGGCCAATCACAGCACCGGAGCCCGTGATACACGGAAGTAACTCCGGAGCGGTGAACGAGGAAGACCGCTGCGGGGACTTCGATCTCAGGTTAGTAATTCATAATGAGCTAGTATGCTATGCATACTAGCTCATTATGCCTGTGTCTTGCAGGTTTTTTTCTTTACAGGGTTTACAACCACTTTAAGTGCTCAAAAAAAGTGCATAAGTCCTTCAATGTTATTGCTGGTGCTCCACAATTAAATGGTACTGTGTGCCACACTCCCCTGTTGTGACCCCACTCACCAAATGGCAAGGACCCACAGCTTTGCAGTCTGGGGTCAAAAAGACTGTTTATATGATTTTAAGATAAATTGTCTAGGAGATATTTGTAATATATGTATTTTTTGTTAAGCTACTTTTCTTGGCATTATTCTATCTAAACATTTAGTTTTAATTGTATTAAAAGCTTTATTGAAAAATACGGTGGTAACAGGACATGATGTCATATTAAGGAAGTTGGTGCTTTGACACCTAAGAGAATTGGCTATTTCCTATTGGATTGTGCGAGAGGAGGGACCCGCTCTCGGGTATAAATTGAATACATATGTAAATCATGCACAGTCAGAGTCTCCTAATTGATCCGATTGGATCCAGAGCTTTTTGACCCCTGACTGCAAAGCTGTGGGTCCTTGCCATTTGGTGAGTGGGGTCACAACAGGGGAGTATGGCACCATTTAGTTGTGAAGCACCAGCAATAACACTGAAGCACTTATGCACTTTTTGAGCACTTGGCACTTTATTTACATAGTCATTCATGTTATATTATGGTGTATTAATTGTATTCATTCACGTTTTGCAACCGCTGTTTATATTGTTTTTCCAAGGTCACAATCCCCTGCTATGCGAATTGGAGAAAGTCCAATTCGCATAGGTGTGAACCCAGCCTAAATGAACCAAACGCAGAAGGCAGTGTGAATGCAGACTTAAACAGTGGTCACTGGAACTAGTGTCCCCATTGGAAGATTTCCCCTCTATTCCTATTCTGATGACAACTCAAAAATGTTGATTTTTCCCTTCAAGCACTGAGAGTATGAACCTATTTAGCTCGGACAGAGACAGATACAAACGTGACAGAAGTTCTATCCCTGTCATACTGGGCTGTACCTGTCATTCTTTAGTATGTAATGAGAATACAAAGTAATCATGCATGAAATTAGGAAATTGTTATCACTTTACGAGCCCAAATGTAATACTTTCACTGACAACTGAAACATAACAGTACTTCACACAATCACACTGGAGATTCAGGCCGATGTGAACTGTAGCAGGAGTAATCTTCTGATTCGGACTGCAGCTCTGAACGGCTAGGTACAGCCACCGGCCCCATTCACAGTGGTGTAGCATGGGGGGCAGCCGGTGCAGTCGCCCCCAGGTGCAACATTTAGAGGGGCGCAGACAGGGCTGGCGCCACCATAATGCAACTCAGGCAGCTACCTTAGGGCGGCAGCATGGGGAGGGGCAGTAAAATCCAACTCCCCAGCCACTTGCTGGGCATTTGGATTTTTTAAAATACCTATCCCCCTCAGCAGGCAAACTAAAACCTCCACGTTGCACAAAGTAGGAGGGAGAGCGCAGCCTGGAAGTTTTAGTTGGCCTACTGTTTAGCTGCGGTCATCGAGAAAGCAGGGAGAACAGATCCAAGCATGCAAAGGAGGGCAGAGCGGTGGGCGGATCCTGATACCAAGAGTTTGCAGGCAGGCAGTAAGCGCCACTCTGTGCATGGGGTGTTTAAATCAGGCTGTGGTTGCCAACAGAGGAGGAGGAAGAGGTCAGGGTGGAGGAGGCCCCTAGATGGCTGTTGCAGCTGTCACCGGAAATCTTGCTGGAGATACGTGTGTGTGATAGGGGAGTGGAGGGATCTGGTGGTGTATCTGGAGGTGCGGTCAGAGTAGAGGGATGGGAGGGGGGTGGTGTATCTGGAGGTGCGGTCAGAGTAGAGGGATGGGATGGGATGGGAGAGGGGGGTATCTGGAGGTGTGATCAAAATCTAAAAGTCCGCAGTTTAGGGGATGCAAATTACTTGCCTTGCCCTGGGAGCTGACATCACACGCTATGCCACAGCCCGTTCACTTTAATGACAGGTGGCCGCAGGTATTCACGGCTCTCTGCACAGTCAGCAATTACTTGCAGTGATTGCTATTGGGTGCATTTTGGAGACACATGGACACAACCACTCAACTATGTAGGAATAGGAGGGAGTATAAATGCAGCTGAGCTGTGTTTTTATTGCCCCTCCCAGTCCCAAACCGCTCCCCCTTAGCGAGGGGCAGTGGATGGGGGTGTATACATAACACAGCAAAAACTGCCCCCACCCCTCCGTTGTATTGGGAGAGTAATATCACCATTGAATTTGACCCATAGAACCTGCATTCACTATATCTGGTCTCACACAGTACACAGAACATGGAAATGCAATTATTTTAGTAAATATAAACTGCTAAATACCTTTTCTCATCAGCAGTATATAGCAGTCTTGTGACTTCTGTCAGTGTCTGGTTAAAGCTTGTAGGAGTTTTCATTGTCCTCTGATTGTCCTATGAGGTTGACCCCTGCCCCTCTGTCTGGACAGTGCTGAATGGCCCTGTGTTGATCACATGCACATAAAGAACTTTCTAGCAATACAAACCAAACTGAGCATGTGCAGAGTGACTCCAAGGCTCTGTACTATCAGCAGATGGATTGGGGACTGTAGAAGAAAGGGAGGATCAGAGAAGACATGCGCAAACAGCCTTTTTACACAATGTGGAGGATTAACCCCTTAGGTTCCACAGTGAGTAGAACAAGTGTGCTTTACTGCATATCCAGACTGATTTTACTGGTGTGGGTTTAGTAACACTTTAAAGACTCTGTTACACCAGAGGTGGATCACTTTCCAGCGGCGTTTTGACAGCTGGCGAACCCCCTAAAAACCTGAACCGTTGCTCTTAGTTGTGGAACGGTTGTAGTTGAATGAATCATGTTGGGCAGGTGCTACTGCTTACCATACACGACGGGGATCAGATTTGCAACTGTGGCAACTGGCTTATGAATGAGCAGTAAAAACGCGGCCCAGCCATGTGTTTTTAACGCCATCCAGCTGCAAGTGTAAAACACAGTTTAAAAGAGATTGTACAATCTGATTGTATGGGCAATTTACTGGAGTATACAATAAGATTGCACAGTAAGTACAGTGATATGACAGCTGATCGTCCATAGCGCTATGTCTATCACTGTCTCAGCATGCAGGGCAGTAGATGGACAGTGCAGTATACGGTAAGTACTCACTCAGAGTGGTCCCAGTCCCGGACTCGAATAGCAGACAGTCCTCCCTATGTCGGGACTCCAGTAGCAGACTGTAGGGATCATGTTTGATGAGGATCCGGAGCCCTTTGCTCAGTGCCATAGCGGAGCTGTCAGTGATCGTCCCATGAATCCCATCACATCACCATTGTCCATCCGTACAAGTCACATGACCCCTCCATGCAGACAGACCAGGACACACAGATCGCACTCCGGGTTCGGTTCTTGGTGTCACCAGCTGGATCTCCTTCCTATATGTCTCTGCTCCAGCTGTGTCCATTCCGGGGAAGTCTTCTACTCCATGACCCGCTCCGCACCCCCCGATCCCTCCACATTCCACTCTCACCCCTGCCTGGGAATTTACTTTATTTTCCTCCCTTCTGCACTGACTCCTCCTTACAGTCTGCCCAGGTCATACACTGCCTCCTAGTGGAGGCCGGCTGACATTACAAGAGGCGCATAGTGAGATCTATTCTAGTCCAAGGTTGGCTTTAGGCGTCATCATGCTGCCCCTGAAAAGTCACCTTCTTGTGTTGAGCGTGGAGCTGCCAACGCCTTTAGATTTTTATTACAGGTATTTACATAGCCATGGGCAACATTTTTGAGAATGACACAAATATTAACCACTTCAATACTGGGCACTTTTCCCAATTCCTGCCCAGGCCAATTTTTAGCTTTCAGCGATGTCACATTTTAAATGACAATTGCGCAGTCATGAAACACTGTACCCAAACAACATTTTTTGTTCCCATAAATAGAACTTTCCTTTGGTGGTATTTGATCACCTCCTGGGGTTTTTATTTTTTGTTAAACAATTTTTTTAAAAAAAGACCTAGAAGTTTGAAAAAAAAAAAAGTTTTCTTTGTTTCTGTTTCTGGCACTGATAGGCGGCACTGATATGCAGCACTTATGGGCATTGATAGGCGGCACTGATGGGCACTGATTATAGACCCTGATGGGCAGGGGTGGACTGACAACTCATGGGGCCCCCGGGCAATAGGAGATTATGGGGCCCCCAGGCAATCTGAGATTATGGGGCCACAAAGTACACACACAGTACACACACACACAGTATACACACACATACATGTAAACATAGTATACACAGACATGTTTCTATTGGCTGAGAAGATACTGGAGAGGTGGGACAGCTATAATCTCGGGATTTTTAGACCAAAAGGAGGGACATTTCAAAGACAGTACACACATACAAACACAGGTTTTTACATACTGTCCCTGGTTTTACTGAGGCTGGCAACCCTTATGGGGCCCCCTAGTGGCTTGGGGGCCCTCGGGAAGTGCCCGAGTGGCCCAATAGTCAGTCCGCCCCTGCTGATGGGCACTTATAGGCGGCACTGATAGGCAGCACTGATGGGTGGCAATGATGATTGCACCTCTAATTGCACCTCTAATGGGCACTGATTGGCAACTCTGGTGGTTATGGGTTTGCATACCATGTGGTCCTGGGTGGGTATGCGTCATGGGCATATCATAAGTGTCAAAGACTTTTATTTACAATTACATAAAGTTTATGCAAAGAGTCAATATTTGCAGTGTTGACCATTCTTTTTCAAGACCTCTGCAATTCGCCGTGGCATGCTCTCAGTCAACTTCTGTTTCACATCGGTGGCTGATGGCAGCTAATTTTTGCATAATCAATGCTTGGAGTTTGTCAGAATTTGTGGGTTTGTTTTTGTTCACCCACCTCTTTAGGATTGACCACACGTTCTAAATGGGATTAAGGTCCAAAATGTCCATGTTTTGTTCCCAAAGCTACTCAGTTATCACTTTTGCCTTTTGGCAAGGTGCTCCATTCTGGAAAAGCCATTGTTCATCACCAAACTGTTCTTGGATGGGAGGGAGAAGTTGCTCTCGGAGGATATTTTTTTCCTTTCTTTATTCCTATTCATGGCTGTGTTCTTAGGCAAAATTGTGAGTGAGACCACTCCCTTGGCTGAGAAGCAACCCCACTCATGAATGGTTTCAGGATGCTCTATTGTTGGCATGACACACGACTAATGGTAGTGCTCAACCTTTCTTCTCTGGCCAAGGTTTTTTTCTGGATGCCCCAAACAATTGGAAAGGGGATTCATCAGAGAAAATGTCTTTACCCCAGTCCTTAGCAGTCCAATTCCTGTACCTTTTGCAGAATAGCAGTCTGTCCCTGATGTTTTTCCTGGAGAGAAGTGGCTTCTTTGCTGCCCTTCTTGGCACCATACCATCCTCCAAAAGTCTTCTCCTCACTGTGCATGCAGATGCCCTCACACCTGCCTGCTGCCATCCCTAAACAAGCTCTGCACTGGTGGTGCCCTGATCCCGCAACTGAATCAACTGTAGATGGCCCTGGAGCTTGCTGGACTCTTGGGCGCCCTGAAGCCTTCTTCACAAATGCAATGGAAGTGTTATTTTATAGGATTAAGTTCATTTTCATGGCAAAGAGGGGCTTTGCAATTAATTGCAATACATCTGATCACACTTCATTTGGAGTATATGCAAATTGCCATCATGAAAACTGAGACAGACTTTGTGAAAATAAATATTTGTGTCATTCTCAAAACTTTTGGCAACAGCTGTACAATGCAATACATCCTGTACATTCACACCGGTCCCTGCCCTCAAGAGCTTACCATCTATGCTCCCTATCTCACATGCATACATTAAAAAGTTTTTAAAGGGAAATTAGAATTTTTAATAATACACATCTTATACTTACCTGCTCTGTGCAGTGGTTTTGCACAGAGCAGCCCCAATCCTCCTCTTCTCAGGTCCCCCGTCAGGACTCCTGTCCCCCTGCTGAGTGTCTTCATCACACTTGTGTGGGATCAATCCAGAGTGCTCCAAGAGACAAGGGGTAGGCAGAAGGGGAGGCTGCCCTGAGCTCTGTGGTATCATATAAGGGGGGTGGGGCGCTGCATCGAGACTGCCTGCCTACAAGCTGACAGGAGTATTGGAAGAGAGGGATCTTTTGTTTGGGAAGAATTTGGGCTTGCAAAAATTGGTGCTTGAGGGTAATCCTGTGGATTAGTGCTCAAATTTGCTTGGGGGGGAGGGGGGGAATGCCGTTTGGCATCTTTGCCTTGGGCACTAGATTACCTTGTCCCAGCAATATTCCCAACTTTGGGATACGAACGAGGGACACCTATTGGCAAAAGTATGTAGGCATAGGACACAACCCCTGCCACGCCCCCTTAGCCACTTGACCTTCATAAGATTTACCACCCTTCATGACCAGGCCAATTTTTATGATGCGGTACTATATTAGTTTAACTGACAATTGCGCAGTAGTGCGACGCTGTACCCAAATAAAATTCATGTAATTTTTTCCCCACAAATAGAGCTTTCTTTTGGTGGTATTCGATCACCTCTGCGTTTTGTTTTTTTGCGCTATTAAACAAAAAAGACTGACAATTTTGAAAAAAAAACACTTTTTTTTTACTTTCTGCTATACAACGTATCCAATAAAAAAAAGTTAAAAATCTATTATTTTTTTTTCAGAAATGTAGGCCACTGTATTCTGCTACATATTTTTGGCAAATGTTATAGCATCTTCAAACTGTGGAACATATTTATGGAATTTTTTTTTCTTCTTTTTAATACTAGTAATGCCAGTGATCAGCAACTTATAGTGGGACTGCGATATTGTGGCAGGCAGCCAGTCATTAACTGACAGTTTTGACACTTTGCCGAAAGGAGTGATGCTAATACAGTTATAGTGCTAAAAATCTGTACTGTCACTGTACTAATAACACTGGCTAGGAAGGGGTTAAACTTCTAGGCGATCAAAGGGTTAACTGTGTTGCTTTTACTAGGGGAAGAAATTGATTTTATTCCCTGCTTTGCAGGAACACATAACCCAGCCCTCCCCTCCATTCCCCCCCCCCCGTCAGAATGGCGATCTGCCTTGTTTACATTGGCAGATGCCCATTCTGTGTTCTTTTTCGATGATCGGCGGGTGCCAGAAGACATTGAGTGCCGAGCACCTGCAGATTGGCTTCTGCTGTGAATATTCACAAAATGTATTATAGTGCAAACAAATACAATATTATACCCATATTTTTAGTAAACTATAAAAGATGAAGCTGCATTGAGGAAATGGGTACCAAACATGTCCAGTCTTATAATTTGAGGACGCCCGTGGAATTGCCAAAAAGGAACAATGGTTTCCAAAATTCTCCACTGCGTTAGATCTCATTCAAACACTACATTCCCAAGAAATGTTTCACAAACCCACCTTAGCAGCAAAAAAACCTAGACTAAAGCCAGCCATAGACAGTTCGAATTTTGGCAGGTTTAGCAGGGATCGGATAAGTTTCTAACCAAGTATGGGCAGGCTGAACATACCCAAGTAGTTTGATTGATCGATCCACTTGGGTACAACCAGCATGTCGAATATTTCATACTATTATTGCTAGTGGCTATACCTGCTAGCAATAATCACTGTGTGTTCTCCCGGCTGGGACGGCTGCGGGGAGAACACAATAGCTTGACAGGAAGGATTCCCCCATCTGACTATGTTGCAGGAAAGAAAATTGCTCAATCTATGGCCGGTCTAACCACTTGCCGCCCGCCCACCATCAAATGATGGAGGAGCAGTGCGACTCTCTTTCTTGGTGGACATCACAGCCCGTCACATGTAAATAAGGAAGTGCCATTCCTCGCCACACACTCTATCAGTGCCGATCGGCAGTATCTCCTCGCAAAGGGAGACCAGAGCAGGTAATCAGGGAACAGGAAAGCCCCAGCAGTGCCCATTAGTGCCACCAATTAGTGCCTATCAGTGCCTATTGCCACCAACCAGTGCCCACCAGTGACACCACTCAGTGCTCATAAGTGATGCCAGTCAGTGCAACCTTTCAGTGCCCCAGTACCTGCTGATCAGTACCGCCCATCAGTGATGCCTATCCATGCTTCCTATCAATGCCCACCACTGCCACCTATCAGTACCCACCACTGCCACCTATCATTGCCCATCGGTGCCGCCTATCAGTGCCCATCAGTGCTGCATATTAGTCACCTCCTCATCAATGCCACCAAGTGCCGCCTCATCAGTGGCCATAAGCACCACTTCATCAGTGCCCATCAGTGCAGCCTCATCAGTGCACATCAGTGAAGGAGAAAATCACTTAATTACAAAATTAGTCTTTTTTTTGTAAAAAATAAAATACCACCAAAAGAGAGCTCTATTTGTGTGAAGAAAATTATTAGAAATTAATTTGGGTACAGTGTTGCATGACCGCACAATTGTCATTAAAAGTGCGACAGCGCTGAAAGCTGAAAAATTGCCTGGGCGGGAAGGGTGTGAAAGTCCCCAGTATTGAAGTAGTTAAGCTGCCTGCATCCAAAGATGCTCATACATCACTGTATGCATGCAGATGGTTGTCTGTGCGGTGATACAAGTACAGTCGCAGCTTTTTAACCAATTTGCACAGGCATCTGTACATAGACACCCGTTAGTCCATAGAAATTGCCTGCCACATAGACACATGGCACACTCATGCTCTATGGGCTCTCTGACTTAGGGCCGGTTCACACTGGGGGCGATGCGAGGCGACACGACTTGCCTCGCCGCGACCTCAGCAGCGACTTGCAAATGACTTCTGTATAGAAGTCAATGCAAGTCGCCCCGAGGTCGCCCAAAAGTAGTACAGGAACCTTTTTTCTAAGACGGAGCAACTCGAGTCACTCCTCTTAGAACGGTTCCATTGTACAGAACGGGGGCGACTTGTCAGGTCGCGGCACGGCAAGTCGTGTCGCCTCGTGTCGCCTCGTGTCGCCCCCTGTGTGAACCGGCCCTGACAGGTGAATAATTGAAAACTCTGTATATCTTTATTAGTGTAGAATGTTGTAATCAATCAGGTAAAACAATTATCAGTAAAAATAATTATCACGAGCAAAGAGCTAAAGATAATTTATCACATAAATAAAATCAGTTTATATAACATACCAATAACTATCAGGGTATTTATCAACACAATCCCTGAGATGTGACTCAATTAAAAGGAATGAAAAAAGGGGAAAAAACAGGAAAGAGGATGCTAAAGAAGTAAAGGAAAAAATTCCACTTGAAAGCGCAAAGATTGTTATAAAGTAGCAAAGTGGTAACAAAGAAGTGAATGAGAGCGTAAAAGCCATATAGCTATGTCAGCGGTGAGTCACTAAAGAAAACTTGGCAGCAACAAATAAATCCTGTGTGTTGCACGGTGGATACGGCTAGCTACACATTTCAGATTCAATGGAAAATTAAACTACAACTTTTACTTTGGCTCTTTCTATTTTCAGGACTTTCTATTATCTCTGGTTAGTTAGGTTAAAAGCTGTTTCCTAATCTTGGTGTTGATGTCATGTTAGAGCTTTTCCCCTTATTTGGAAGAGAATGTCAGTTAGCTTGCCTGGCTTGTTCCAAGATCAACATCAGTTATAGTAGCTGAGGTATCCTGCAATACACAAGAACGCAGTGGGGCTGATTTACTAAAGGTAAATTGATTGTGTTTCCCACAGGATGGCAGCGAAACATTTTATTTTTATTTTTTCCTTAAAATACTTAGGTCTGGGACCAAGGTCTCCCCCTGGAAGTTCCAGTTCAGCAGTCAGTGGGGACTGTGGAGACTGAGGGAGCCACGCTCATTCCAGGGGGGTTATTGCCCACAGCTAGAGACACTTTATTCTCTCGTCCCTGGGATCCTGATGGCTTGGGCATAATGTCACAGTCCCATTACCAGTAGAGAAAAAAATTTATAATAAAAAAGACATAAAATTATCCTCTATTTTGTAGACGCTATAACTTTTGCGCAAACCAATGAATATACGCTCATTGTGGTTTTTTTTTTTACCAAAAATATGTAGAAGAATACATATCGGCCTAAACTGAGGAAAAAAAAAAGTTTTTTTTATATTTTTTGGAGGATATTTATTATAGCAAAAAGTAAAAAATATTGTTTTTTTTTTTTCAAAATTGTCACTCTTTTTTTGTTTATAGTGCAAAAAATAAAAACTGCAGAGACAATCAAATACCACCAAAAGAAAACTCTATTTGTGGGGAAAAAAGGACGTCAATTTTGTTTGGGAGCCATGTTGCATGACTGCACAATTGTGAATTAAAGTGATGCAGTGCCGAATCACAAAAAAGTGCTCTGGTCTTTTGCCAGGCAAATGGTCCGGGCTGTAGTGGTTACATTTACTCCGGGTAGTCTGGTTTCCTCCCACACTCCAAAGACATGCTGGTAGGTGCACTGGCTCTTGTCTAAATTGGCCCTAGTATGTGTATGAATGTGTTTACTTATTTAAAATATTGTAATTGTAATTGGAAAATATTTCATTACTCATATTGGAGAGAAATTAGCAAAATTGCAAAGATTATCAAAGCTTGTGCCACTGGTTGCATAAAGGCACATACACAAACATATGAGAAATAAAATATCCTGCATTCAGTTTTTAAAAGTAAAAATTCTGCCACAAAAATGTGTTAAATGCATAACCACCAACACCTGCTGTGTGAACCTCACGTAAATAAACAGGGAATAAAGAAGCCGAAGTGTGGATCATTTTCTTCTTTGTAAGTGTTTAGTTGACGGAAGCGTGTTTTTTGTACCAGTTCTCTGCTGTGACCCCACACCAGGGTTTGCTGCTGGAGCAAATAGTTTATATTATATGCATTGCTATTACTGAAATATGGAGCACCATGCTAAACAATTGTACATCTAAAATAATATTTCCTGCTTTCATACAACTAAGATTTAAAAATAAGAAAAGACTGAAGAGATTTACAACTGGGATTTAAAAATAAAAAAAAGATTGAAATCATCTTAAAATACTATCAATAAGTAGAATAATTTAGTATAATTTAGAAATACCCAGCAGTGAGAAAAGAATAGCACAAACTGCTTACAAAGAAACATTTTTAATAGTTCTGCAGTGTTGTGGAATTAAACAAAAAACTTTTAACTGGTTCCTATTTTTTTAGCACATGAATACTAGGAAAATTAAATCAGTTGGATTTGTTTGCTAGTTTAAATGTTATTTTTATAATTTTTTACTGGGTGTAAAAATAGAACAAAGTATAAGAGAGCAATATACTATTATCTGTAAGTCTATTAAAATATCCTCCTAGTTAAATTGTAACACAGTTTTTTGTTACTCTATATAATTGTAGGTTATTTTTTTTAATTGCTGTTAATGGGCCAAACATTAACCACTTCAATACCGGGCACTTAACCACTTGCCGCCCGCCCTATAGCAAATAGACGGCGGCAAAGTGGTTTCATAATCCTGACCGGACGTCATATGACGTGATCAGGATTATGAGCCGCTGCGCGCCCCCGGGGGCGCGCATCGCGGCGATCGTTGTTGCGGGGTGTCAGTCTGACACCCGGCAACTACGATCTCGGTAAAGAGTCTCCGACGGAGACTCTTTACCACGTGATCAGCCGTGTCCAATTACGGCTGATCACAGTGTAAGTAGGAAAAGCCGGTGATCGGCTTTTCCTCACTCGCGTCTGTCAGACGCGAGTAGAGGAGAGCCGATCGGCTGCTCCTCTGACAGGGGGGGTCTGTGCTGATCGATTATCAGCACAGCCCCCCCGAGGATGCCCACACTGGACCACCAGGGATGCCACCAGACCACCAGGGATGCCAAGGACAAGGTATGCCACCCTAGACCACCAGGGATTCCAGTCAGTGCCACAATGGATGCCAATCAGTGCCCATAATGGATGCCAATCAGTGCCCACAATGGGCATCACTGATTGGCATGCATTATTGATTGGCACTGATTGGCATCCATTAGTACAATATATTATAATACAATGCCGCCTATCAGTTCCCATCTGTGCCGCCTATCAGTGCCTACCCATGCCCACCTGTGCCGCCTACCCATGCCCACCTGTGCCACCTACCCATGCCCACCTGTGCCGCCTACCCATGCCCACCTGTCCTGCCTAACCCATGCCCACCTGTGCCACCTATCCGTGCCAATTTGTGCCACCTATCAGTGCCCATCCGTGTCGCCCATCCATGTCGCCCATCAGTGCCGCCTATCAGTGCCACATATCGGTGTCCATCAATGCCACCTCATCAGTGCCACTTCATTGGTGCCACCTCATCGGTGCCCATCAGTGCCGCCTTATCATTGCCCATCAGTGTAACCCCATCAGTGCCCATCACTGAAGGAGAAAACTTACTTATTTGCAAAGTTTTGAAACTGAAACAAAAAAAACATTTTTTTTTTTTCAAAATTTTCGGTATTTTTTTATTTGTTTAGCAAAAAATAAAAACCGCAGAGGTGATCAAATACCACCAATGGAAAGCTCTATTTGTGGGAAAAAAATGATAAAAATTTCATTTGGGTACACTGTAGCATGACCGCGCAATTGTCATTCAAAGTGCGACAGCGCTGAAAGCTCAAAATTGGTCTGGGCAGGAAGGTGTTTAAGTGCCTTGAAGTGGTTAAACACCTTCCTGCCCAGACCAATTTTGAGCTTTCAGCGCTGTCGCACTTTGAATGACAATTGCGCGGTCATGCTACACTGTACCCAAATGAAATTTTTATCATTTTTTTCTCATAAATAGAGCTTTCTTTTGGTGGTATTTGATCACCTCTGCGGTTTTTATTTTTTGCTAAACAAATAAAAAAAATACCGAAAATTTTGAAAAAAAAAATTGTTTTTTTTTTGTTTCAGTTTCAAAACTTTGCAAATAAGTAAGTTTTCTCCTGCACTGATGGGCAATGATAAGGCGGCACTGATGGGCACCGATGAGGTGGCACCAATGAAGTGGCACTGATGAGGTGGCATTGATGGACACTGATATGTGGCACTGATAGGCGGCACTGATGGGTGGCACTGATGGGCGACACGGATGGGCACTGATAGGTGGCACAAATTGGCACTGATAGCTGGCACGGATTGGCATGGATGGGCATGGGTAGGCGGCACAGGTGGGCATGGGTAGGCGGCACAGGTGGGCATGGGTAGGCGGCACAGGTGGGCATGGATGGGCACAGATAGGCGGCGCAGATGGGAACTGATAGGTGGCATTGTATTAAAATATACTATACTAATGTATGCCAATCAGTGCCAAACAATAATGCATGCCAATCAGTGATGCCCATTGTGGGCACTGATTGGCATCCATTATGGGCACTGATTGGCATCCATTGTGGCACTGACTGGAATCCCTGGTGGTCTAGGGTGGCATACCTTGTCCTGGGCATCCCTGGTGGTCTGGCGTCCCTGATGGTCCAGTGTGTTCATCCTCGGGGGGGCTGTGCTGATAATCAATCAGCACAGACCCCCCTTGTCAGAGGAGCAGCCGATCGGCTCTCCTTCACTCGCGTCTGACAGACGCGAGTGAGGAAAAGCCGATCACCGGCTTTTCCTATTTACACTGTGATCAGCCGTGATTGGACACGGCTGATCACGTGGTAAAGAGTCTCCGTCGGCGACTCTTTACCGAGATCGTAGTTGCAGGGTGTCAGACTGACACCCCGCAACAACGATCGATGCGCGCCCCCGGGGGCGCGCAGCGGCTCATAATCCTGATCACGTCATATGACGTCCGATCAGGATTATGAAACCACTTTGCCACCGTCAATTTGTTATAGGGCGGGCGGCAAGTGGTTAAACAACAGCTTACACAATGAAAACTGATAAGCTCATTCTTTTTCAGAATGCACCTTGCCCACTTGACTATTGTGTGGTCTCAGTTCCTGAAGACCTGAATGTGTACTGAATGGTCAGCTTAAACATGTATTGCAATATATGTGAACTAAATATCCCTGTTTTTCATTGCATAGTTTTCTGGGAAGGGTGTAGCAGTGTGCAGAGGGTCCATCCAGAATTTGTACTGAATATGTACCCAGTATACAGTAACCATTCAATGTAAAAAGATGCAATATCACTTCTTATATTTTACCATATGAGCTCTCTAGCCATCTTTCATTAATCTGACCATGATAGATTTTGTGAAAGTATTTTACTTGTGGTTGTGATGATACAGGTTGCCTGGCCAGATTATGGTAAGGATGCGGACGAGAAGTTGTGATCTATTGTTCTCGTGCAATCTGTCAGAAACCAGACTGAGACAGAAGTACAGTTAATCACATTTGTTTAATAATAATAAAAAGGTAAACAGAGTAAGCGTAGTCAATACATAGCCAGAGTTCAGTAACCAGATCGGGTAGTCAGCCAATGCCAATGTCAGAGAGCCAGAGATCAACGTAGTAGCACAGCAAGCAGGATCAGGAGCCAGAAGGTACGTCAGCCGAGCAAGTCTTCAACAGTAACGCAGGAGAAAAGTCTCTGAGATGTGACCAAAGGCGAAGGCAGAGATGAAGTGAGCTGGACAGCTTCAAGTAGGCAGGACTGACGAGCAGATCAACAACAGCTGAGTCACTGTGGAAAGAAAGGAACTGGCAATTAGCCGACAGCTGAGCGGCCAGCTCAGAGAAGGAAGGCCTGAGCCCAGCCCTGACACAATCTTTCTCAACCTTTTTACCCCAGAGTAACCCTTGGAATAATCTTCAGGTCTCAGGGAACACTTGGTAAGATAAGTCCATTGGGGATCATTGGCAAAAATGCAGGCACCATCAGATTAGAGGTCAAGTAGCCACAGTTCTAGGAACCGCTAGCTACTCCTGGAGGAACCCTAGGGTTTCATAGAATCCTGATTGAGAATGGTTGCTGCCAAGTCATCTATTTATGTCTTTCATGACCAAAAATCATTGAAATCTAGATGACCAGTGTTAGTTTAGCAGCATTAGTATTCTACAGTATATATCAGTAAATTTGTAAATTTATACCTTTACCTACCTAAATAAATTTTACATTTATATTGTTTTTTAAGGACCTACTATATTCAACTTTAATTTGGAACACTGTTAACAAATTACTTGCTTTTGATAAGTTGCCAACGGGACAAGAATGTTAAAAATATATCATTTCCCCCATAAACCTGCATACAGTAGGTACCTATAGTACTTTTGATAAAGCCTTTTGCAGCAAAAAAATCATGTAGCTTTTCTCCTAGCACATAACAAAGGTTTGTGAGTCAGAAAGGATTTATGACAGTCCTCAGGACAAAATGAATTGACCTTTTCTATTCCTCAGTCAAGTGCGAGCTTTCTGAGACACCAGATGATTAAAATGATGATGTTCAAAAGGTGTCAATGATCTGAGCACGTTACGGTAAAGTGTTTTATTAAAAATGCATAACTGCCCCAGGAGATGCAGGCTGCTCAGTCTAGATGGTGCAATATACACCAGAACTGTAGCCGGTGTTTATCACTGGAACTACAGTCAACATTGTTTTTTTGTTTTTTTTTACTTTTCACGTTGTCAAGATTTTTGACCTTTTGTCCTTTGCACATTGAATATGGTATAAAGTGCAGCGCTAAATCGTACTATTTGAAAAGCGTGACAGAATCACAGAAAAAATTATATATAAAATACACCTTGTGGTATTAGTTGCAACTAAACAGTTACATAAACAATGACGTGTCATATAGCAAAGTGAAAAATTGAAAAACGGGGCAATATAAATAATCCTGTGTGCATAAACGCCCCCCCCCCCAAAATAGGGAGTTTGCAAATCCCCCGTATTACCCCCCTCATAGGGAGGTAGGTAGGAGGCTCTAATTTTCATAATGGGGGTCCACAAGATCATGACATCACGTCAGTCCCCACACAGAATAGATTTTAATCCACTTGGTGATATGAGAGATCCCGACAGTACATACAACGGATACACATCCTCTCCTTATCCTTACAATCAACCCAGTATTAACTATGAACAACAGGGTTTTTACGAGGACCCGTACACCCGAAAACGCGGTCAAGAACCAAGAGAAGGTGTAGAAGTGGAAGGAGATTACAGAGGAAAGACAAGAATGGTATGATAGGCCAGGGCGTTTTTGATTTAAGTACCAAGTCTTTCACATGTGAAGAAATTTCTGTTTTGGACAAAGGACTTAAATATGCACCTCCTAATAGATTGAATAAATTTAACACCTTCATTGACATACAAAAGTATATTGTCACGATCGTCCTGGCGTCTCGATTGCGCACAAGAGACTTACCCACAGAAGCTTGTTGTCAAAGACCCGTCGTTCTCCGTTAACGCGCGCTAGAGCGATCGGACGCACTCGCGTCGGCTTGAACGAACGCACGCGTGCACGTGGGGTCACGAACGGGCGCACGGCCGCTCGCGCACGCTGACTCGTCGTGCGACCGTTTGGCGCCCTACAGGCTTCTTAAGGTCCTTGATCCAGTCCCTTCTTGCTGTCCAGTCTACAGCGTGCTCGGAGATCCTGCTATTCTATACCCGTGTCTGTTACCTTGATTCCTGTTACCCGGCTTGACCTTGACCCTGATCCGTTGCTGCCTGCCTACGACCTCCTGCTTGTCTGACTACGCCTCTGCCTCATCCCTCTTGTACCACGTTGACCGCTACCTGCTGACCCGGCCTGCACCCGACTCTGCTGTTTCTACCTATCTGTTTGGATATCCTGTGTCTGCTGTCTCCGCTGACGTTCGTCTGCCAGCCAGTTTACCACTTGTGCCTGCCTACACCAGCCTCTTGTCATCAGCTCCATCTACTCGCTGTTGGTGTCCTGCTGCCCATCCGGACCAGCATCTACCTGCCAGGCACTTGTGCCCCCTGAACTTTTGAGCTTCTGTTACCACCTCCAGGGGTTCTTCAGCCAGGGGCTACGAGGGGCCGCTTCCTGCATTCCGGGCTCGCCTACTAGGTACGTGACAGTACTGGACAGCCATGTCCGAGCCTGCGCAGGGAGCCTCCCCCATGGACGAGCTTTGCCGCCATTTGGCCGGTCTTACCCAGGCAGTAAAGAGTCTACAGGAAGGCTACGGCAGACTGGAAGAGCAAGTCCAAGCGCTATCTGCTTCTCCGCCCGTTGCTCCAGGGGCCCAGGACCCGCCTTCAGTGGTAATGATGCCACCTGAACCCAGAGTACCAACCCCAGAGCGGTTCACGGGTGACCGGAACAAGTTTAGAGCCTTCCGTAACTCTTGTGAGCTCTACTTCGCCCTGCAACCGAGGACCTTCTCCCTTGAGGCGACCAAGGTGGGGTTCGTTATCTCCCTCCTAACGAACGAACCTCAAGCCTGGGCACATCGCCTACTGGAGCACAAGGACCCATCCTTAGACACCTTGAACACCTTCTTTATGGCGATGTCTAGACTTTATGAGGACCCTCAACTCGCTGCAACCGCGGAAGCAGCCCTACACGTTCTGCAGCAAGGTCGCAGGCCTGTGGAGGACTACGTGTCGGAGTTCCGTCGTTGGAGCGCTGACACGGACTGGAACAACGCAGCCCTGCGATATCAGTTCCGCATGGGCTTGTCCGAGCCTTTAAAGGATGAGTTGGCACGTGTGGGCATTCCCGAAACTCATTTAACCTACTCGCCATCACCGAAGCCTGGCTCCACGAATTAGACACTGCATCTTCTGCGGCCCTATCCCATGGTGGTCTTCTTTGGACTCACTCCCCCAGATCCAATGGACGTAAGGGAGGAGGTGGCGGAATCCTTCTAGCCCCACAAAGCACCTTTCAGGTACTTCAACCACCTCCCTCTCTGTCACTCTCCTCTTTCGAAGCACACTGCATTCGTCTCTTCACTCCAATTTCTCTAAGAATAGCGGTGATCTACAGGCCCCCTGGACCAGTATCAACATTTCTTGATGACTTCTCTGCCTGGCTACCCTACTTTCTTTCTTCTGAAATCCCCACAATCATTCTTGGGGACTTCAACATCCCTATTAATACTAACACTTCTGCTCCTTCCAAACTTCTCAGCCTAACCTCCTCTTTTGACCAGGAACAGTGGATACATGATCCTACTCAGTCCGAAGGCAATATCCTTGACCTCGTTTTCTCTCACCTTTGCTCTCCATGCAACCTCTCTAACTATCCATTCCCTCTCTGATCACCACCTTATTAGTTTCACTCTCTCCCTCTCCTTCACCTCCTCTCCCTCCAACCGCATTAAAGTTACCCGCAGAAACCTACGTCATCTCAACCCTTCTCTTCTCTACTCTGCTATTGACAACCTCCACGACAAAATCTCACCCCTATCCTGCACCAACCTAGCCACTTCTGTCTACAACACTTCACTTCGAGCCTCTCTGGACTCACTGGGCCCCTTCACCACACACAGAATCAAGCCCCGACCCCTTCAACCTTGGCAAACAGATGTCACTAGAAGTCTGAAAAAACATAGTCGTGCTCATGAGTGCCTGTGGCTCAAGACCAAGTCTCAGAGAGATTTTAACCAATATAAATCTGCCCTCCAAAAATAAAATTCTAGCCTCCTCTCTGCCAAGCAGAACTATTTTATCACTCTCATCAGCAACCTATCATCCGTCCACGTCAACTCTTCTCTACTTTTAACTCTCTACTTCGTCCTCCACACCTGCCAACTCACTCACTGCCCAGGAGATTGCTAATCACTTCAAACAGAAGATTGATACAATTCGCGCGGAGATCTCTACTGTTCTGATACCCTCCACGCTTTACACATCATGCCCACAGGCACAATCATTACTTCCCTCTTTCAACCCCACCACTATAGACGAAGTTGCTAAACTACTTGGTAATGTCCACCTTACCACCTGCCCTCTGGATTCTGTACCCTCGCAAATGCTGCGTTCACCCTCTGGCTCTATGCTACACTCTCTAACTCACATCTTCAATCTCTCCCTCTCTTCTGGCATCTTCCCCAACTCTCTAAAACATGCACTTGTCAAACCCATACTTAAAAAACCCTCACTGGACCCATCCAATCCTAACAACCTACGCCCCATCTCCTTGCTCCCCTTTTTATCCAAACTACTCGAACGTCTGGTCTACAACCGACTGAGTGTCCACCTTGCTGATAATAGCCTTCTTGATCCCCTTCAGTCTGGATTTCGTCCTCAACACTCCACAGAAACTGCTCTCCTAAAACTAACAAACGATCTACTAATGGCCAAAATCGACATTATTCTGTACTCCTCCTCCTGGACCTCTCTGCTGCCTTTGATACAGTTGACCACCTCCTCCTTCTCAAAAAACTCCACACCTTTGGTCTCTGTGACCTTACTCTACGATGGTTCTCTTCCTACTTATCCAACCGCACCTTTAGCGTTTCTTACAACTCTACTTCCTCCTCTCCTCTTCCTTTCTCTGTTGGGGTCCCCCAAGGTTCTGTTCTTGGACCACTCCTATGTTCAATCTATACCTCCTCCCTGGGTCAACTGATAGCCTCCCACGGCTTCCAATACCACCTCTATGCTGACGACACCCAAATCTATTTCTCTACCCCTCAGCTCACTCCCTCTGTCTCCTCACGTATCACTAATTTACTATCAGATATATCAGTATGGATGTCACATCACTTCCTCAAAATCAATCTATCCAAAACCGAACTTATAATTTTTCCTCCCCCATATGCCCCTTCCCCTGATTTTACTGTCAAAATTGATGGCACAACCATAAGCCTATCCCCTCACGCCAAGGTTCTAGGTGTAGTCTTGGACTCTGAACTCTCCTTCAAGCAACACATCCATTCACTGTCCAAATCCTGCCGCCTCAACCTCCAAAATACGCCCCTTTCTAACCAATGAGACAACAAAGCTCTTAATACACTCGCTAGTCATCTCTCGCCTCGACTACTGCAACTCCCTTCTCATTGGCTTACCTCTACATAGTCTATCACCTCTTCAATCCATTATGAATGCTGCTGCCAGACTCATCCACCTTACCAATCGCTCGGTGTCTGCTACTCCTCTCTGTCAATCCCTCCACTGGCTTCCGCTCAGCCAAAGAATTAAATTCAAAATACTAACAACTACATACAAAGCCATCCACAACTCTGCCCCCAGCTACATCACTAGCTTAGTCTCTAAATACCAACCTACTCGTCCTCTTCGTTCCTCTCAAGACCTCCTGCTCTCTAGCTCCCTCATCACCTCCTCTCATACTCGCCTCCAGGACTTTTCCAAAGCCTCTCCAATCCTATGGAATGCCCTACCCCAATCTGTCTGCCTATCTCCTACTTTATTAGCTTTTAGACGATCCCTGAAAACACTTCTCTTCAGAGAAGCCTACCCCTCCCACACCTAACTGTATTTTCATTTTCTCCATCAGCTCATCCCCCCACAGTTATTACCTTTTGTTTCAACTTGACCCTCCCTTCTAGATTGTAAGCTCTAACGAGCAGGGCCCTCTGATCCCTCCTGTATTGATTTGTATTGTAAGTGTACTGTCTGCCCTCATATTGTAAAGCGCTGCGCAAACTGTTGGCGCTATATAAATCCTGAATAATAATAATAATAATATTTTACATTATTATTATTATTATTATTGCTTTATACTTACAGTGTATATATCTCTCTCTCATTTAAAAATAGAAATGTATTTGCAAATAAGTAATGTATCTGTAAGCTACGGCGTTATTACTGTTGCCACCCCTGTTTTTTTATCAGGAGCGTCGTTCCGGAAGTGGAGCTTTTTTAGATTTCCGGTCACGCAAGTAGAATGTAGCATCTACGGTGAGGCTTGCGCTCCAAGCCTCTTTCTCATGCTGCCTTACTGCGCAGTCTCGGAGGTGGTTGTCGTTGCCATGGTGTCACCATGCAACACAACGATCCTCACTGCGCATTTCCGGAAGTGACGATGCTGTCTTTGCTGCATCACCTTCATCACTATCCACACACAGGGCATTGTTCTGCCCGTTATTTAACTGTCGGTACACAACATCCTGTTAAAATTACATATTCCCGTATATAAATGGGTACGTTTATTTATATCAGCATCGGTATATTAGTATTTATCATCAAATAATTATGGGAAACAATATAGCTCTGTTTATTCATCACAGGGCCAGGCTAAGTGGAACGCACTAGGGGGTTGATTAGAGGCGTGGAACGCACGCCAAACGGCCATTGTTTGCAAACCGTAAGTAAGCATTCGTGACACACAGGGATGGATTCTGGCTAATTTATGGTGTGTATACTATATAAAGGAGTACAGCAGTAGTGGTAGTACACCCCAGATGATGTCCCAGCGGACGAAACGCGTCTGGAAGACTCCACTACTGCTCTGATTTTATTGCCAAGCACTTGAATTGACTACTTAAATGTGAGTTTACTATCTTATTTTAATAAATTCTTTTTAAACGTTATTACACTATTTTGGCTGTATCCTTCCATTGCATGTTTATTCCGGTGACTGTCGGAGATGTCGTTTCAATGATTATGACTACATAAACCCAAAATTTGGAGAAGGGTTGCTTTTGAGGTGGGATCTATTGACCAGTGACTGGAGAGTCAGTGCCCCAGAATTGGAGCAACAAGCCTTTGGTGACCCCTTGAATATATGTTCATTTGGATCAATATTTTCTGGTAAGCCTACATCTTTTAAGGTGGTGGTACTAACACGTTGGTGAAAGCCTCCAGAGGAAACATCTTTGGATGCTAATTAGCACAATTCCATTCCGTTTGGGATCTTCTTTTATACACGGAGGACTATTCACATTGCTTTTGTTTCATTCATTCACTTGGCTACATGATATGTTATTGTTTGTGTAACTGTTCAGTTTGTAATTTTTTTTTATGCACACAGGATTATTTATATTGCCCTGTTTTTCAATTTTTCACTTTGCTATATGACACGTTATTGTTTATGTAACTGTTTAGTTGCAACTAATACCACAAGGTGTATTTTATATATAATTGTTTCTGTGATTCTGTCCCGCTTTTCAAATATTACGATTTAGCGCTGCACTTTATACCATATTTACTGTATCTCTTGCTAAAAAACATTCCATGTTTTAGCGTGCTGGCCGCTTTTTTTTTTTTTTTTTTTGGGACAGTGCAGTGTCGCATTAGTTGTATAGGTTCCTTTGCACATTGGACTTATATTTGAACATTGATATTAGCTTGTGGATTTTGGACCTATTATTTATTAATTTTCATTTTCATTAACACTTGGATTTTACTTATTATTATTTTAATTGTATGATTATTAGGATGTTTATTATCACTATTAGGTTGTTTTGATCACATAGGTTATGCGCAGGATCATTTATATAACCACATATATAAATTTTTATGCTATTAGGTGATTTGTGATCACTGTTGGATTTTGCAGCATTTCCACATTTATTCATTTATTTATAGGTTTAGTTCGCTTTAGTAGCGCAGAGGCCTTTTCACAATTTTATTTATACACCAGAACTACTCTGAGCTAACCAGAAATAGGCAGAAATCCTAAAAAGTGTAATCAAGGAAAGTGGGTTTGTTGAAGAGGGCTGCAAGGATTCTAGAATTTAGTTCCAATGCTTAAAGGGCCCATTCCTGCAATATGCATTTTACTGCAACAAGATGGCAACAAACAAAACACAGTCAGGGGATATACATAGGGATAGTCTACGACACTCCTTATGCCGCGAAAATACGACCAGACTTTTCAGCAGACTAGGTCCAACGGACTTTCGGCGGAGTCCCGCCAGACTTTCGCACACATGACCGGACTTTCCGGTAGACTAGGTCTGACGGTCTTCCTGATGGACTTTCGACGGACTTCCAAATGAATGAACTTGCCCACACACGGACTAAAGTCAGTTCATTTTGAACGTGATGAGTTACGACGGGGCTAGAAAAGGAAGTCAATCTCGCCACTTTTATCGGCGAGATTGGCACCTTGTGCACATAGGATTGTATAGTGAAAAACAATAAGACATGGTGGAGTTATTGAAAGTTCATTCTCCCAATGTCATAAATCTGTTATCTTGAAAGTTGGTTAAGTCTTAGGACGAGGAGGGTTTGATTTAACACACATGGGTGCCATATCGTCTCTACACAGATGTTTTTAATTGGACAAAACCAGTTATAAATCACTTTAATGAACATATAGGAATTCTGGAAATAAATAAGTTTGTCTGGTTGTAGAACAGGTGCCAGATTTATGGTTAGTTACATTGACGTAGATCTTGGCAACCAATCATATCTAGGAGAGATGGCTAAGATAAGGCGGTAAAAGGCATATAAATGCAAGTTTTACAATTGTTAGACAGACAAGTCAAACAGGAGCTCATAAGGCTGAACTCTATGTATGCTGCCCTATTGCACGTGTTATAGAGATCAGAACCAATGGGCAAATATCTGTCCTTTTGTTCTAACTTGTCTCCTCGTATGAGTCAAATAAAGAAAACTTGTTAACTTGATCCAGACTGTGGTCTCAGGTGAATTTCCCTCACAAGATGTCCCCAGGCTGCTGACCCAGGAGCAGAAGGAACACTACATAAAAGTCTGCCAAGAACTCAGTCAACGTGCTGTGGGGATGAACTTGGCAGCAACATGGTGCATATTCAAATCACACGTGAGGATTGCCTGGACTGTTTTATATGACACACCGACTATCGTAGGAATCCTGTGGATTGTTCTCCGGTGATCATCATGCAATGGTTTAGTCATTTTCCGAGGGTTGAGCTCGTTGAAGGTTTTCCTGATCTCTTGTCATCTTCCAGTGACGTTGTTCCGCTCTTGAAGCGTGCCTGTCACACAAAACACTTCAAATGACTCATTGCATTTCACGCAGATTTTCTCGTTTGCTCTATGTTCTAATTTGCGGTCCATGATGAAATAGCAGACGTGGTATCGCACATAGTCAGAATACCACCAGTTGCACAGCTCCAGATGTACACAGGGTGATTGTCTTTTGGCACACTGATTTATGAAGGGTCGGTAATCCCTGTGACTGTGCATGCAGCCTTGTGCTGCCATCTGTGGGCGAGTCACAAAACTAGTCTCAAAACATTTTGATACCACTTTGTATATCTAAAACCCATACATTTCCTTTTATTTTTGATGGAGTAGTGGAAAGTTCCATCTTCTGTCCATCTTTTTTCTTTTTTTTTGCCATCTGTTGCTTATCGGGGAGATTTTCCTTCACTTTCCAACGTGCAATGAATCTCAAGTTATCACTGGTAAAGCATTGGAAGAGTGCTCCATCTATTCCTGTTATGATGGCAACTCAAAAATGTGTATTTACCCTCACTTTAAGGTGTGCAGCCCAGGATGGTCTTCTGCTGTAGCCCATCCTCTTCAAGGTTCAGTGTGTTTTTGTGTGTCCATTAACAAATGTATTGGTTATTGGTATTTATACAGTGCCAACAATTTACGCAGCACTTTACATACACTGTATATTGCGCATTCATATCAGTCCCTGTCCTCAAGAAGCTTACAATCTATGGTCCCTAACTTACCGTATTTATCGGCGCATAACACACACTTTTTTCCACTGAAAACAGAGGGTATATCGTGCCTGCGTGTTAAACGCCGGTATATATTTTTTTACCAATGGGGGGGGGGGGGTCGGGGATCGGGCGGTCCGCCTCACTGGGACCTTATCCTTATCCCCCCCCCACGTCACCCCTGATGCCTGTAGGAGCCTAAGCAACGCTGCTCATTCTGGCCGCTCCCCCCTCCCGCTCCGCCTCGATTGTCGATTTTGATTGGAAGAGGCGGCTTCTGTGTGCCTCAATTGAGCTCTCTCGTGTACCCGGTTATGTGACTCTTCTCTGCTCATTGATGATCACATGACCAATCTCCTCCCGCTCCGCCTCCTCCTCAATTGAAGCTTTTGATTGGAGGAGGAGAGCAGTCATGTGACCATCAATGAAACAACAGAGGAGAGTCACATGACCAAGTCCATGAGAGAGTGCCGTTAATTGAGGCACACAGAAGTCCCCATCGACAATGAGCGAGACACAGGAGGAGCTTCTCAACCCCTAATGGTATGCTGGTAGGGCTGTCCCAGGAGGCTTGTACTGTGCAGGGATGCTGTGCAGGGGGCTGTGGAAAGTTTTTTTCCCCTGAAACTTTACTCTTAAAATCGGGGCCCGTGTTGTATGCCGGTGCATGTTATATGCCGATAAATACGTTATATTCATATATACACATATTAGGGCCAATTTAGACAAGAGTCAATTAACCTACCAGTATGTCTTTGGAAAGTGGGCAGAAACACACACAGGCACAGGGAGAGCAAGTAAACTCCAGGCAGGTAGTATCCTGGGTTGGGATTCAAACCAAACAACCTAGTGCTGCCAAATAGACATCTTCTGCACGCCGTTGTTGTAAAGAGTATTTATTTGAGTAGCTGTGGACTTCTTTCAGCTTAAAAAAGTTTAGACTTTCCCCTCTGACTTATGTCATTATGTTTTTTATTTGCTCTATTCACCTTAAATTATAGCGACTGCATAGTATTAAAATCCCACAGCATTCTTTGATATATTGAAATTGGTAAAATTTTATTATTTGATGGTCAAAGTCACTTAGGTATTTTATTTTGTTAACTTTGTCATAACAGCAAATAAATGCTGATGTATTTTGTTGCAGTCATATGATTTGCCTATTTCTATTAACGAGCCGGTGTATCTAATAAAAGCAACTACTAAATGTAATAAAACATTCTGTGGAATTAACTGATCATCCTGTTATAATATTGCAAACTGTCAGAAATGGCATGCACCACATTACCTAAGCAGAGACACCTATTTCAGGTCTATCTGTGCCACCCGCACCAATTTCTACAGTATCTCACAAAAGTGAGTACACCCCTCACATTTTTTGTAAATATTTTTTTTTATACCTTTCCATGTGAAAACACTGAAGAAATTACACTTTACTACAATGTAAAGTAGTGAGTCTACGGTGTAAATTTGCTGTCCCCTCAAAATAACTCACACAACCATTAATGTCTAAACCGCTGGATACAAAAGGGAGTACACCCCTAAGTGAAAATGGCCTAAATTGTCAATATTTTGTGTGGCCAGCATTATTTTCCAGCACTGCCTTAAACCTCTTGGGCATGGAGTCCTCTTCCACTCCTCCATGATGACATCGCAGAGCTGGTGGATGTTAGTGTCCTTGCGCTCCTCCACCTTCTGTTTGAGGATGCCCCACAGATTTTCAATAGGGTTTAGGTCTGGAGTGATGTATGGCCAGTCCATCACCTTTACCCCTAGCTTCTTTAGCAAGGCAGTGGTCATCTTGGAAGTGTGTTTGGGGTCGTTATGTTGGAATACTGCCCTGTGGCTCAGTGCTTCACTATGTCACAGTACATGTTGGCATTCATGGTTCCTTTAATGGACTGTAGCTCCCCAGTGCCGGCAGCACTCATGCAGCCCTAGACCATGGCACTCCCACCACCATGCTTGACTGTAGGCAAGACACACTTGTCTTTGTACTCCTCACCTGGTTGCTGCCACATAAGCTTGACACCATCTGAACCAAATACGTTTATCTTGGTCTCATCAGACCACAGGACATGGTTCGAGTAATCCATGTCCTTAGTCTGCTTGTCTTTAGCAAACTGTTTGCGGCTTTCTTGTGCATCATCTTTAGAAGAGGCTTTTCTCTACGATGACAGTCATACAGACCAATTTGATGCAGTGTGCAGCGTATGGTTGCCAAGACCCTGAAACTGAGTTGCAGCATGGTGGACATCTTGTTTTAGACTAGGCCATCTTTATGTAGAGCAACAATCCTTTTTTTTTTTTTTTTAGATCATCAGAGTTCTTTGCCATGAGGTGCCATGTTGAACTTCCAGTGACCAGTATGAGAGAGTGAGAGCAATAACTCAAAATTTAACACATCTGCTCTCCCTTCACACCTAAGACCTTGTAACACTAACGAGTCACATGACACTGGGGAGGGAAAATGGCTAATTGGGCCCAATTTGGACATTTTCACGTAGGGTGTACTTACTTTTGTTGCCAGCGGTTTAGACATTAATGGCGTGTGTTGAGCTATTTTGAGAGGACAGCAAATTTACACTGTTATACAGGCTCTACTTTACATTTTCTTCAATGTTGTGACATGAAAAGATATAATAAAATATTTACAAAAATGTGAGGGGTGTACTCACTTTTGTGAGATACTGTAGATTTATGGCATTTTTATTATGATTTTTTTTTTTATTTGTAATGGAGGCGATCCGCGATTACACATAGGACACTTTTGTGAGATACTGTATACCAATGTGAAATAGAAACTTGCACAGGACTGCACTAGGGTTGCACCGATACCGGTCATGTACTCACATTATTACATATCTGGTTAAATGCAAAATCAGATGATATTGATGATAGAAAATCATGGCTGCCAGTGGTGCTTACAAGGCTGAATTTTGGAACCCCGTGGTGATGTCAGCTTGGGGGCAGACAGCCTATACATCCAATGGGAACAGTAGTTCATGCTCTGGTGACAACAAGGAATTCCCTTGTTGTCTCTTACTTCCTTTGGCTATAGAACATGAAGTGAATGAAAATCTTCCCAAGGGGCCCCAGGTGGCCAAAATAAACTGACAGGGGTTATAACCCTCTCTTACTTTATCTAAAATGAAAAAAATGGCAATTTTGACATTCCTGTAAATTCTATATCTTTAAATACAGGGCAAACAATGGATTCTTGGTCCCATTCACACCTGAGTGTTTTGTAGCTTGAAGCCTAAAGCTACAAAACGCTGGAGGGGAAAAAATCAATTATTGTCTATGGAGATGGGTCACATCTCCACTCCAAAATGCTTGAAGCCCGAAGCTCCAAAACGCCTGAAGCTCAGTTCTGGAACTTTTTTTTTTAGCCAGATTTGGGCGTTTTTCTGCTTTTTACATTGGTGACCTTTTGACCTGCACAAAATTGTGGCAAAAAGCGCAGTAAAAAATTGCAGTAAAATCGCGTGACTTTCTGCCTGAAAACGCTACGCTCAGATGAGAATGGGGTCTTTGACACCATGGGTTATATGCTGCTTCCTTCCAGTGATTGGAGTCTGGCAATCACCGCCCCAATCCCCCCCCTACCGGGTACCCATATAACCCAACCCACAGTGAGGAGAGAAAAGACTGAAAGAACTTGCGCTCTAAGATATGGAATTTACAGGTTTATCAAAATTCCCATAATCTTAATCATACAGAACAGGACAATGGATCAAGTGGTGGCCAACAAAAACAGCTACTCCTGAGGAAATCCATTGGACAAAACATGTTTCACCACTTGGCGCCCATACTACGTCTATTGACGTCATGGGCTTTCGGTGGTTATATCTGAATGATGCCTGAGGCCACAGACATCATTCAGATATCGCCGTTTTCAGCCGGCGATTACCTGCACCATAGGAACGATCATAGCGGCTGTTCCGCCGCTTGATCGTTCTTACGGGCGGCGGGAGGGGATGCCACCCTCCGGTGCTTGTACCGACTCACCGCTTCCATCGGTGAGTCGGTCACAGGATTCGCCGGCCCCCGCAAGTTACCATAGAGATTTCCGACGGACCAGATCGTTCCCGGAGTCTCTATGATCGTTTGGAGGCCAGGCGCGATGTTATGACGTCACGCCCGGCCTCTGTATTCAAATTAACGGTGCCGATCTGGCTAGGAAGCCAGGATCGTTTTTTTTTTTTTTTTTTATTTTATTCTTCCCAGCCTAGAGGTGAGATATGGGGTCTTATTGACCCCATATCTCACTGTAAATATGTCCGATCGTGCCATATTCATATTACAAGGGATGTTTACATTCCTTGTAATAGGAATAAAAGTCATCATTTTTTTTTATTGTTAATTTTATTTTTATTTTTTTAGTTTGACACTTAGGAATAAAAGTCAAATTTTTTTTTTTTAGGTGTCAAACTAAAAAAATAAAATTAACAATAAAAAAAAAAAAAAATGTAAAGCGCCCCTGTCCCTGTGAGCTCGTATACAGAAGCGAACGCATACGTAAGTCCCGCCCACATATGAAAACGGTGTTCAAACCACACATGTGAGGTATCGCCGCGAACGTTAGAGCGAGAGCAATAATTCTAGCTCTAGAACTCCTCGGTAACCCAAAACATGTAACCAGTAAAAAAATTTAAAGCGTCGCCTATGGGGATTTTTAAATACCAAAGTTTGGCGCCATTCCACGAGCGCGTGCAATTTTGAAGTGTGACATGTTGGGTATCTATTTACTCTGCCTATCCTCCTCTGTCACATTATGCAAAAAAATTGGGCTAACTTTACTGTTTTTTTTTTTTTTTTTTTTTTTTTAGCATGAAAGTTTTTTTTCTGAAAAAAACGTGTTCGAAAAATTGCTGCGCAAATACTGCGCGAGATAAAAAGTTGCAACGACCGCCATTGTATTCTCTGGGGTCTTTGCTAAAAAAAAACATATATAATGTTTGGGGGTTCTATGTAATTTTCTAGCAAAAAAATTAGGAATTTTACATATAGGAGAGAAATGTCAGAATTGGCCTGGGCGTGAAGTGGTTAAGGACAGATACATGTCAGGCGTCCCCAGGTAACCCAGAAACAGCAAACTTGGCCGGGGAATTCTAAAAACAGCAGCCAGAGCTCTTTTATTCCAGCGGGGGTAGCACTTTTTAGTGTGATTATTCTAATTTTATTACTGTACAGTGTTACACTATGGGATTTTTTATTTATTTATAATATATAAGGGACAAGTGCAATGGTAGTTATATGAATACGCACAGACCAGTGTTGGTGGTTCATATGGCGCAAACGTGAACTTTAAAATGTATTTTTATATTCACATTTTTGGACTATAGTATTATTTTACATGTTATATGCTGTTATTTTCATTTAAATTCATTTTCACTGTATTTTATTTATTATTTGAGTTTGATGTATGGTATGTTGCGGGGTAAAGTGCTTGGGATTTTTTTTCAAATATAATCTTTATTCCGGCACAAGAAAGGGTTATGCCGCACTTAAACATTACAAACATGGCTGTATTAAAGGACGCAGCCTCATCAGTTAAGTTGTCAAGAATATTACAGCGTTTACTTCGCATCTGGTATAATATTGACATCACCGTTACTGGTGTACATATAAGGACATTAAGATAACGTATCACTAACCAGCCGCTGACGGCTACCCTTTCTTCTTTTCACTTTTTCGATTAAGAAGTAAGAAGAGTAAATAGTTGGAGAAACAGTATAAAGAATAACCAAGAGAAGGAGAGAAAGAAAACTAGCGAAGAAGAGCCAGGGGGAGGAGAGAAGAAGAGGGGGTGGGGAAGGGTATAGGTCAAGGGGGCAGGGTATGGGGGCAAGGGGGAGGGGGTCGCAGCTATGAGGCTGGTCTATATCCCTATGTCTTTACTCCTAATCATCAGGTATCTGGGCTCCCAGAAGGGCTTTCCCCTCTGCCGAGAAGATAAACATATCCCAGAGACTCCATGTGTTCTTGAATACCTCCTGCCTGTCTTGCGATGAGAGGACCAGATCCTCCATCTTCTTAATTTCCTCCACCTTCCTCAGCCAGTGTGCCGTGGTCGGGGGGCGGGATTGCTTCCACAGTTGAGGGATGCATGGTTTGGCTGCGTTTAACAGATGTCGTAGGATCGATTTTTTTTTATACGTTTTGACAGGAATTGATGAGAGGTGTAACAGAAAGAACGCTGGGTCATCAGGAATCACATATTCTGTAAATTTTTGTGAGACGGAACGGACTGATGTCCAGAATTCTGTCAGTTTGGGGCAAGCCCAGAAAATATGCAATCTATCTGATGTGCCAGGGAAAATAGAGCTCAACCGGATAGGTGTCAAGTACCATCTGGTCAGTATTTTAAAATTGGTGTCTTGGATTTTGGTGCATATGGATGATTCAAGAGAATGTCCTATTATGGTTAGTATCTGTGAAGTCATGAAGGTACGATCCATATCCGCTTCCCATTTGCTTATGCATGGGAGAGGTGGCTGTGCTCGGGGAGTGTTTAGCAATGCATATGTGGTGGAAAGCACATGTCGTATATGTTCACATGTTCATTTCCAGAACATAGCTCCTCGAGAGGTGTCAACGGCCGAGAGTAACTCTGTGGGTTAGGGAGGGATTGTAGAAAATGATGGACTTGTGCTGCCGGCCAGAACGTAAGGCAATACGGGCCCGCGGCATCCATAAGCTCCCCTATTGTGGGCCATCTCCCCTCTTTCACAAAACTAGAGGCCCATTTACAATTGACCTCACGCAATGTCGGGAAGGCCAGCTTAGGCAGTGCCGAAGGGAAACAGGGATGGCCCAAAACCAGGGTCAGAGGGGATTCCGTAGTTGTTAAAGCAGCCACCCGGGAAGCTCTATAACATTGTCTCAATGTATTGCCTATTAGCGGGTGTGTTTTAACCTCCTCCGGCAGAGAATTATAACACCACAGCGCCCTCTCCAAGGGGAATTCTATTTGGTTACTCTCTATTTGAACCCACTGTTTCAGTTCTAGGTGACGTCCCCAGTCAACCACTCTACCTAAATGAATCGCTCTGTAATAGTTCCTGATGTCCGGCAGTGCCAGACCACCATATTGCTTCGGGAGTGATAGCTGAGAATGGGGTATTCTGGGTTTCATCTGGGCCCATACGAACCTAGTTAACATGGCCTGCACCTGTGTAAAATAAAGGAGAGGTATCTCAATTGGTAAGGCCTGAAATAAGTATAAAAGCTTGGGATTTTTTATATGTACTAACATCAATGCACTGCAATTTAGTATGTTTTAAAGTGTTTATTACCCCCAAGATTTCATATTCCTGATATGTGGCTGCTGCATCCATGTACTTGTATGAGAAAGTATACTGTTGTTCTCTTTGTATTGTTTCATTTGTGTGGAATCCCTGATAATCCTGCCAGTTTCTCTGCTTTCCTATTAAAAACTGACCACCCTAAGCAGGAAAACACATTGCGAACACATAGTTCTCTAGCTGTGCTCTCCTCCAATGATCAGACTTGTCCCGACAGGCCCCCTGCAACGTTTGCCACTGGGAAGCTCATTATACTGCTGATTCTCCTCCCCCAACCCCCCCCCCCCCCCCCCCAGCTCTTATTCAGCTGAAAATAGAAGGAATGTCAGCTGAAAATAGAAGGATCCCTTATAAAAATGAATAAATAAATAAAAAATAAAAAAGGGAAAACATATACATATGTATATATAATGTTTTGCCTTTCATTGAAATCTTAAACTGAATGGGTTGTTTTTACAAGGTGATCGTTTACAATCACTTTAACCACTTCAGCCCTGGAAGGATTGACCTTCTTCCTGACCAAGGCCTTTTTTGCGATACAGCACTGCATTGCTTTAACTGACAGTTGCGCGGTCATGTGATGGAACCAAACAAAATTGATGTCCTTTGTTTCCCACAAATAGAGATTTCTTTTGGTGGTATTTGATCACTTTTGCAGTTTTTATTTTGTGCACTATAAACAAAAAGAGCAACTATATTTTGAAAAAAAAAAGCAATATTTTTTACTTTTTGCTATAATAAATATTCCCAAAAAATGTATAAAAAAAAAATAATTTCTTCCACAGTTTCGGCCAATATGTATTCTTATACAGTGGTGTGAAAAAGTGTTTGCCCCCCTTCCTCATTTCCTGTTCCTTTGCATGTTTGTCACACTTAAGTGTTTCGGAACATCAAACCAATTTAAACAATAGTCAAGGACAACACAAGTAAACACAAAATGCAATTTGTAAATGAAGGTGTTTATTATTAAAGGTGAAAAAAAATCCAAACCATCATGGCCCTGTGTGAAAAAGTGATTGCCCCCTAAACCATATAACTGGTTGGGCCACCCTTAGCAGCAACAACTGCAACCAAGTGTTTGCGATAATGTGCAATGAGGCTTTTACAGCGTCCTGGAGGAATTTTGGCCCACTCATCTTTGCAGAATTGTCCTAATTCAGTTACATTAGAGGGTTTTCGAGCATGAACGGCCTTTTTAAGGTCATACCACAACATCTCAATAGGATTCAGGTCAGGACTTTGGCTAGGCCACTCCAAAGTCTTCATTTTGTTTTTCTTCAGCCATTCGGTGGTGGACTTGCTGGTGTGTTTAGGATCATTGTCCTGCTGCAGAACCCAAGTTCGTTTCAGCTTGAGTACACGAACAGATGGTCGGACATTCTCCTTCAGGATCTCTTGGTAGACAGCAGAATTCATAGTTCCTTTTATCACGGCAAGTCTTCCAGGTCCTGAAGCAGCAAAACAGCCCCAGACCATCACACTATCACCACCATATTTTACTGATGGTATAATGTTCTTTTTATGAAATGCAGTGTTCCTTCTACGCCAGATATACTTGGACACACACCTTCCAAAGAGTTCCACTTTTGTCTCATCGGTCCACAGAATGTTGTCCCAAAAGTCTTGGGGATCATCAAGATGTGTTGTGGAGAAATTGAGACGAGCTTTGATGCTCTTTTTGCTCAGCAGTGGTTTTCTCCTTGGAACTCTGCCAGGCAGGCCATTTTTGCCCAGTCTTTTCCTGATGGTGGAGGCATGAACGCTGACCTTAACTGAGGCAAGTGAGGCCTGCAGTTCCTTGGACGTTGTTGTGGGGTCTTTTGTGACCTCTTGGATGAGTCGTCGCTGCGCTCTTGGGGTAATTTTGGGCGGCCGGCCACTCCTGGGAAGGTTCACCACTGTTCCATGTCTTCGCCATTTGTGGATAATGGCTCTCACTGTGGTTCGCTGGATTCCCAAAGCTTTGGAAATGGCTTTATAACCCTTTCCAGACTGATAGATCTCAATTACTTTCTTTCTCAATTGTTCTTGAATTTCTTTGGGTCTCGGCATGATGTGTAGCTTTTAAGGATCTTCTGGTGGACCTTACTGTGTCAAGCAGCTCCTATTTAAGTGATGCCTTGATTGTGAACAGGTGTGGCAATAATCAGGCCTGGGTGTGGCTAGAGAAATTGAACTCAGGTGTGGACAACCACAGTTATAGTATGTTTTAACCACTTGCCGACCGCCTCACGCCGATGTACGTCGGCAGAATGGCACGGGCAGGCATAAGCACGTACATGTACGTGATTTGCCTCCCGCGGGTCGGGGGCCCGATCGGGCCCCCGCCCGGTGCCTGCGGCGGTCGGTTTTCGTTCGGGAGCGATCCCGGACGAGGGGACGGCCATTCATTCATGGCCACCCCCTCGCGATCGCTCCCGACGAATGGAAATCCTCGGTGACATCACTTCCTCTCCTGTAATGTAAACACAGGAGAGGAAGTGATGTATTCTCTCCTCCGTGTCGGTATTTTTCGTTCCGACACGGAGGAGAGCGGATCAGTGAGTTGCACCAACACATCCCACACACAGTAGAACATGCCAGGCACACTCACACCCCCCCTTTACCCCCCGATCACCCCCCCAATTACCCCTGCCCCCCCAGTCACAGTGACACCAATGTCATTTTTTTTTTTTTTTTTTTTTTTTTGCATTGGTGTCATTTGTGACTGTAATAACTGTTAGGGCAGTTAGGGTTAGCCCCCTTTAGTTCTAATGTACCCCCCTAACCCCCCCAATAAAGGTTTAACCCCGTGATCACCCCCCGTCGCCAGTGTCACTAAGGCTGGGTTCACATTGCAGCGGTTTATGAGAACGAATGTGATTCGCACCGCACTGCAGTGCAAATCACATCCGATCTCTGTGCGATTCGAGTTCAGCCATTCGCCGCACCCGCCGCACCCGCCACACCCGCCGCACCCGCCGCAAATTCGCACGGGACCCTTTTTTTGGCCCGCAGCAGAATCGGATCGCATGGGTGTTCACACCATGCGATCCGAGTTTGCAGATCGCACTGCGATATGCGAACTGATCTGGGGGTGTCAGTAACATTTCACTGACACTCCCAGCAGTTCGCATAGGGCAGTGTGAACTGCCGCCTGGAGGCATGCGATGCGGGAACCCGCCGCGGATTCGCGGCGTTCCCGCATCGCTCCAGTGTGAACCCAGCCTAATAAGCGATCATTTTTCTGATCGCCGTATTAGTGTCACAGGTGACGCTAGTTAGGCAGGTAGGTATTTAGGTTCGCCGCAGCTTTTTATAGCGCTAGGGACCCCCATATACTACCGCATAAAGCCCCCTGATTGCCCCCTAGTTAACCCTTTCACCAGTGATCACCATATAACTGTTACAGGTGACGCTGGTTGGTTAGTTATTTTTTTATAGTTTCAGGGCACCCGCCATTTATTACCTAATAAAGGTTTAACCCCCTGATCACCCGGCAGGTGTCATTTGTGACTAATAACTGTTAGGGCAGTTAGGGTTAGCCCCCTTTAGTTCTAAGGTACCCCCCTAACCCCCCCAATAAAGGTTTAACCCCGTGATCACCCCCCGTCGCCAGTGTCACTAAGGCTGGGTTCACATTGCAGCGGTTTATGAGAACGGATGTGATTCGCACCGCACTGCAGTGCAAATCACATCCGATCTCTGTGCGATTCGAGTTCAGCTATACAGATAGTATGGCTGAATTCGTGTCGCACCCGCCGCACCCGCCGCAAACTCGCACGGGACCCTTTTTTTGGTCCGCAGCAGAATCGGATCGCATGGGTGTTCACACCATGCGATCCAAGTTTGCAGATCGCACTGCGATATGCGAACTGATCTGGGGGTGTCATTAACATTTCACTGACACTCCCAGCAGTTCGCATAGGGCAGTGTGAACTGCCGCCGGGAGGCATGCGATGCGGGAACCCGCCGCGCATTCGTGGCGTTCCCGCATCGCTCCAGTGTGAACCCAGCCTAATAAGCGATCGTTTTTCTGATCGCTGTATTAGTGTCACAGGTGACGCTAGTTAGGCAGGTAGGTATTTAGGTTCGCCGCAGCTTTTTATAGCGCCAGGGACCCCCATATACTACCGCATAAAGCCCCCTGATTGCCCCCTAGTTAACCCTTTCACCAGTGATCACCATATAACTGTTACAGGTGACGCTGGTTGGTTAGTTATTTTTTTATAGTTTCAGGGCACCCGCCATTTATTACCTAGTCTCACTAGTGTACCCCTAAATTTAGGGGTGTCTACTTTCTAAAATGGGGTCATTTGGGGGGGGGGGGTTTGTGCCATCTTGGCATTTTATGGCCTTCAAAACTGTAACGCCCTTAGAAAGCCTGAAGGCGGTGCTTGGTTTTTGGGGCCCCGTACGCGGCTAGGCTCCCAAAAAGTCCCACATATGTGGTATCCCCGTACTCAGGAGAAGCAGCAGAATTTATTTTGGGGTGTCATTTCACATATGCCCATGGCATGCGTGAGCAATATATCATTTAGTGACAACTTTGTGAAAAAAAAAAAAAGTTTGTAATTTTCCCGCAACTTGTGGCAAAATATAAAATATTCCATGGACTCAACATGCCTCTCAGCAAATAGCTTGGGGTGTCTACTTTCTAAAATGGGGTCATTTGTGGGGGTTTTGTGCCATCTTGGCATTTTATGGCCTTCAAAACTGTAATAGGTAGTGAGAAGTGAACTCAAAAAATTACGCCCTTAGAAAGCCTGAAGGCGGTGCTTGGTTTTCGGGGCCCCGTACGCGGCTAGGCTCCCAAAAAGTCCCACATATGTGGTATCCCCGTACTCAGGAGAAGCAGCAGAATTTATTTTGGGGTGTCATTTCACATATGCCCATGGCATGCATGAGCAATATATCATTTAGTGACAACTTTGTGAAAAAAAAAAAAAAAAAAAAAAAGTTTGTAATTTTCCCGCAACTTGTGGCAAAATATAAAATATTCCATGGACTCAACATGCCTCTCAGCAAATAGCTTGGGGTGTCTACTTTCTAAAATGGGGTCATTTGTGGGGGTTTTGTGCCATCTTGGCATTTTATGGCCTTCAAAACTGTAATAGGTAGTGAGAAGTGAACTCAAAAAATTACGCCCTTAGAAAGCCTGAAGGCGGTGCTTGGTTTTCGGGGCCCCGTACGCGGCTAGGCTCCCAAAAAGTCCCACATATGTGGTATCCCCGTACTCAGGAGAAGCAGCAGAATTTATTTTGGGGTGTCATTTCACATATGCCCATGGCATGCATGAGCAATATATCATTTAGTGACAACTTTGTGAAAAAAAAAAAAAAAAAAAAAAAGTTTGTAATTTTCCCGCAACTTGTGGCAAAATATAAAATATTCCATGGACTCAACATGCCTCTCAGCAAATAGCTTGGGGTGTCTACTTTCTAAAATGGGGTCATTTGTGGGGGTTTTGTGCCATCTTGGCATTTTATGGCCTTCAAAACTGTAATAGGTAGTGAGGCGTGAAATCAAAAATTTACGCCCTTAGAAAGCCTGAAGGCGGTGCTTGGTTTTCGGGGCCCTGTACGCGGCTAGGCTCCCAAAAAGTCCCACATATGTGGTATCCCCGTACTCAGGAGAAGCAGCAGAATTTATTTTGGGGTGTCATTTCACATACGCCCATAGCATGTGTGAGCAATATATCATTTAGTGACAACTTTGTGTAAAAAAAAAAAAATAATTTTTTTTTTGTCATTATTCAATCGCTTGAGGCAAAAAAATAAAATATTCAATGGGCTCAACATGCCTCTTATCAATTTCCTTAGGGGGTCTACTTTCCAAAATGGGGTCATTTGGGGGGGTTTTGTACTGCCCTGTCATTTTAGCACCTCAAGAAATGAGATAGGCAGTCGTAAACTAAAAGCTGCGTAAATTCCAGAAAACGTACCTTAGTTTGTAGATGTGACAACTTTTGCGCAAACCAATAAATATACAATTATTGACTTTTTTTTTACCAAAGACATGTGGCTGAATACATTTTGGCCTAAATGTATGACTAAAATTGAGTTTATTGGATTTTTCTAATAACAAAAAGTAGAAAATATCATTTTTTTTCAAAATTTGCGGTCTTTTTACGTTTATATCGCAAAAAATAAAAATCGCAGAGGCAATCAAATACCATCAAAAGAAAGCTCTATTTGTGGGAAGAAAAGGACGCAAATTTTGTTTGGGTACAACATTGCATGACCGCGCAATTACCAGTTAAAGCAGCGCAGTGCCAAAGTGTAAAAAGACCTCTGGTCATTTACCAGCAAAATGGTCCGGTCTGAAAGTGGTTAACAAGGGGGGCAATCACTTTTTCACACAGGGCCATGATGGTTTGGATTTTTTTTCACCTTTAATAATAAACACCTTCATTTACAAATTGCATTTTGTGTTTACTTGTGTTGTCCTTGACTATTGTTTAACCGCTTCCTGCCCGCCCTATAGCCGAATGCCGGCCTTCGGGCGGGCGGCTTCCCTCGCCTGGCCGTCCCTGGACGGCCAGGTGTTTACTTCCGCAATGCGCGCCGCCGGGGGCGCGCATCGCGGAAGTTTTGCACTCGCCGTGTCTCCCGGAGACAGGCGAATACAGATCGCCGTGAACGGCCAATCAAAGCGGCCGTTCACAGAGCGATCTAAGCTGCCAATAGGAGATGATCTCAAATGTAAACATATGAGATCATCTCCCATTGCCGTGTCTCTCTCTCCTCACACAGAGACAGCGTGTGAGGAGAGAGAGGATCTGTGAGTGAAACATTGTATCCGTATTGAGTACCAGTGCAAATTGTCAGCCCCAGTGCCAATTGTCAGCCCCAGTGCCAATTGTGAGCCCCAGTGCCAGTGCCATTTGTCAACCCAGTGCCATTTGTCAACCCAGTGCCATTTGTCAGCCCAGTGCCATCTGTCAGCCCAGTGCCATCTGTCAGCCCAGTGCCAGTGCCGCCAGTGCCACCTGCCAGCATCACCTGTCAGCGACAGTGCCAGCGACAGTGCCATCCGTCAGCCCCAGTGCCGTCAGCCCCAGTGCCGTCAGCCCCAGTGCCGTCAGCCCCAGTGCCGTCAGCCCCAGTGCCGCCAGTGCCAGTGCCGCCAGTGCCACCTACCAGCGCCAGTGCCAGCGCCACCTGCCAGCGCCAGTGCCACCTGCCAGTGCCATCCGTCAGCCCCAGTGCCATCACCCCAGTGCCGTCACCCCAGTGCCGTCACCCCAGTGCCGTCACCCCAGTGCCACCTACCAGTGCCAGCGCCACCTGCCAGTGCCAGTGCCAGTGCCACCTGCCAGTGCCACCTGCCAACGCCAGTGCCATCCTTCAGCCGAAGTGCCGTCAGCCCCAGTGCCGTCAGCCCCAGTGCCGTCAGCGCCAGTACCGTCAGCGCCAGTGCCGCCAGTGCCACCAGCGCCAGTGCCGCCAGTGCCACCTGCCAGCGCCATCTGCCAGCCGCACTGCCATCTGCCAGCCCCATTTGCCAGAGCAAATAGCCAGCACCATCTGCCAGTGCCATCTGTCAGCGACATCTGTCAGCGACATCTGCCAGCGACATCTGTCAGCGACATCTGTCAGCCCCATGTGCCTCCAGTGCCATCTGCCTCCAGTGCCATTTGTCAGTGCCACGTGTTGTCAGTGCCACCTGCCACGTCAGTGTCACCTGTAATCAGCGTCACCTGTCAGTGTCACCTGCCACATCAGCGTCACCTGTCAGTGTCATCTGCCAAATCAGCGTCACCTGTCAGTGTCATCTGCCAAATCAGCGTCACCTGTCAGTGTCACCTGCCACATCAGCGTCACCTGTCAGTGTCACCTGCCAAATCAGCGTCACCTGTCAGTGTCACCTGCCACATCAGCGTCTCCTGTCAGTGTCATCTGCCAAATCAGCGTCACCTGTCAGTGCCATTTGTGGTCAATAAAAATGTCACAAAGATTGTATTCAGCTGAGGAGGCATATGATATCCTTGCAGCCGACGAGAGCAACGGGGAGGTTTCCGCTTCGGATTCCTCCTCCTATTCAGATTCTGAGTCTGACGTGGACTACGAGCCTGTCCTCAGCAGCGGTACCATGACAGCCTCAGAGGAGGAAGATGATAGTCCGCCCGTCAGACGAAGGCGCACTGGTGAGGAGGCGGTACCATCCACCAGCACCGCAGAGCCATCCACCGGCAACCCAGTGCCATCCACCAGCACCACAGTACCTCGGCAAAGGCCACGTACAAGTGGGGTGTCAACTCGGCCCCAAAGGGTTAGGTCCCATGCCAGCCTTCCCTATTCCCTCCAGAACCCCTTGTGGCTTCCTCCTAACTCAGGAGAAGCCAACGTTCCCCCTTTCACTGCCAACCCAGGAGTCCAGGTGGACACACAAAATTTTTCCCTGATGGACTTTTTCCACCTAATTTTTACAGAGGACATGCTTGAATCCATTGTTGTCCAGTCCAACCTATATGCCCAACAATTTATTGAAAGCAACCCAACGTCCTCTTATGCCCGTCCCTACAAGTGGAGAGCCCTAACAGTGGAGGAGTTTAAAAATTTTTTGGGCCTCACATTTTGTATTGGACTAAACAATAAAAATGAAATACATGCATATTGGTCATCCCGCCCCATCTATCACATGCCCATCTTTTCCTCAATAATGTCCCGGACCAGATATCTAACGATAATGAGATTCCTACACTTTAATGACAATACCCAATGCCTTCCCCGGAATGACCCAAATTTTGATAAACTTTACAAAATTCGGCCGCTAATAAATTATTTTTCTCAGATGTTCCCCCAGTTGTTTACCCCAGACCAACACATATGTGTGGATGAGTCCCTGATCAAATTTTCTGGCAGGCTGGGCCTAAAGCAATTTATTCCCTCCAAAAGGGCCCGCTATGGGGTGAAAATGTATAAGTTGTGTGATCGAGCCACAGCGTATACATATTCCTTCATGGTATACGAAGGGAAGGACACCCAGCTACATCCCCCTAATTGCCCCGAATACATCGGATCGAGTGGAAAAGTTGTTTGGGAACTCATAAACCCACTCCTTGAGAAAGGCTACCATCTGTATGTGGACAATTTTTATACCAGTTTACCCCTGTTCCGCAACCTCCATAGAATGCAAACTCCAGCATGTGGCACCGTACGAACGAACCGGAAGGGCTTTCCTCAAAGCCTCGTCAACAAAAGGCTAAGAAAAGGCGAAGCGGCGAGCTTACGGAACGAGGAAATTTTGGCTGTGAAGTGGCGGGACAGAAGGGATGTCTACATGCTTTCTTCGATCCACAACAACACTTTTGTTGAGATCACCAGGAGGGATGGCCCAATACTAAAACCCACTTGTATCCATGAATACAACATGTTCATGGGGGGTGTCGACATGAACGACCAGATGCTCGAACCCTATCTTGCCACGAGAAGAACATACAAGTGGTATAAAAAAATTGCAATTTATTTCTTTAATTTGGCCATATACAACACGTATGTCATTTATCGTAAGTCCACAGAAAGACCCATACCCTTCCTTGGCTACCAGGAGGAAATCACCACTGCCCTTATTTACCCCAACGGCCCACCACAAAACATTCGATCCGATGTAATTAGCAGACTCTCTGAACGCCACTTTCCTGACAAAATCCCTCCCAAACCAACAGGCCGAAGATGTCAGAAAAAATGTCGGGTGTGCAGCAAACGAAGAGTGAGAAGAGACACCACTTATCACTGTGCCCAATGCCCTTCCCAACCAGGCCTCTGCATAGGTGACTGTTTCCGCCGTTACCATACTTTAGTGAATTATTAGTGAAGTATGGTAACCATAACCCTCACTTCCTGCTATTTACCTTCAAACCCCTTATGCCTCTGCTTGCTCTGTAACTGACCCTGGCTTGTTATTCGACCACGCTTCTGCCTACTGATTTTGTACATACCTCTGCCTGATCTGGAACTGACCCTGGCTTGTTGTTCGACCACGCTTCTGCCTACTGATTCTGTTTACGCCTCTGCCTGATCTGGAACTGACCCTGGACTGTTATTCGACCACGCTTCTGCCTACTGATTCTGTACATACCTCTGCCTGATCTGGAACTGACCCTGGACTGTTTGACCATGCCTTTTGCCTGCCTCTTGGACTGATCTTGTACCCTCTGTGGACTAGTGGGATTCATAACAGGGGTCTCACATATGTGAGGGGCTCCAGAATAGTTTTTTTGGATGAAGAAGACAATTTCCCTTGTTTTCTCATTCCTAGATTAGGGTCTGGAGACTCGGAGGCTTCAAAGAGATTTGGGTGGGAGAAGCCTCTACCCCTATCCCCATTCTGTCCTGAAAAAGGCCCTACTTCTGCCTGCTGCCTGTAGGACCTATACCATCATGCCTCTGCCTGTCGCATGAACTGACCACAGCACATGGATGGACCATGTTCCTGCCTACTACCAGGACCAATATTTTGGCAATGCTGACGATCTCTGCCTGCACTGACCTTGGACTGTATATGGACAGTATCCCTGCCTGCTGCCAATAATGACTATGGACAGTATACCTGCCTGTTGCCTGGAAAATTGTGTTCACTTTTGTTGACCAAGTCCCTGCCTGCTGCCTGGACCAGTGCTATCATCCTGTGGACAACTGCGCTGCTAAAACCACAGGTAATCTTTTGTTTACTCTTTTCTCAGTAGAATGTATTTTGGGGTGTAATTCTTGGTATGTGCATGCTATGTGTCCCTGGAACACCTGATGGTGTTCCTTGCATGTTGGGCCTCTGTATGTGGCCAAGCTGTGTAAAAGTCTCACATATTTGGTATCGTTAAACTCAGGAGGAGTAGTAGAACGTATTTTGGGGTGTCATTTTTGCTATGTACATGCTATGTGTTGGAAATATCTTATAAATGGACAACTTTGTGTAAAAAAATGCGTTTTCATTTTTTTTCCAGATTTTCCCAAAACTTCTGGAAAAAAAAATGAACCATTCAAACGACTCAATATGCCTCATAGATTATACGTTGGGGTGTTAGCTTTCCAAAATGGGGTCACTTTGTGGGCATTTCCATTGTCCTGGTGCTCCAGGGCCTTCAAAAATGTAATAGGTGGTTGAGAAATGAGATGTGTAATTTATGCCCCTAGAACGCCTAATGGTGCTATTTCAATATTGGGCCTCTGTATGTGGCCAGGCTGTGTAAAAGTCTCACACATTTGGTATCGTTATACTCAGGAGGAGTAGTAGAACGTATTTTGGGGTGTCATTTTTGCTATGTACATGCTATGTGTTGGAAATATCTTATAAATGGACAACTTTGTGTAAAAAAAATGCGTTTTCATTTTTTTTCCAGATTTTCCCAAAACTTCTGGAAAAAAAATGAACCATTCAAACGACTCAATATGCCTTATAGATTATACGTTGGGGTGTTAGCTTTCCAAAATGGGGTCACTTTGTGGGCATTTACATTGTCCTGGTGCTCCAGGGCCTTCAAAAATGTAATAGGTGGTTGAGAAATGAGATGTGTAATTTATGCCCCTAGAACGCCTAATGGTGCTATTTCAATATTGGGCCTCTGTATGTGGCCAGGCTGTGTAAAAGTCTCACACATTTGGTATCGTTATACTCAGGAGGAGTAGTAGAACGTATTTTGGGGTGTCATTTTTGCTATGTGTTGGAAATATCTTATAAATGGACAACTTTGCGTAAAAAAAATGCGTTTTCATTTTTTTTCCACATTTTCCCAAAACTTCTGGAAAAAAATGAACCATTCAAACGACTCAATATGCCTCATAGATTATACGTTGGGGTGTTAGCTTTCCAAAATGGGGTCACTTTGTGGGCATTTCCATTGTCCTGGTGTTCCAGGTCCTTCAAAACTGTAATAGGTGGTTGAGAAATGAAATGTGTAATTTATGCTCCTAGAACGCCTGATGGTGCTATTTCAATATTGGGCCTCTGTATGTGGCCAGGCTGTGTAAAAGTCTCACACATTTGGTATCGTTATACTCAGGAGGAGTAGTAGAACGTATTTTGGGGTGTCATTTTTGCTATGTACATGCTATGTGTTGGAAATATCTTATAAATGGACAACTTTGCGTAAAAAAAATGCGTTTTCATTTTTTTTCCACATTTTCCCAAAACTTCTGGAAAAAAAATGAACCATTCAAACGACTCAATATGCCTCATAGATTATACGTTGGGGTGTTAGCTTTCCAAAATGGGGTCACTTTGTGGGCATTTCCATTGTCCTGGTGCTCCAGGGCCTTCAAAACTGTAATAGGTGGTTGAGAAATGAAATGTGTAATTTATGCTCCTAGAACGCCTGATGGTGCTATTTCAATATTGGGCCTCTGTATGTGGCCAGGCTGTGTAAAAGTCTCACACATTTGGTATCGTAATACTCAGAAGGAGTAGCAGAACGTATTTTGGGGTGTCATTTGTGGTATACACATGCCATGTGAGAGAAATAACCTATTACATTAAAAATTTTGTGAGAAAAAAAAAAAAAAAAAAAATCTTCATTTTGCAAAGAATTGTGGGAAAAAGATGACAACATCAAAAACCTCACCATGCATCTTAGTAAATACCTTGGAATGTCTACTTTCAAAAAAGGGGTCATTTGGGGGGTATTTTTACTTTCCTGACTTGTTCGGGTCACAAGAAATGAGATAGGCCACCAGTACATCAGATGTGATCAATTTTGTGCGATTCGCACCACAGCTTGTAGACTCTCTAACTTTCACAAAGACCAAATAATATCCAATAATTTGGGTTATTTTTACCAAAGATATGTAGCAGTATAAATTGTGGCCAAAATTTATGAAAAAAAAATTATAATTTGCAAAATTTTATCACAGAAACAAAGAAATATGTGTTTTTTTTCAAAATTTTCGGTCTTTTTTCATTTATAGCGCAAAAAATAAAAACCCCAGAGGTGATCAAATACCACCAAAAGAAAGCTCTATTTGTGGGAAAAAAAGGACACAAAATTCATTTGGGTACAGTGTTGCATGACTGAGTAATTGTCATTCAAAGTGTGAGAGCACCAAAAGCTGAAAATTGGTCTGGGCAGGAAGGGTGTTTAAGTGCCCAGTAAGCAAGTGGTTAAATTGGTTTGATGTTCCGAAACACTTAAGTGTGACAAACATGCAAAGGAACAGGAAATGAGGAAGGGGGCAAACACTTTTTCACACCACTGTACATATTTTTGGTAAAAAAAAAACATAATAAGCGTACATTTATAGGTTTGCGCAAAAGTTATCGCGTCTACAAAATAGGGGATAGATTTATGGCATTTTTATAAAAAAAAAAAATGTATTATTAATGGTCTTGATCTGTGATTTTTATCGTGACTGCGACATTGTGGCGGACAGATCGGACACTTTTGACACTATTTTGGGACCATTGGCATTTACACAGTAATCAGTGCTATAAAAATGCACTGATTACTGTGTAAATGTCACTGGCAGGGAAGGGGTTAAACACTAGGGGGCAATCAAAGGGTTAACTGTGTCCCCTCAGCATGTTCTAACTGTAGGGGGGCTGGGCTCACTAAAACATGACAGAGATCATCACTGCTCCGGGATCACTGCCTTGCATCTCCCTGTTCTGCCTCTCCGTGCCACCGGCGGACATCAGGCCGTACAGCTACGTTGTTTTGCACACCCGTGCCACTTTGCCAACGTATATGGGCATGAGCCGGTTGGCAAGTGGTTAAAGGCTAAGTTGACCTTTACAGAAAAATCTGTAAGGTGAACACAGACCCCCTCCCGGTATAGCTGCCTCACGGGTCCAGGGCCTATAAATCCCCAGAGCTTAATCTCCTAAATTACCCCATCAGGTCTAATGGACCAATCAGAACCTATGTAGGCTGTCCCCTCAGTGGGGAAGAAGAAGAGAAGAAACCTGAGGGTATTTCTAAGCCCTGGAGCCGTGAGAGCTATACCGGGGCTCAGAACGGGAGATCGCCACCATGCAGGTCAGCGGGACTTTTTCTGTAAAGGTGAACTTACCCTTTAAGGTCTGTTTCACATGAGCTTAAGCTTGTATAAGAACAGTGTGAACAGGTAGCTTTGACAAAGCCTTTGCAGAGCTTTCAGCAACCTTTTAACCGTTTGCTGACCATATAATTTACATATACGGCGGCAAGGCGGCTCTACTGCACAGGATCACGTACCTAACACTTTTGGGTAAGGGGCGTGCATGCATGCTGCCGTTGACCTGCTCCCCTGTGATTATATACAGTGGGAGCTGATCTGCGGGTACAGCGGACTCGATGTCCCCTGGCACCTGCCGATCATTCGGCAGAGAGCCAGAATGACTATGTAAAGGTAGATCGCCATTCTGTCAGAGAAGGCATTGATTCTGTGTTCCTGAAAAGCAAATGCAAAGCCTTTCCCTAGTAAAATCACCTCCCCCCCACAGTACACAAGCACTGGCTAGGAACACAGTTAACCCTTAGATCGCCCCTAATGTTAACCCCTTCCCTGCCAGTGTCATTAGTACAGTGACAGTGCATATTTTTAGCACTGATCACTGTATTAGTGTCACTGGTCCTCCAAAAAGTGTCAGTTAGTGTCTGATTTGTTTGTTGCAATATCGCAGACCTGCTATAAGTTGCTGATCGCCGCCATTAGTAGTAAAAAATATTTTTAAAAAAATGTAAAATATCCCATAGTTTGTAGACGCTATAACTTTTGAGCAAACCAATCAATACATGCTTATTAGGAATTTTTTTTTACCAAAAATATGTAAAATACATATTGGCCTAAATTGATGACGAAATCAGTTTAAAAAAAAAAAACAACAAATATTGGATATGTTTTATAGCAGAAAGTAAAACAATTTTTTTTAAAATTTCACTATTGTCCGACTATTTTTTGTTTATAGCACAAAACGTAAAAAAACGCAGAGGTGAATAAATACCATCAAAAGAAAGCTCTATTTGTGGAAAAAACTGACATCAATTTTATTTGGGTACAGCGTTGATTGTCAGGTAAATTAGCGCAGTGCCGTATCACAACAAATGGCCTGGTCATGAAGGGGGAGGGGTAAATCTTCTGGAGGTCAAGTGAATTCAGCTCCACTCTGTAAATGCTGAACAGAGATCCTAATGGGAGTGTTGATTAGTGCTCTAAGCAAGATGCTAGCAGGCTTTCAACAAGCTTCAAGAAGTGGCAAAGCCTGCTAGCAGCTTGCTTAAAGCGGCAATCAGCACCCATTAGGATCTGTGTGCAACATTTACAAACTGGAGCTGAATGATACTTTAAAAGCTTCAACAAATCAAGGCTTTGTCAAAGCTTGCTTTTCCCACTGTGCTTATACAAGCTGAAGTCTTTTTCAAACAGGCCCTAAGGCTGGATTCACACCTATGCAGTTTTAGTGCTTTTTGCATTTTGCAGATTTGCACTACAGTCCATTTACCATTGTTTCCTATGGAACATGTTCTGTAAGGCAAATCTGCAAAATGCAAAAAGCACAAAAAATGCATAGGTGTGAATCCAGCCTAAAACTAGATTCTAGGGTCCCTTTCACACCTTTGATGCTGCAACAGGTGCACACAAGTCTGAATAGACCCTTAGCCCTTTCACTGTCAGCCATTTTTTTTTTTCAATTACTAGTCTATAGAAGTGATCTTATGGCTGTAGGGTCACTTCTGTGTTAAAGTCGACAGTTGGAAGGTGTAAAAATATAGAAATGTGCCAGAAATGTGTACATGCATGGAGCTGCTGCCTATGTACCAGTTACATTGACAGGACTGGGGGCTACTTCCCCTCCCAGAGGACGCCCTCTCTCCCCATCCTTCACGCGTTTCCTTCTATATTACTATTCTAACTTTTGCTTCTTTATTGAGCAATGCTCAATAAAGTGCCTATAGCATTTATGATGAGTTCTTGACATGTTTTTGTAGCACTGAAAAAGCATCAAGAATGCAATATTCCTACAAATGTTATTTTTCTGGTGGTAAGGATTTAGGGGAAATGATCTGCTTTCCATCAGGGTTTACTTCCTCTGTTTCCCTGCAAAGGCAAAGCATAATGGGCTACTATGCATCGCATAGTAGTCCATTATGTGTCACTTACCTGACACAGGAGCTTGCGATGTCCCCAAATTCCTCGCTGGCTGGAAGCGTTTATCTTCTTTCCAGGGTCACGGACTCCGGCTCTGTGACTGGCCGGAGTTGCGTGACATCACTCCCATGCGTGAAAACAGCACACCGCGACCCTTCTAAAGTGCGCATGCGCCAAATACATTGGCGCATGCGCAGAAGGAATCCTCTTACGGGGAATTGTAAATATCTCCTAAACCATGTAGGTTTAGGAGATATTTACAGCACCTACAGGTAAGCCTTAATCTAGGATTACCTGTAGGTGAAAGTGTATTGTAAGGGTTTACAAACACTTTAAGGCGTTTAGGTTGTGGTGTGATAGCAGACATTTCTGAGAATTCTCTGCAAGATGGATTTGTCCTAGGAGTGCCATGGATCATCCTGTTTGGATCGGCACACGCCACGATCCGTGGCTTCGGCCTTAGGAGAGGCCACTGCTTTGGCCTAGCTCCAGAGCGGAGGCCATCTTGGTGCACCCGTCGGGTGTTTACAATGTGATCGCTCCGTCAAATGATCACTTGTATCATGATGACGCCGGTTCTTCTCTCCTCTCCCTGGTACAGAGGAGGGGAGAGATCGGATGGCACTATAGATCCAGCCCACAGCGCTGCTCTGTGACAATTGCAGTCACAGCCATTCCTCCATACCCTGCCAATACTCTGCCATACCCTGCCAATACTCTGCAAATACTCAGCCATACTTGGTAATACCCGGTATTACCCAGCCAATATTACAGTGGGGGAAATGACGTGGATATTACAGTGGGGGAGATGTATATTACAGTGGGGAGATTGTGGATATTACAGTGGGACTATATGGTGGTGAAATTTTCACAGATTTTTGCAAATTCAATTATTATTTGTTGATACGAAAAATGATCCGATCCGTGACTCTGATCCGAGGAACGATCCGATCCGTGAGTTTTTTTTACCCGTTGCACCCCTAATTTGTACTCTTTGATATCTTTGACACTTGGCTTGGTCCAGCTCAAAATGATCATGGAAAGATTGTCACGATCACTTGCAGGCACCAACACAGTGCCACCGCACCTGGTGTGAATATACCCCAAGGGCTTGTTCATACCACAATTTCAGAATTCCAGATGCATTTTTGCATACGCATTTACATGCGTTTTTGATGCGCTATCAATGCAGTCCAGTGCGTTTTTTCATTTCTTTTTACCTATCTCTTAAAAAAAATAATCTTTATTGTCATTAGGATAATGTGAATTCCGGTGTGTTTGCACGCATTTGGATGTGTTTCAGAAGAAAAAAAATGCAGCTTTTTGTACTTTTGTTGAAAGCCCCGGAACTGACTGCACTGGTAAGAACTAGCGCCATTGGAAAAAAAAATACCAAACACTGTGCATGCAAGTCTGCAACACACTGGAAAGCGGAACCAGCCCTAAAAGAATATTTAATTAGAAATACCTTTACGTTAAATCACTGGGCCTATGTCAGTTTCTCTTGTTTATTAATAAAAGGAAACCTAACTTTATGATACATTTTTTTCCTGAGTTGCACAACAAAGTTTAATTAAACTTAACATAAGAAAAAAATGCAGCTGTAACAAGGCCGGGTAATAACAATATTGCGGTGTATGTATACTGCACAGTGAATAGATCAGTGTGCCTTAAGAAATTTTTCTTCATAAATCGCACTTAGTGTTAGTGGACAGAACATGAGTCCATGAATGAAGGTTCTGTTCAAAGATTACTTTGAAAGATATACTGTGCATCCAATCAAATAGCAGTGTTGGTTATAGGCAAGACAGGTGCCACAGGGAATCCAAGGCATTCCAGAGACGTGGCTATAGCACCTTCGCTCTTTGCAATGAACAGGCTGAGAAGTAAAAAAGAGGGTGTTGCTATAGATGACAATTTGATTTTTATCTGAAAATGAACATGCATTTCAAAAGCTGTGGTATTTTAGTGCACTGGAAAAGCAGTCTTTCTGGGAAAAAATAATCAACGCTAACTTGGCGTAAGCACAGTAAGCACATCTGCAGCTGTGTAGTTCCAAGTTTATTCTCCGGGGTGCAGTGTCCAAAGGGCTGTTTTTCAAAGTCCAATTAAATTCATAGGAAGGCACTTCCAATAATCCTTCAGATTCAGGCTTTGGATTTCTTACATGACGGGGAAACGGCTTAGTGCCTGCTTCAGCTTCTCAGCAATCTAGAGAACGAAAAAGAAATATTTTATTAAAATGGGCTACAGCATTATTCAAATATTTTGTGAAGGGGAAACAGCAAACCACAAGCATTTCTCCAAGTAAACCTGATAACTTTCAACCTGAGCTCATGGTGAAAAAATTTATAACAGAACATACCTTCAATGAAAATTGCATGTCTAAACTATATTTTGGACATGTTAAAGTTTCCTTTAAAAGTTTCATTTTGTCCCACAACTTTCCTGCCTTCCTATTGGTTATGGAAGGTGCTCACCCCATAAAGGAGCAGAAGGGAGGCTCAGGAACCAGATGCAGCAGGGACACACTCTACGTTTGCACATAAAGCCAACTTTTGTGTTAAATTTCAGCTGCCTACATCTCCGGATCTTCAGATTGCTTTAATTTACCTAATTAGTAAATGGAGTCCACTTGTGTGTAATTTAAACTCAGTATACATGCAGCTGTTCTGTGAAGCCCCCAGAGTTTATTAGAGAACCATAGTGAACAAACCACATCATTAAGGCCAAGCAACACACCAGACTGGTCAGGGATAAAGGTGTGGAGAAGTTTAAAGCAGTGTTAGGTTATAAAAAAAAAACAAGCTTTGAACATCTCACAGAGCATTGTTCAATCCATCATCCGAAAAATGGAAAGAGTATGGCACAACTGCAAACCTACCAAGACATGGCCGTCCACCTAAACTGACAGGTCGGGCAAGGAGAGCATTAATCAGAGAAGCAGCTAAGAGGCCCATGGTAACTCTGGAGGAGCTGCAGAGATCCACGGTTCAGGTGAGAAAATCTGTCCACAGAATAACTATTAGTCGTGCACTCCACAAATCTGCCCTTTATGGAAGAGTGGCAAGAAGAAAATCATTGTTGAAAAAAGGCCATAAGAAGTCCTATTTGCAGTTTGCAAGAAGCCATGTGGGGGACACAGAAAACATGTGGAAGAAGGTGCTCTGGTCAGATGAGACCAAAATTATACTTTGTGGCCTAAAAGCAAAAAGCTATGTGTGGGTGGGAACTAATACTGCACATCACCTTGAACACACCATCCCCACCGTGAAACATGGTGGTGGCAGCATCATGTTGTAGGAATGCTTTCTTCAGCAAGGACAGGGAAGCCGATCAGAGTTGATGGGAAGATGGATGGAGCCAAATACAAGCCAATCTTAGAAGAAAATCTGTTAGAGTCTGCAAAAGACTTGAGACTGGGGTAGAGGTTCACCTTCCAGCAGGACAAGAAACCTAAACATACAGCCAGAGCTACAATGGAATGGTTTAGATCAAAGCATATTGATGTGTTAGAATGGCCCAGTCAAAGTCCAGACCTAAATACAATTGAGAATCTGTGGCAAGACTTGAAAATTGCTGTTCACAGACGCTCTCCAAATCCCAATAAAATACATTTATGCTTTTGGCTGTAACATAACAAAATGTGGAAAATGTCAAGGGGTATGAATACTTTTTTAAGGAACTGTATAATGTTTGGGGTTTCTCAGTAGTTTTCTAGCAAAAAAAAATATGATTTTTACATGTAGGAGAGAGTTTAAAAAATTGGTGTGGGTGGGAACTGGTTAACATGTAATTTTCATGGAGGGTAACCTATATTTTTTTTTTCATGTGCTCAGCTTAGATTTCCCAGGTTTGCGATGGGCCAATTAATAATTTAACACATTTAATGCCTTTAAAGGAATTATAAAACCTTCCCTCCTGCATCTTGCATTTTTTACCTGCATAAGATGTGCATTAACCACTTCCTTCCCTGCCCATAATAATATGACGTCCGCAGGAGGAATCTCCCATCCTGGGCAGGCGTCATACGACGGCCTGAGCTTTCCGACCGTCTAGGGGGCACGCACCCGCCACGTCACTCGAGAGCCGATATCCGCCAGGCACCTGTGATTGCCAGTAACAGAGCCGGGACATGAATCTGTGTGTGTAAACACACAGATCCACGTCCTGTCATGTGAGAGGAGACCGATGGTGTGTTCCCAGTACAGAGGAACACCGATCGTCTCCTCCCCTTGTGAGTTCCCTCCTCCTACAGTTAGGATCACTCCCTAGGTAACACATTTAACCCCTTGATGCCCCCCTTGTGTTAACCCCTTCCCTGCCAGTGACATTTATACAGTAATGCGTGCATTTTTATAGCCCTGATCGCTGTATAAATGTGAATGGAACCAAAATAGTGTCAAAAATGTCTGATATGTTTGCCATAATGTCATAACAAAAATCGCCACCATTACTATTAAAAAAATAAAAGTGTATTCTGTGTTGGAGCTCCAGTTGGAGCCGTCTTGCCTTGTAACGTTATTTCTGTACTGTTTTACATTATCATAAATAAAATAAAATTCTTTATGGAAAAAATAAATAAATAAAAATGCCATAAATCTAGCCCCTATTTTGTAGACGCTGTAACTTTTGCGCAAACCAAAAATATGTAGAAGAATACATATCGGCCTAAACTGAGGAAAAAAAATAATTTTATTAAAAAAAATTGGGATTATAGCAAAAAGTAATAAATATTGTGTTTTTTTCAAACTTGGCACTCTTCTTCTGTTGATAGTGAAAGAAATAAAAACCACAGAGGTGATCAAATACCACCAAAAGAAAGCTCTATTTGCGGGGAAAAAAAATGATGAAAATTTGGGTACAGTGTTCCATGACGCGCAATCGTCATTCAAAGTGCGACAGCGCTGAAAACTGAAAATTAGCCTGGGCAGGAAGGGGGTGAAAATGCCTGGTATTAAAGTGGTTAATAATGTTGGTTCATGGTGTCATTTGTTGGTCTGTACACACAAGCCTACAGTAGAGTAAATCTTTACATTCCAGTGTGAGAGGCTTCTGTTTGAGTTCAAACATGAGGCACGTGGCGTTGCACCGCACTGTTTAATGCATGACCTCTGGTCTGTAGTAACACTCCCTGTGAAGAAACTATTTATCCCACAATCCCTGGATCTCTCAGTCTAGTGCTCTGCAGGGGACAGCTAATTAATTACAACAGACGCAAGCAGGCAGAGCAATTAGAGGAGATGAACCATGCAGTTTTTCATCACATTAGCTCTTCCACATTTGTAATGTCAAGGTATGGATTGTGAAATCGAACAAGAAGCGGTCTCTCCCTTATGCGAATAGGGACAAGCTAGGTGAATGAATACATGGACATAGGGAAATCGGTTGGCCAAACTACAAAACTGCAGCCACAACATGTGATCCTATCACTGCAAGGAAAGGTAAGCAAACACAGGGAATATAGCTACACTAATAACAAATTAAAACATTTGAAAGTGTAGAATGCCCTTAACCACTTGACCTTTGGATCATGGCCATTCTATGCTATTCAGCACTGCGCTACTGTAACTGGCAATTGCTCTGTCATGCAACACTGCACACAAATTAAATTTATATAATTTTTTTCACACAAATAAAGCTTTCTTTTGTTGGTATTTAACTGCTTGCCGACCAGCTCACACCGATATACGCCCGCTGCAAGTATGAGCGCGGGTCCCGCGGACGGATACCTGCGATCGTCTCATGGAGAGGAACAACAAGGAAATGCTGATGTAAACAAGCATTTCCCCATTCTACCTAGTGACAATAACACTGATCACAACTCCCTGTGATCGGGAGCAGTGGTCAGTGTCGTGTCACACATAGCCCCCCCCTCCCCCCCAGTTAGAATCACTCCCTAGGACACACTTAACCCCTACAGCACCACCTAGTGGTTAACCCCTTCACTGCCAGTCACATTTACACAGTAATCAATGCATTTTTAATTGCACCGGTTGCTGTATAAATGTGAATGGTCCCAAAATAGTGCCAAAAGTGTCAGATCTGTCCGCCATAATGTCGCAGTCATGATAAAAAAATCGCTGATTGCCACCATTACTAGTAAAAAAAATATATATTATTAAAAATGCCATAAAACTATCCCCTATTTTGTAGACGCTATAACTTTTGTGCAAACCAATCAATAAATGCTTATTGTGATTTTAGAATACGTATCGGCCTAAACTGAGGGAAAAAAAAAGGTTTATATATTTTTTGGGGATATTTATTATAGCAAAAAGTAAAAAATAATGCATTTTTTTTTAATTTTTAATTGTCGCCATTTTTTTGTTTAAAAACTAAAAACTGCAGAGGTGATCAAATACCACCAAAAGAAATCTCTATTTGTGGGGAAAAATAGGATTTTTATAACAGCTTACCTGTAAAATCCTTTTCTTTGTCGTACATCACAGGACACAAAGCCATAGTAGTTACTATGTGAGTTATAGGCCACCTTCAGGTGATGGACACTGGTACGCCCTAAATTTAAAAAAAGTGTACTCCCTATATAACCCCTCCCACTGGTAGGTGTACCTCAATTTTGTAGCAAAGCAATACACATGTATACCAAGAAGGGAGGGACCTCTGTGTCCCGTGATGTACTTCAAAGAAAAGGACTTTTACAGGTAAGCGGTTATAAAAATCCTATTTTCTTATTGTACATCACGGGAGACACAGAGCCATAGTAGTTACTATGTGGACTGTCCCATAGCAATGCCAACTGAAGGGAGGGAGACACAAAAAAGTAGGGCACCAAGAGAGTAGAGGACTCATACTGCAACCTGCAGTACACTGTGCCCAAAAGCGATGTCCTCATGCCTTTTACATCTACTTGATAGAATCTGGTAAATGTATGGGCTGAAGACCAAGTTGCGGCCTTGCAGATTTAAGCCATGGAGGCTTGGTGATGCACTGCCCAAGAAGCACTAACAGCCATGGTGGAGTGCGCTTTAATACGAAAAGGAGGAATTTTCCTCTTAAAACCATAAGTTTGAACAATCACTTGACAAATCCATTTAAAAATAGTAGATTTTGATGCTGCCTGTCCTCTTTTAGGACCATCTGGCAACACAAACGAATCTGAGCGGTCACTTTCAATAGACCTTGACCGCTCTCACCACATCAAGAAAATGTAGTAACCTTTCTACCACAGAAACAAAGTTCTGGAAAAAAATGAAGGCAGAACAATATCCTGGTTTAAATGAAAACCTGATACTACCTTCGGTGGTGTATTGTGGCCTCATCCTTAGGAACAATGAATAAGGCTCCTTACAAGAAAGAGCAGCCAACCCCGATACTCTTCTTGCAGAAGATATGGCAACCAAGAAAATAATTCCCCCCCCCGTCAAGAGGACCAGGGAAATATCTCGTACTGGCTCCAAAAAAAGCTGCTTCTATAAGCCGACGGGACTAAAATTAAGTCTCAGGCAGTTCAGGGGTGACCAAACTGGAGGATTAATCCGCGTTACCCCCTGAATAAAGTTACAAACCAGGGAGAGAGAAGCAAATGGTTGATGAAAAGAAAGACCGATAAGGCCGACATCTGGCCATCGATAGTACTCAAGGCCAGCTTCAATTCTAATCCTACATGTAGGAATTCAAGGATCCTACCTATGACATATTTGCTGGAGTGCCAACCCCCGGATTTAAACCAGGAGACATATGCCTTCCAGAATCTTTACGCTGGAGGCTGGCTTCCTAGTATTTACCAAAGTAGAACTACTGAGGCTAACTGTCCACGATCTTTCAGAATGTGGGTCTTAATAGCCAAAATGCTAAATTTAGCGTTTGTAAGTTAGGATGGAATACTGGACTTTGCAAGAGAAGGTCTGGCCATAGTGGTAGGGTCCAAGGTTCCTCCACCGCCATCTTTATGATCTCGGCAAACCAAGATCTCCTGGGCCACAAGAATCACCTCCTTCCCTTCTTGCTTGATCCTGCGAAGAAGGTGCGGAAACAGCAGAACAGGAGGGAATGCATAGATCAGTAAAAAACTGATCCCATGGAAAAAAATCAAGGCATCTGTTTCGTATGCCATCGGATCCCTTGTCCTTGACACAAAGTTCCAAATCCGGAACTCCCCATCTTCTGGTATATCAACATGCCGGGGTGAAAGGACTATTCTCCTAGAAACAATTGTTGGCGACTCAAGTAGTCTGCCTGTCAATTCCTATTCCTGGAAAATTGCTAATAGGCAAGAAATGTTGTTTTCTGCCAAGATAGAATAATTAGATCCAGATCTCAAACTTTGAGTGTCGGAAATTCAGACGGAAAAAGTCAGATGGAGCCTACACACCATCGGAATTTTTCCAGACAACACAGTCCGATCGCACATTTTTGGTCACACTTGGGGGGAATTGTTTTACATTGTGATTACTTGTTACAATGATGATCACGGTAACAGCAATCATTTGAACTGTCATAAATGGCTTTCATTCATTACTCGCTGCTTTCTATTGTGATTGGCCCACAGCTATCACAATGTACAGGGTGCTGTGATTGGATTTTATTCATGACTATTGTTTACTAGGTGACATGATCACGTGGTATCTGGGCAGCTCACAGCGACCTGATACTGAGCACTGCAATCTGCTGTGACCAGAGAAAACAGTGGTTGCAGATCATAGCACGTACAGTGCGCGTGTGCACCACGGTGTATGGATACGTCGCTGAGCCTGGGGGGGGGGGGGGGGGGGGGCGGCATCTGACATAAGTAAATGTACTGCTGGAGCTTGGCAAGTGGTTAATTTATAGGTGAATCCCCATCCATAAAAAGCAAGCACACCTTCACATCTACCAAGACTACAAATCCATACATTTAGTTTCTTATTTAAACCTTTGATATCTAGGGTCTGGTGTTCTCTTTGCTAATGATGTGTGTGGTATCATTATACCAAGATAAAAAGAACTCCTAAAGGCCCTCAGAAAGAAGGCTGTTGATGCCTAGAAGTTTGGAAATGGATTTAAAAAAGATTGCCATATTTGAAACCAAACACTGCTGTAAGAAAAATAAGCCACAAGTGGTGTTCATTTTAAACCGCTAAATTGTCCAGGACTATCCGGCACAGCCTTTACCATCCTAAAAGAACATTAGAACAAGACCACAGTTTGTCATTGAACGTAGTGGCAAATACCAGGCCTGGAACAATGTGCTGTGGACATGTAGCATAAAGCTAAGACAGCATTTCAAGAGAAAAACTGTGAAGCATGGTGGTGGAAGTGTTATGGTTTGGGGTCACTTTGCTGCTTAAAGAGGAAGTAAACCGTCTTAAAAAAAAAACCCTGCAAGAAAAAGGCATAATGAGCTAGTATGCATAGCATACTAGCTCATTATGCATTACTTACCTCAGATCGAAGCCCCCGCAGCGGTCCTCGTCTCCCCCTCTGGCCACCGACATATCGTCCCGGAGTTACTTCCATGTATCGCGGCTCTGGCACTGTGATTGGCCGGAGTCAAGATGACATCACTCCCTCGCATGCACGTGGGAGCCACCAGTAATGTCACTGAGACTGCTGCAATTGCACATAGGTGCCATTGCTTCAGTTTTCCCCAGTATGCATGTGCCAATGACATTGGCACATGCAGGGGACAGGGGATATCTCCTAAACCGTGCAGGTTTAGGAGATATCCTGGGTAACTACAGGTAAGCCTAAATATAGGCTTACCTGTAGCATAAGGTTTACATTCACTTTAAGGGCCTTAGCAGGTTTCAATCAAGTCAACTAATGTCAAAGTGTGCTTGATGAGAAAGAATAAAGTTGAATCGGAAATTGGTGTTTCAACACAACACAATTTGAAGAACACTAGAAAATCCACCAAGGAAGGGATCAAAAAAAAAAAAAGAAAAGAGGGTTATAGTTAATCACAAGTAAATGTTGTGGGGAGATAAAAAATTGTCAGTGCATGTAAGGAAACCCAAAAAACATCTTGCAGCTGAAGGGTCCTTTCACACGGGGCGGATCAGTTCTGATCCGCCCCGTGGATGTCCGTTTGCTCAGCGGGGATCACTCCGCCGATCCCCGCTGAGCAGGGAGATGACAGCTCCGTCTCTGCACACTGCGCAGGGACGGACCTGTCACAGCGCCGCTCTCCCCTATGGGAGATCGGATGATGACGGACCGCAGTGCCCGTCGTCACCCGATCCGATCCGCAGACGGATGGAAAAATAGCTTTTTCCTCCGTCACACTTTTTCGGATCGGAGCGGGTCGGATGTCAGCGGACATGTCACCGCTGACATCCGACGCTCCATAGAGCTCTATGGAGCACCCGTTCAGGTCCGCCTGAAAAACTGACAGGCGGGCCTGAACGGATCGTCAGTGTGAAAGGGGCCTAAATCATTTTGCATTAAGGACATGTGAAAAATTTAATTATGTCAATGAGAGAGAGACTGGCAGGCAGTTATATGCGTTTTAAAGGGGCAATACAAGCTTCTGAGGTCAGGGGTGTCATTTTTTTTTTTTTAAGTGCATCTTTACATGTGTATATATATATATATATATATATATATATATATATATATATATATATATATTTTTTTTTTTTTTTTTTAAAGACTACACAAGGGGGGACATTTACTAATACTGGTGCACACAAAATCTGGTGTAGTCAATCAGCCTCTAAATTCAGCTTGTTCAATTAAGCTTTGCTAACAAACCTACGATCACATTGGATGCGGGTTTGAAATCATGGGAGATAAGCTGCACTTGCACGATTTCAAACCCGCATTTCATTGCGAGTTTGGGGGTGATTTGAGAGACATCTGTGCAGGTTCATGCACAGATGTCTATTGAAATCACTCCTGAAGTCGTCAAAAGTAGTGCAGGAACTACTTTTGGGAATCGGCACGGTGGCGCACCAATTCGGACGGTGCAGTTGCTGGCAATAGGCTCTGATTTGGCATGCGATTTGACAAGTCAAATAACATGTCAAATCGGCCCGATGTGAACGGGGGCTAAGGCTCGGTTTACACTGCCGCAACTTAGGATAGGACTTGTGAGACTTCAAGTCGCGTGGTACAGTATGTGAAATCCCATGTTAATCAATGAGAGCTGTCTTAATTAGCACTACTGAAGTCACTCCCACTTTAGAAAAGGTTCCTGTACTACTTCAAGATGACTTCTATCGATTTGTCCGCATAGACTTTAATGGAAGTCGCCTACAAGTCGGATCCTCATCTATATTGATCTGATTTTGATCTGACATTACAGGAAGATTACCCAGTCATTCCTTGAAAGTCGCTGCAGCGTGAACTGAGCCAAAAACCTAGAAGCTGATTGGTTACTATGCACAGTTGCATCAAATTCCATGTGCACCAGTCTTAGTAAATCTCCCCCCACACTGACAGTTTGTAATGTGACGTTTGTACAGTCTGCGATGTGATGTTTGTACAGTCTGCAATGTGACGTTTGTATAGTCTGCGATGTGATGTTTGTACAGTGTGCGATGTGACGTTTGTACAGTCGGTGATGTGACGTTTGTACAGTGTGCGATGTGAAGTTTGTACAGTCGGTGATGTGACGTTTGTACAGTGTGCGATGTGAAGTTTGTACAGTGTGCGATGTGAAGTTTGTACAGTGTGCGATGTGAAGTTTGTACAGTCGGTGATGTGACGTTTGTACAGTGTGCGATGTGAAGTTTGTACAGTCGGTGATGTGACGTTTGTACAGTGTGCGATGTGAAGTTTGTACAGTCGGTGATGTGACGTTTGTACAGTGTGCGATGTGAAGTTTGTACAGTCGGTGATGTGACGTTTGTACAGTGTGCGATGTGACGTTTGTACAGTCAGTGATGTGACGTTTGTACAGTGTGCGATGTGAAGTTTGTACAGTCGGTGATGTGACGTTTGTACAGTGTGCGATGTGACGTTTGTACAGTCTGTGATATGACGTTTGTACAGTCTGTGATGGGCAACTGACAAAGTTTATCCAAAAAAACATTTAAGATAAAATATTATATTCTCTTTGAAGAAGCAATATAAAAGAGATTTCATGTCTTACCGTTTCATAAAACTGTATTTGCTGCTCCAGGTACAGGCGAATTACACTGTTGTAATCATAAATTCGATTAGAGTGGAAATGATTCATTTCAGCTGGGTAAGAAATACAATCACAAAAATTCATTAACAACAATATACTTTGTTAACAACGACCATATATTTTTGCTTATTGCATAACATGTACATTGTTCTCATATCAAAGCATTACCTTGAAGTGCATATGACATTGTGCTTACTCTCTTCCCCATGTTGATCTTGTCCTGTTGTGTTATTTTACTAGTTGCCACCAATTTATCACTTTCCTTTACCTTGTCAATGGCTGCCTACAATAACAAAAGAAAAATGCAGTTCAGGTCTTTCCACTGAAGCAATATTGCAAGAATGAAACAATCGCAATTTTCAAACTGAAGTTGTTATAGTTCTAAACAACCTTTTCATTAAGGATGCTGTATGAGCTATGAATGTTGTGTTTTAAAGAACGTGGCAAAAATCCCAACTCTGTGGCTCGCAGTGTACATTAAGGCAAAACTAAGACTCCTAAAATAGAGAAGAATAGCTGTTGATCTGCAGAAATGCACTCAGTTCCTAAGTCCTGTTGTGAACTGACAGCACACATAATTTGTGTGGATTGAGTGGTGTCAGCCCTGCCTGGTGACTTTTGCTAAACGACTCAAATTATCCCACTCTCAGAGCTCTTCTACATAGGGACTAACTGTTCCATAGTCCAAGTGATCTAGGTGGGTTAATCAGGCTTCCCGAGATAACAGGCAGAGTGCACAGGAGACAGAAAAGCTCTGAATTTCTAGCATGATGCCTTTTTCGAACAAATATAACAAAACACCTTTAATGGGATATTTAACTTACCACAAGTGAACAAATAAGAGAAGGTCATAGTTATGGTTTACCTTCACTTTCAGCGATGGTGCAGAACAGTACGTTTTATGTTTCTTAATTATCATCCCTATGAAAAGTGTGCTTTATTAGAAACTGCACCAAAAGAGCAGCATGTAGGATTTCTTTTATTATAAGGCACGGTACTCAGTGGCGTAGCATGGGGGGTGCGAGGGGTGCAGGGGGTGCCGTGGCCCTGGGCGCGACATTTAGGGGGGCACCAGTATGTGTCACTGGCTGCCTCCTCCTAATTCCAAGTTCCTGTGTCCCCCGCGATCCGGTCGCCATGTTAAGCGTCCGGCACCCTGTGATTGGGCGTATGGGGGTCATGTGAGGAGTAGGGCTGGGTACTGAAACCCTTACAATAATATTTCTAGGGGGCACTAAAATCATAAAAGCTCTTGCCTTAAAGGATGTCATCTAACAATCACTGGGATTGATTTACTAAAACAGGAGAGTGAGAAAATCTGTTGTATCTGTGCATGGTAGCCAATCAGCTTCTAACTTCAACTTGTTCAATTAAGCTTTGACAAGAAAACCTGGAAGCTGATTGGTTTCTTATGCAGACCTGCACCAGATTTTGCACTCTTCCGTTTTAGCAAATCAACCCCCATATGTGACATTATTGTAACAGAACTGGTCATTCTACTAGCTGTATTATCAATGTGTAATTCTGGTACTTTGGAAAAACTTACCTAGAACAAAATAACTATGTAGGCAAAATCATGCTACAAACTAACAGAAGGACACAGAATACTCTCAAAAAGAAGGAATGTGAGCGGTTAATAGAGGATTACCTTTGGGAATAGCAGAAATGCATGGGACATTTTATGTAAGTGAGCAGCCATAAAGAGTTATCAAAGTCCCATTAATGCAGCTACATAATCATTAATACATTGTATAATTTATTTATAAAATACATACTGATTTTGACATGATATCAGCCTCTTGGAGTTCCTGTACAGCAGGGCTGGAGTGGAAGAGGAAGAAGCAGAACAAGATTTGGTATGCACAAACTCCTGTTGACTTCCCTATTCCCTTACTCCTTCAGTTAGTCTACCTTATTCAATCCGGTTCTGTCCTTGGCAGTCATTCCCAATAATGTAATAATATACAGTGCCTTGAAAAAGTATTCATACCCCTTGAAATGTTCCAAATTTTCTCATGTTACAACCAAAAACATAAATGTATTTTATTGGGATTTAATGCGATAGGCCAGCATATAATTGTGAAATAAATATGTGAAAAGTGTGGCGTACATTTGTATTCACCCCCCCCCCCCCCCCCCCCCCCGAGTCAATACTTTGTAGAACCTTCTTTCACTGCAATTACAGCTACAAGTCTTTTTGGGGATGTCTCTACCAGCTTTACACATCTAGAGAGTGACAATTTTGCCCATTCTTCTTTGCAAAATAGCTTAAGCTCTGTCAGATTGAATTGCGGGCATCTGTGAACAGCAATTTTTAAGTCGTGCCACAGATTCTCAATTGGATTTAGGTCTGGACAATGACTGGGTCATTCTAACACATGAATATGTTTTGATCTAAACCATTCCATTGTAGCTCTGGCTGTATGTTTAGGGTAGTTGTCCTGCTGGAAGGTCAACCTCCACCTCGGTCTCAAGTCTTTTGCAGACTCTAACAGGTAAGATTGCCCTGTATTTGGCTCCATCCATCTTCCCATCAACTCTGACCAGCTTCCCCGTTCCTGCTGAAGAAAAGCATCCCTACAACATGATGCTGCCACCACCATGTTTCACTGTGGGGATGCTGTGTTCAAGGTGATGTGCCACACATAGCGATTTGCTGTTAGGCCACAAAGTTCAATTTTGGTTCCATCTGACCAGAGCACCTTCTTCCACATGTTTGCTGTGTCCCCTACATGGCTTCTTGCAAACTGCAAACTGGACTTCTTATGGCTTTCCTTCAACAATGGCTTTCTTCTTGCCACTCTTCCATAAAGGCCAGATTTGTGGAGTGCAGGACTAATAGTTGTTCTGTGGACAGATTCTTCCACCTCAGCTGTGGATCTCTTAAGCTCCTTCAGAGTTACCATGGGCCTATCGGCTGCTTCTATGATTAATGCTCTACTTGCCTGGCCTATCAGTTTAGGTGGACAGCCATGTCTTGGTAGGTTTGCAGTTGTGCCATACTCTTTCCATTTTCGGATGATGGTTTTAACAGTGCTCCGTGAGATGATCAAAGCTTGGACTATTTTTTTATAACCTAACCCTGCTTTAAACTTCTCCACAGCTTTTTCCCTGACCTGTCTGGTGTGTTCCTTGCCTTCATGATGCGGTTTGTTCACTAAGGTTCTCTAACAAATATCTGAGGGCTTCACAGAACAGCTGCATTTATACTGAGATTAAATTACACACAAGTGGACTGTATTTACTAATTAGGTGACTTCTGAAGGCAATTGGTTCCACTATATTTTAGTTAGGGGTATCAGAGTAAAGGGGGCTGAATACAAATGCTCGCCACACTTTTCAGATATTTATTTATAAAAAAAAAAAGTTGAAAACCATTTATCATTTTCCTACCACTTCGCAATTATGTGCCACTTTGTGTTGGTCTATCACATAAAATTCCAATAAAATAAAATTATGTTTTTAGTTGTAACATGACAAAATGTTGAAAACTTCAAGGGGGTATGAATACTTTTTCAAGGCACTATCTCACTTATAGAGGCCATTCCTCCTCATGCTAATTTGATTGCCTTTTGTGACTGTCTTGTACATAATTGGAAAGTTTACTCTGCAAATTATTTGAAGTCTGTGTTTTATTGTAATCTTCTGCATGTCGTTAAATAAAAAAAGAAAGAAAAAAAAAGAACTAGAAGCCAATCAGTTCATGTGCTAACAAGTATTAAGTTCATAACTGCGTTTCTTCTCCATTCACTGTCTTATCCCAGGCTGGGGCAGGTCGAGATGTAATGGGCTCAGAGAAAATGGGTTAAATGATGCTAGCCTTCAACTTCAGGACATCTAGTAGCAGAAAAAAGTACTGCAGGGGAAATCTCTGGATTGAAAGTGAACGTTGCTGCAAAATTTGGTTTTGTTGTTTCATCTTTTAATTTGTTATATTTAGCTGGAGCTTTGGCTTTAAACCTTCTGCTAAAATGTATTTACTGTAGGTGACTTATTGTCAACTGATTAAAAACGCATTGAAAGCACATAAAAAATGTGCCAAACGCAGTAAAAACACAAAATGGGAATTGAAAGCGGGAACCTATAGGAGCCTGTATGTATCCCTATAAAGCTGTTTCAGTCCCCCGGGGACTTACTCATGCAAGTCCCAACTTTAGAGGGGAAAGTCAAGCTTCAGTACATCTTCTCCCATTACTTATAGCTCAAAACTGGTCCTTTAGAGTGACAGGCCATCAGTGCATTCATTAATTAGGGGGGCTTGGGTATAACTTTGTCAGGACGGCTGTCCACCTTTCAGAATTTACATCACCTGTTTTGCAGGGAAGGTTTAGGTCAGTAGCAAAATGCAGGAACTGGCATTGCAGATCTCCTTTTGAAAATGCCAGCTTCACATGACGCATACTTGTCCTAGGTCTATGACTTAAAGTGGTAAACCCTCACATATACCCAGCGAAGACACTGGCCTCAGGTGATACACAGAGATGAAACCAATCCTCCTACATAAGTTGTACTGGTTTATCTATAGCCGTATTTCCTCTACATCCATTCAAAGTGCAGAATTTACATAGGATCTCTCAGCTCTGAAAAGAAGGGGGAGGACAGCTGATGTTACATCAGTGAGGAGAGGTCTGAGAGCTGATTGGAGGGAAGGGACACACCCCCTTCACACAGGAACAGAGCGGAGGCTGTCAATCAGCTGGAGGTCACTCCCTTGTCACCCTTTTTCTCTCGGTGTCAGGAAAATTAGTCAGGAGAGGAATAAAGTGGCAGACAGAAATTACACTTAATGCTCTTAAATGAGAAAAGTAGACAATATAGAAGGATATGCTTTGTTCATATTTCATATCTGAGGTTTACATTTACTTTAGAAACATGAAATCAGAAAATCAGTAGTTGCAGAAGGAGGTCAACAATGATCCTTTCAGCTTCTTTATCAGGATAGGTATACCCTAAAATCCATGTCTATCTTTTTATAAACTAAGCACAGATTTCTAGAAATAGGCCAATGTTCTTTGTGTCATTTTCAGCAACCTGTGAATCCATGTTTGTGGTTATGGAAGCCAATTGTGCTCCATCTTGGCAAAAGTCCATGGTTGCAATAACGTGTCCAAACAGAGCATTATCCGATATATAGTGTATTCAAACAGAGCATTATCAGATATATAGTGTATTCAAACAGATCATTATCCGATATATAGTGTATTCAAACAGAGCATTATCCGATATATAGTGTATTCAAACAGAGCATTATCCGATATATAGTGTATTCAAACAGAGCATTATCCGATATATAGTGTATTCAAACAGAGCATTATCCGATATATAGTGTATTCAAACAGAGCATTATCCGATATATAGTGTATTCAAACAGATCATTATCTGATATATAGTGTATTCAAACAGAACATTATCCGATATATAGTGTATTCAAACAGATCATTATCTGATATATAGTGTATTCAAACAGAGCATTATCCGATATATAGTGTATTCAAACAGAGCATTATCCGATATATAGTGTATTCTTTACCTACAGGGGGCCTATATGTTCTGGATGAGCTGCTCTGTTCACTAAAGACTGGAAAACGAAGCACAAACGTTTTGGGATTGATTTACAAAAGGCAAAATAGGCTGTTAATTTTGCAAGGAAATTTTGAATTTCCAAGGGAATTTTCCCTTAGCTTAATTTTGCAAAGAAATCACGTGTATGAAAAAATAACAAAACAATATTCTAGCTAGGACATGACTGGATAATGCAAATCAGCAGAGCTTCACCCTATTCACTTAGCTAAGGTAGCATTCCCTTGAAAACTGAGCAGCCTATTTGCCTTTAGTAAATGAACCTCACAATGTTTACATTTTGTTTTACCAGTCTTTAGTGAACAGAGTAGCTCATCCAGAACATATGGATTCAGCTCAGCCTTGGCTAGAACACATAAAGTGCAGTATGTTTCACATTTCCATAAACACAGAAAGACTTCAAAGGCACCTTGTGAGCAGAAATCATGTCTGGAAAGCAGCTCAGAAAGCCTTTGTACTCATGATTGGTTTCCATCAGGTAATGGAGATCTTTCCTTGGCTGAAAAACAAAAAAAAATATTGAAAATTTAGAAAATGTAATTTTTCTGCTATATAATACTGAAATGATTGCCACGTACACGGTCTGTATGAAACAAATACATAATATATACACACTATACACAACGCTAAGTACTTTTTGGGTAAACCGACCACTTCAAGAGACTGTACATTATTTTCTTCTAAAGGAAAGCAACTGTTGCAGATTTATACCCTGATCAAGTTTCAATATAATTAGGTAGTATGATAGAATTACATCTCCAAAAACTTTTGCTCAAAACTAGGGCTGTGGAAATTAAAGATTAATTCCTCAATTAATCGATTAATTGTTTTGATCGGTACTCACCTCTCCGCTGGCTTCAGGAGCCTTCAGGGTGTTCCGTCGGAGATCCGGTGACGTTGCGGACATCAACGTCACTGGACTCCTCCCCCCTTCCCCAAGTGCCTCCATCTGCTAATGAAGGGAAGGGGGGGGAGTCCGGTCACATCGAAGTTCTGATTGAACGTAACGCGTACGGGGAGGAGCTACGCATGACGTCACCAGCTGCTGCCCTACAGAACTAACACGATTGTCGGCTTTACATGCTGTGTTTTTATCATCTTTATGTGAGTAGTTTGTGTTTGAACACAAAAATGAAACCTTATACTTAAGCGGTGAGCACTGAGATCTTTTCTTTCTACTCATGACCTGGCATCCTTGCTGAGATCTAAGGAGACGTGAGAGAAGTTTATGGTTCGTGTTATCCCTGTTAATACCCGCTTGCATAACCACTTGTTTGCACAGGGGTCCATGCCATAAGGTGAGAGTGACTAGTTAAACCGGAGGAGGAGGGTTTGTCATGTTACCGTGGAAAAAAAAAACACTTGCGTCAGTGCTACAGTTTGAGTTTAAAACATATTTTTGTGAACTGTGAAGTTAAGTCATGGATTGTGGAAACTAACTAGTGTCGGGTGATTGTATATAGTGTACACCACATTTACCATTGACTAATGCAGAGATGCAATGCAGGGAGATCAGTTAAAGTAGTTGGATCTGTATGTGCGTTATAATTGATTGAAATTAGTCGATTAATCGATAAAAAAAAACGTTTAATCGAACACAAAAATTATAATCAGTAACAGCCCTACTCAAAACCTGTCACCTTAAAGGAAGACTATCACTTTTTTCTGCAAACATGCAATGGCAGTAGCCACATTTTAAGACCTCAGGCTCACCTTATGTAACGGTTATTTTCTGCTTTAACAATTTTATTGCTAAAAATAAAAATTATAATGGCAAATAATGATCATTCAAAGGACTCTTTCATATGTATAGCAGTGCATACCACCTTCTGAAAAGCTATCTGTGGGGGGATCGCTTTTAAGGGCCCCTTTACACTGCAGCTCATGTATTTTTACATTGCAGCACGTTTTAAATGCGTTGCATGCAGCGCATAAGCCATGAATAGCTGGCTGTTAAGGACTTCACTGGGGTCGGCTCCTTAACAACCAGCTATTCATTGGTTGTTAAGGACACCGGCAGGTAGTTGTTAGGGAGACGGAACCCGACAGCGTCCTCAAAAGCTTGTGATAATATGTTCCCCAAGGTCAGCATGCTCCAGTTCAGGAGCGATGCTACCAACGGGGTGGTATGGTTGTGGAAACAGCAGGGTGGAACAGTTGGGAGCATCCCAGAATCTGAGGGGCGGAGTCAGGGGAAGTCTGGACATAGATACTGGTGAGTACTAAGGGGACAAGAGGCTGTGCAGAGGGAGGCGGGGGAATTGTTTACATTCCGGCTGCTTGTTAAGGAAGCCGGCATGTGCTGGGTCCTTAACAATCAGCTATCCACTGGTTGTTAAGGGCGCCACTCCTTTTTTTTTTTTTTTTATCCAGAAAAAAACTTTAATTGGTTATAAATGCATATAGTCCAGGTATCCACAATCAGAATATACAGGTCAGTAAAATACAGATTCAAGTGTCCTGAAGACATAGCATTCATGTATACACTTACTCCCCCCCCCCCCCTATTGTGCATTCTCTCTCCCCCGCTATCCATCATCTACAACCTCGTACCACTGCTCAACCTGTCCACAATACAATGCGCTACATCCTGTCCATATAAACGGTAATTCGGCTTTAGTATTGCTGTTAGCCCAAATTAAGTCCCAAAGGGCGCTGCTCCTTAAAGAGGTTGTACCTATAGGTAAGCCTATAACAGGACTTACCTATAAGTACTGTAAATATCTCCTAAATGAGCGCCGTATTTTCAATAGTGAGTGCCGTGACCGACATGCGCGTGGGAGCGACGTTACCCGATTCCGGTCAGTCACAGAGCCAGAATCCGCAGCCCCGAGAGGCGAACATGGATGTGGCCTGCAATGGGGACAGTTCGGGCTTCATTTGCACTTAAGTGTCACATAATGTGCTAGCATGTGATGCATACTACCACATTATGCTTTTACTTTGCAGGGGGAAAAAAGGGAAGTAAAACCCATCAGGGTTTACCTTCCTCTTTAACAACCAGCAAAAATGCACCTAAAACACACCCTGGCTGCGTTTCTGGTCATTTTTTTTGTGGTTTCCATTTATGTCAACGGAAGATGCATCTTTGGTTTGCGTTTTAAAAGTGCACCAAAGATGTAGCATGCATGACTTTTCAAACTGCAGTGCAAACACAGCACAGTGACGTGAAAAATCTCATAGGCTTTAAAGGCAAATCATTTTTGATGGGCTTTCGTCCCGCTGCAAAAGCGCAGTAGTGAGAAAAGGCCTTAAGAAGGCTGGCAGGCGTTAAGGAGGCAATGCTGCTGTCTCCTGAATGTTTTTTTATGTCACTAATATAATACACTGCAACCGCAAACCGCGTGTTTGGCTCACGGTTGCATCGCGCTCCCATTGACCTCAACGGGCAAGTTGACAGTTGGTGTCACCTGTCAAACTCTGCAGGCTAAGTTAAAATCGCTGTGGCTGTGAAGCAAAGCATTGCAGCAGCATGTGTACTGCCCTGTCTGGCTGCAATGTTAAAATGTTGGTGGGCCCCTGGGGTAGGGGTTGCAAAACTGCTTAACCACCTGTTTTTAACCTCCCCCCCCCCCATGTAAAAAAGCCCTTAGTGAATGAATCACTATATCTAAATGAAAATGATTCCTGTTTTAGCTGTGGATGCTCATGTACTGAATCCTGCTGCCGTTTCTCCTGCAATGGTATTACAAAGCCAAAAAAAAACACCAGCGTCAAAACTTGGCAATACATCATAATGGCTGTTTGGAATTCAAATATATAAATCTCAGCTGACTCAACCTGCCACCATCCACATAAAACATCATTCTTGGGTGGACCTACCATTTTATATCAGCTATCGTATCACGTATCAAAACGCTAGAACGCTCCTTACCTCTTATTTGAATGAAGTGCCAGTGGCAAAACAGAAAGAAGACATAAATAAAACATAAAGTGGCTACAAATCTGCTAAGGCAAACATTATGAGTTTTGTGCGAATGACACATAAGACACCAAACAAACTTTAAGTTAATTATTGGTATTCATTTATATTTCTAAAGCCCCTTTCTCCCTTGGGACTCAAAGCAGTTCATCTGCTGTTGGGGCAGACGGTATGGCAGCCATCCTTGGCAAGCTCAGTAGAATATCATAGTAGTCCCCCTTTTTTTACGACAGCTTGATTAGTATTGTGATCTGTGACTGGCTACAGCTAATCACAATACAGGGTACGATGGCCCAGGTACCATGTGAGAGCGCCAGGGGAGCGCACCAGTGCACATGCTCACTGCGACGTAAAAATACGTCACGGCACATGCAGCTGCCGCCCGCTCACAGTACATTTACTGTGAGCGGGTCAGCAAGTGGTATTGTTTTATACCATTCATAAATTTTATTGGAATAAACTGTTTTTCTTGATGCAATTTTGCAATACCCCTAGTGTTCAATCTGATGCATGTAGACTATGACCATGATCAGTTTTATAATAAATACAATAAAATATGGACTTTTTATGGTATATAACGCTAATTGTTTTTGTGTGCTGTTTGTTGAATGTAACAAAGTATACAGTGCACCCAGAAAGTATTTGCAACGCTTCAATTTTTTACAGTCTTATTCTAAAATTTATTAAATTAATCATTTTCCTCAAAATTCTACAAACAATACCCAATAATGACAACATGAAAGAAGTTGGTTTGAAATCTTTCCAAATTAATTAAATAAAAAACAAAAACAAAAAAATCACATGTACATAAGTATTCACAGCTTTTGCTGTGACACTCAAAATTTAGCTCAGGTGCATCCTGTTTGCACTGATCATCCTTGAGATGTTTCTACAATTTAATTAGAGCCCATCTGTGATAAATTCAGTTGATTGGACATGATTTGGAAAGGCACACACCTGTCTATATAAGGTCCCACAGTTAACAGTGCATGTCAGAGCACAAACCAAGCCATGGAGTTCAAGGAATTGTCTGTAGACCTCTGAGACAGGGTTGGGTTCGAGGAACAGATCTGGGGAAGGGTACAGAAAAATGTCTGCAGCATTGAAGGTCCCAATGAGCACAGTGGCCTCCATCATCCATAAATGGAAGACGTTTAGAAATACCAGGACTCTTCCTAGAGCAGGCAGTCCGGCCAAACTGAGCAATCGGGGGAGGAGGGCCTTAGTCAGGGAGGTGACCAAGAACCCGATGGTCACTCTGACAGAGCTCCAGCATTTCTCTGTGGAGAACCTTCCAGAAGAACAACCATCTCTGCAGAACTCCACCAATCAGGCCTGTATGGTAGAGTGGCCAGACGTAAGCAACTCCTCAGTAAAAGAGGCACATGACAGCCTGCCTGGAGTTTGCCAAAAGGCACCTGAAGGTCTCCGACCATGAGAAACAAAATTCTCTGGTCTGATAAAACAAAGATTGAACTCTTTGGCCTGAATGGCAAGCGTCATGTCTAGAGAAAACCAGGCACCATTCATCACCTGGCCAATACCATCCCTACAGTGAAGCATGGTGGTGGCAGCATCATGCTATTAGGATGTTTTTCAGCATCAGAAACTGGGAGACTAGTCAGGATCGAGGGAAAGATTAATGCAGCAATGTAAAGAGACAGCCTAGATGAAAACATACTGCAGAGTACTATGCACCTCAGACTGGGGCCAAGGTTTTCTTCCAACAGGACAATGACACTAAGCACAAAGCCAAGATAACAAAAGAGTGGCTACGGGACAACTCTGTGAATGTCCTTGAGTGGCACTGCCAGAGCCCAGACTCTGGAGAGATCGGAAAATGGCTGTGCACTGACACTCCCCACCCAAACTGATGGAGCTTGAGAGGTCCTGCAAAGAAGAATAGCAGAAACTGCCCAAAAATAGGTGAATGAAGCTTGTTGTATTATACTCAAAGACTTGAGGCTGTAATTGGTGCCAAAGGTGCTTCAACAAAGTATTGAGCAAAGGCTTTGAATAATTGTGTACATGGGATTTCTTTTTATTTTTAATAAATTTGCAAAGATTTCAAACAAACTTCTTTCATATTGTTATTATGGGGTATTGTTTTTAGAATTTATAATAATAATGATTTTAATTCATTTTGGAATAAGGCTGTAACGACAAAATGTGGAAAAAGCAAATACTTTCTGGATGCACTGTATGTTGATCACACGCTCATTAGTAGTTGCAGGTAGAGCTGTCTGTTTTGTGAACTGCATTTTCATCTTCTCCTGAAAAAGCGAGCAGTGACTCGCGAAACGCGTGGGGTTTATGATGCCTATGTATTACTGTGTAGCAACAATTCCAATATATGTATGTGGTCTCTTAGTATACTGTATCTATGACTACTTGGCACCTCTGTTTATGTATCCCATATGTGAAGAATGTTATAACTTTTTAAATTTATAAACTATGTTTACTTTGTATACTACTATTGGCCTTTTTTGTGCTCACCTCATATAAAGTCCTACGGATGCTATTGTTTGTTGTTGCCTCTCTCTCATCATTGGCTCACTGACTTTGATTGACAGCAGTGGGAGCTAATGACATTCTGGAGTCTCAGCCAACGAGGAGGAGAGTCTCGTGCAACATCGCTGGATAGAGATGGGCTCAGGTAAATATTAGCGGGGCTGCTACAGACAGAAGGTTTTTATCTTAATGCATAGAATGCATTAAGATAAAAAAATACCTTCTCCCTTTACAATCACTTTAAGTTTGTTTGGTGTTGCATTTTGAAAAAACGCAACATTTAAAATGCAACTCCGGCACAGGTCAGCTGCTCGTTTTGTCTAGGGGTGAGGAGAAAGCTTATACTCACCTGATCATTTGTTTCATCAGAAAATGGTGCTCCCCCCGCAGTCCAGTGGTGGACTGTTCCTGATCTATAGAGCCTGCTCTGGGGTTGATAACATCAGGAACAGTCCACAACTCAAAACTGTGGGAGTGCGGGGGTGCTGGAAGAATCGGAACGTTAAGTAAGTATACTTCCCTTCTCCTCTCCACTAGACAAAAAAGAGCATTTAACCCATGCAGTGCAGGCACAGCTCCCCACTGCAAGGGAAAACTTTTTTTGCCCAGAGATGGGCTTTAAATTGAAAAAAAAAAACAAAAAAAAACAGAAACTTTTATTTCATTTGTAAATAACTTTGCAATGGTTTATCCAGGACAAGAAAACAAAAGGGTGAATCGCTCCAGCTGGTGTACTGAAGAAAACGCCCTCCTCAAAGTGGAAGCCAGGTACAGGCTCAGCAGAAGCAATATTGAAGAAATGGATTCTGGACAGCCGCACTCCGATAAAAGCCTTTATTGTAATGAACAGTCAACGTTCATGTAAGCAACAGAAGCAGGACAAACCACTGACGCGTTTCACAACATCACTGTTGCTTAGTCATGCTATGACTAAGCAACAATGATGTTGTGAAACGCGTCAGCTGTTTGTCCTGCTTCTGTTGTCACATGAACGTTGACCATTCATTACAATAAAGGCTTTTATCAGAGTGCGGCTGTCCAGAATCCATTTCTTGCAATGGTTTTTACTAGAATTATAATTTTTAGTGTCTTTACATGGGACAGCCGATAGAATAACTTTTATGCATTTTAACTACAGTAAGACTGATCGAAATAGATAAAAACGTTATTTTTTTTAATGTATTATTTTTAATGGATTGCAAAAAAATAAACACATTTTTGCAAGACAGTATTGTCAAAAGAAAGTTTTGTTTGTCCTAAAAAAAACAATATATGTATTACTTTGTCATCGCAAGTAATGACAAAGTCAAATTAATAGGCAGAAATGTAAAAATTGCTTTGGTCAACGTACAGGTATGAGAGCTGAAGTGGTTAAATTATTTTTTCTCACAAGGTACAATCGAGTTGTATCAAGCTGGCAGGTGAGCAAACATTCTGCAGTCCATGGAAAATCGGTGATCAACTTTAGTGGACCGTGAATTTGTGTATTTCGTTATGCAAAACAGATATGAATGCATGGTGGATACTGGGGGTGGGGGATAGAGGGCACACTCGTGGTCTACAGCAAAGATAGGAGAAGGGTTACCTCTGTATAGCATTATGCACAGTTTATTCTGTGTTTAGTGTTTGACTAGTGCTGAGATGAAAAGCTCAGAGATATTCAATTTAAATAAAAGGCTTGCATTCCACATTCCAATCCAGATAACATTTCAAATAAAAATGATTTCTATGCCATAAACTGCTGATTCAGCATGATCTACTCTTCAGATAAATACTGTATAAGGTCTGGTTTTACCTGCTCTTCCACCAAGGTGGCTATTGCTTCATATGTTTTCCCTGCTTCTGTGATTGCACTGTTTAACTCAGTTTCACCTATAAAACAAAAAATATCAGTAAAAAGATTGCTTATTTATGGAACAATGTTCCAGACAGGCAAACTAGTTCCCACAAACCTAAATAACAGCAAATCCAAATGCAAGAAAATGCTGTCAAGCTAAACATGTTTAAGTCCCCCCAAGGCTCCCAGAGTTCATGACAATCCCAGACCCAACTGTATGGAGCCCGAGAGGCATTAAATGCTTGAATGTTATTTGCAAAGAAGGTTCCTTTGTGACTTTTGATAGTTTGAAACAAAGATATGAATTTCTAAACTCCCTAATTTTCAGGTTCCTACAACTCCGCCATGACTACCATTCCCAGTTTGGTACTAGGCCACTTCAGCTGTTACAAGATGACCTGGAATCCCTGTTGCATGAAGTAGATTTGGAGAAGGCCTTGTTAGTGATTTATAAAGCTTTGTTGCCAATGGTTCCAATAAGGCTCAACCTACTGCAATAGAAATGGCGGGTGGAGGTGCTGGAATTGGATAGCGAGGACTTGGAGGGTGCCTGGGGAATACTCAATTGTTCAATTGGTTGCCACAAGGGATAGGTTGGTACAATTTAAAATTGTGCATATGGACGGCGTATCTTAGCCCTCAATGGCATCTAATTGCTAGCGATGTGGGGACGCACCTGCTGATTTTTTGCATGTCTTTTGGTCCTGCCCCCTTATTCCAGAGTTCTGAGCCTCTTTTGTTCAATATATTCATGTATATGTCTATATATATATATATATATATATATATATTCAATATATGTCTGCTGGGTTTAGTTAATCACCTAGCGTTTGCCGAGCGTCTAGGATCCTGCTAAGTTTACGCCTCCTCTATGGCAGGAAGGCAATTGTGTTAGTTTGGAAATCAGACAGGTGTCCTTCTTTAGACTGTTGGCAGAAACTGATCATTTTACTCTACTTTAAGGGTGCTTGTTTGCTATTGTTTCAGGGGTGGTGTGGTGCTGTGTGGTGGACCCAATTGGTCCTTCGCGCAACCTCATCCCTCCTCCCTCTCCACTTTTGCCTCCCGTGGGAAAGTTGATTTTACCAGTACCTACCTTGTTCCATATACCTGCCTCTAGCGCCATTATACTTACTTAACCAGTTTCACTATGATTATTGTTTTGGCTGCTATATGTCAATTTTTTTTACATGTAATATCTCTCTCTTGACTGTGAGGTATACCTGAGCGAATGTTGTTAGGCCCAGAGGCTCTGTTTTGTAATTTTTTTCATAAAACTTTAATTGACACAATTTATATATATATGTAAAAAAAGCATGTTTAAGTCTCAAGTATGGAAAACATTTACAGTACATTGGTACACAAATGACATACATTATTACAAAGAGGGGTACCTTGATAGCCACTGGAGCTGAAAACCAATGACAAATTCTGCAAAGCTCTTCCTATCTTCTGATATTCCTTAGGCAGTGCTATTTAGAAAAAAAAAAAAATCTAAATTAAACTTTATTTTATTATTGATCATTCATCTCCAGTAGAAAACCCCTATATCACAACACACAATTAACTAGAGCAAAGTGCTATTATGAATAAAAATATTGCATCAGCTATATACAGCGGGATAGGGATTTTCTCAACTCCCAGGACAAAATTGAGTTGGGATGAAATGAGAAATGCTTAGCCATTCACAGGAGGCCTTGTATTTCATCAATAAATACCGGGCTTCTTCTGTTTAGCTGAGGTGGAGGAGGTGGGCAGATGTCATCACAATCTTCCCTCAGCCAGTCAGATTAAGTCTTGTACAGTGCCTTGCGAAAGTATTCGGCCCCCTTGAACTTTTCAACCTTTTGCCACATTTCAGGCTTCAAACATAAAGATATAAAATTAAATTTTTTTGTGAAGAATCACCAACAAGTGGGACACAATTGTGAAGTGGAACGAAATCTATTGGATATTTTAAACTTTTTTAGCAAATAAAAAACTGAAAAGTTGTGCAGGCAAAATTATTTGGCCCCTTTACTTTCAGTGCAGCAAACTCACTCCAGAAGTTCAGTGAGGATCTCTGAATGATCCAATGTTGTCCTAAATGACTGATGGTAATAAATAGAATCCACCTGTGTGTAATCAAGTCTCTGTATAAATGCACCTGCTCTGTGATAGTCTCAGGGTTCTGTTGAAAGCGCAGAGAGCATCATGAACACCAAGGAACACACCAGGCAGGTCCGTAATACTGTTGTGGAGAAGATTAAAGCCGGATTTGGATACAAAAAGATTTCCCAAGCTTTAAACATCCCAAGGAGCACTGTGCAAGCGATCATTTTGAAATGGAAGGAGTATCAGACCACTGCAAATCTACCAAGACCTGGCCGTCCCTTTCAGCTCAGACAAGGAGAAGACTGATCAGAGATGCAGCCAAGAGGCCCATGATCACTCTGGATGAACTGCAGAGAACTACAGCTGAGGTGGGAGAGTCTGTCCATAGGACAACAATCAGTCGTACACTGCACAAATCTGGCCTTTATGGAAGAGTGGCAAGAAGAAAGCCATTTCTCAAAGATATCCATAAAAAGTCTCGTCTAAAGTTTGCCACAAGCCACCTGGGAGACACACCAAACATGTGGAAGAAGGTGCTCTGGTCAGATGAAACCAAAATTGAACTTTTTGCCCACAATGCAAAACGATATGTTTGGCGTAAAAGCAACACAGCTCATCACCCTCAACACACCATCCCCACTGTCAAACATGGTGGTGGCAGCATCATGGTTTGGGCCTGCTTTTCTTCAGCAGGGACAGGGAAGATGGTTAAAATTGAGGGGAAGATGGATGCAGCCAAATACAGGACCATTCTGGATGAAAACCTGTTGGAGTCTGCAAAAGACCTGAAACTGGGACGGAGATTTATCTTCCAACAGGACAATGATCCCAAACATACAGCAAAATCTACAAAGGAATGGTTCACAAATAAACGTATCCAGGTGTTAGAATGGCCAAGTCAAAGTCCAGACCTGAATCCAATCGAGAATCTGTGGAAAGAGCTGAAAACTGCTGTTCACAAACGCTCTCCATCCAACCTCACTGAGCTCGAGCTGTTTTGCAAGGAAGAATGGACAAGAATTTCAGTCTCTCGATGTGCAAAACTGATAGAGACATACCCCAAGAGACTTGCAGCTGTAATCGCAGCAAAAGGTGGCTCTACAAAGTATTAACGCAAGGGGGCCGAATAATTTTGCACGCCCCACTTTTCTTTTTTTTTTATTAGTTAAAAAAGTTTCAAAAATCCAATAGATTTCGTTCCACTTCACAATTGTGTCCCACTTGTTGGTGATTCTTCACAAAAAATAAAATTTTTATATCTTTATGTTTGAAGCCTGAAATGTGGCAAAAGGTTGAAAAGTTCAAGGGGGCCGAATACTTTCGCAAGGCACTGTATATAACTCTTCTCTAAAACTTTTCACCTTTTTCAAGTTCACCTTCGTTACCATATATTTTATTCACTTGCCATAGTATTATCATGAGTATAACCCTCTCAACCAGCTTGCATCGACTATAGGGTTAATTGCTATCTTGTCTGTCATTATATATTCACTCTCCTATTTAAGAGCAGTCCACTGCAGCATTGCCTATACCTGCACTTGAGAAAGGAGCACGCATGCCCGAACGAGGCTTGCGCAAGCTCAGAAACGCATTGTGCTCTCGTGTACCCCCCGGCTGACGTCACACGCTGTCTACAAGCCAGTCTGTGTCTCTGTGCATCACAGAACACAGCGGAGCTTCCCCTAGCGCGCTGTGGAGGAGGATTGATCCAGTAACAGCACCAGCGAAAGGGAACAGTGATTTGACTATCAAACCGAGGACAATAATAATTATGGATGTTAGTGAGACTTTTATTGATTGTATAAAATAAATGCACTTTTTACTGATTTGGCGCTCTTCTATATATTCTTTTATTGGTATCCTATTCATGAGATGACTTCACTCTAAAGAAGCAGCTGCCGCAGGTGATTGTGCACATACATCTCCTATCCTCTAAGAACAGCAAGCAACCTTTCTGGATTTTCAGCAAATTCCAAGTACTGTTTTCTCAGATAACTTTTTAAAAAAACATCTTGCTTTGATAAAAACTGTTTTGAATTTATTTTAATGAACAATACAGACTGAACTGAAAAGGACACACCAGTATCTTTTAAAGCGCTAGTATCTTGTGTTGTTTTTTATTATATGATGCTGTTCATTCACTAAGGTTCTCTAACAAACCTCTGAGGACTTCACAGAACAGCTGTAATTATACTGAGATTAAATTACACACAGGCAACTGGTTCCACTATGTAGCAACTGCCCAAGAGCCACCAGTCAGTTTTCTAGTACAGGTTAGCACACTTGGGGCTTTTTACATGGGTAGATCTGTCTGCTGATCCCTGCTGAGTGGATGACAGGTCTGTGTCTGCTCATGTGTGCTAACCTGTACTAGAAAACTGACTGGTGGCTCTTGGGCAGTTGCTACATACAACATCTCTTTCATATTATGTTACTTATACAGTTGAGGGCTTGGCTACCAGTATTTTCTATTAGGGTTGCACCAATACTGACTTTTTATCGGCAATATGCAGAGCAGAAACAGACACAGGCCGTCCGCCCTCCTCAATGGGCGGTCAGACCACCTGTCTATTTACATCCGACTGTCACCCGATCCTATCCACCAGATGGATGGGGGACGACTTCCCCATCTGTCTGTTTTTAGCAGATAGCGGGTGTAAACGGTCACATGTCCATTTACATCTGCCACTCCATAGATGGCAATGGATGGTCTGACCAGGTCCTCCTATAAAACTGACAGGTGGACCCGATTGGTCTGCTAGTGTGAAAGGGGCCTACTAGGGCCAGTCCATTAAACTTTACTATCTTGGTTAGAGGCGAAGCCGGAGTCAGACCCTTCTTTTAGGTCTTCCATTCTCTGACAGAATGATCTCCCTGTCGTAATTCTGGAAGTTTTTGGTGTTCCCACCAACCATTGTATGCTTCTCCTCTTGTTGCATTTTCCATAATAGAAACGTCATTTTAAAAAAGCCAACAGGTACAGTGAGAACCCCTCATAATGGTCATGGATGTGTGCAGACCCAAGAACTTCAGCACAAAGGAAAACATTTTAGGTCAATTATTTATCCACCAATTACCAAACAGTGAAATACCAACTAAGTAGACTAACCCTTTATGGCAACACTATACTGTTTTCTGTAGATACTTCCGTTTTTAGCTACAGTTTTTATATCAGGCCCAATGAGTTATCTAAAGGCCACACAGAAGAGAGGCTTGTCTAGAATAAAATGACAAATGTTATCAATTAAGAGTAACATACGCCCTGTGCATCGTTTCCAGTGCTCTTGGCCCACGTTGAGCAGATCCTTCACACCATCATCCATGGCTCTTGTGAACCTGCTGACTGCTTCACACTTCTGTTCTCTGTATGGTGGTGTAAAAACAGTAAATGACATCACTATTTCCATTTTTCATACAGAAAATGTTCAGCTTTTTTCATTAAAGAGGTATCATTGCACAATAATTGTACTTCTTCATCATTACCACACCAGTAATGCATACGTAATAAGATGGGCTAATTAGTATGAGGAAACATGGCATAGAGAAACAGTGCGTCATTTAAACCGTCCTACAGCTGTCAGATGCAGTTAGCTACCAACATAAAAGCTCCAGTTTGGGGACCTTTTAAAAAAGCAGAAAAGAGGCCTTGTTTAGGTTTTATATTTGTACATTTTCCGTGGTTTAAATGTCAGCCTTTTCGGCTGGGCCGCTTGTTACTGTGAAAGTAATATAAGAATGAACACTGCAAAGTATTTTAAGATGCAGAACGACTAGGATATGCAAGAGCACAGATCATGTACAAAGAGTAGAATCCAATAGCTACCAATGGTCAATTTACTGTACTGTATACGTTGCCAAAACATTCTTTTTTTTTTGTGTTGGGTAAAGTAGGAGAAGGTTCAAACCACTGTCAGTTTCTTTTTTGTTGTCTGTGTTACATTTAGGAAAATTCACTTCCTCTAACAGCGACACAACAAAAAATAGGAGATCTCTACAAAGCATGGGGGATTTCCCATTAGAGGTGTTTCCTCATCTCTTGTAGAATTTCTATTTAAAGGTGTTGTAAACAATCACATACACCCAGTGAATGGCCTCTGGATATACAGAGATTAACAAATCCTCCTACATAAGACGTACCTGTTTATCTACAGTTTTCACTTCTCTACATCCATCTAAGTCCAGAATTTATACAGCTTGTCTGAGAGTTCAGAAAAAGTAGATGGAGAGCTGAAGTTACACTTTGCAAAGCTCACTGAGGAGAGCACTGAGAGCTTATTGGAGGGAAGGTACACACGCCCCCCCCCCCCCCCCCTCCACACAGCTCACAGGAAATCAGCTGGAGATTCATCCTGTCACCTTTTTTCTCTTGGTGATTCATGCTGATAGCAGAGGAACGAAGCAGCAGGAAAAAGTGACATCTCGTGCTCTTAGGCTGGCCATACACAGTTTGAATTGGTGTTGAACCGACCAAGATTCAAAATATTAATGGAAAGGCTGAATGCACCAAGTTGGTCGATCGATCAACTTGGGTACAACCAGCCTGCCCAATTATCACAAGCTGCTAGAAAACGTATCCGTCTTCTCCCGGTGGGGACGGCTTCCCCCACCTGCCCCCGTCGGGAGAAGTCAATGGCTCAGCAGGAGGAATTCCCCTGTCAGTGCTGTCTGTGCTGAGGGAGGCATCATGCAAAATTCTTTCCTGCAACCCTATAACCAGCCTAAATTGAGAAATTGAGTATACAGTATAGAAGGATATTCTTTGTTCATGTCTGAGGTTTACAACCACTTTAAACAAAAACATGAAAGACAATCACAAAATTTTTTTAGGGGCTTGGCAGATGGCTCCAACGCCAACCAATGTCCCTGCAAAAGGCAAGCTTTAAGATTTGGTACTGAACTGAATAGTTAAATTCACATTTTATGGAGGGGGAAGGTGGTAGTGAGTATTCTGAATGGTATCTGCAGTGTTCAGTCTATGGCTATCTATTGTTTTCAGGGCTTTCCTGGTGCCCAGAATGGTTTTGTGGCTGTAGGCAGTGTCTGTACATACATGTGCTCTACTGCATCTAATGCAGTATAAAATACTTCTAACACAGCAAATCGTCCATGTTCCAGGCAACGATAGCACAAAAACTAGGTAAATTATCAAATTTTTTTAGACTGGGGTAAAGTATTAAAAGTGTAACTCCAGCCATTTTCCCGTGTTTTTAAATTAGACTTAGGTTGGCCAACGAAAAAAAAATGACTTGATTCCCCCAACCACACACATTCAAAGTGGATGGGGGAACCCTCCTGCTGTGCCATTATATTTTGACAGCATGGAGGACGTCTCTACCTCCAGAATACACTGATCATTGCTATCAAGCTGAAAAAGTCTTACAGGATGGTTATACAAAAGTCGATCAGTAGATTGACTTCTGTACAACCACGCTGTCCATACATGGATCACAATTCAGCCAGTCTCAAACAGCCAAATTTCAATCCACGTATGGCCAGCTTAAGATGGTTTTGGGTGTGTCAAACCCCTTTGCGCCATCACCTCCAGGCCCTTTAAGGGATTTCAAATGCCGGGAGGCGGGTTTATGATCATGTGAGCACCGTAATTGGCGGTCACATGTTCCGAAAGCTCCCGATCGCAGGAAGTGATCAGGAGCTGTTAGTCACCAGTAACTGTGTCGGGAGCTTGCTCTCGGTACAGCTGTGTCTGCAAACTGGTGCGCAAATATGCATCCTCTCAGCGCTAAGGCCCCCCCCCCCCCCCCCCGTTGAGAGGCCGTATATTTGTGTACCACTGGCAAATAGGAGTTAAAGAATAAGTTAACCTTTCGTAACATGTTACACCCATATTTAGGATTTAACATGTTACTATACAGCAGCTAACCTATCACCCTGAACCCACCCACACACCCCTGCAGAAATCTGCCAATGAATGAACTACAAGTCCCATCTTCTACCACAGCAAACAGCTTGTAGTTCTCATTGAACTATATATGAAGTGCATTTTAGTTCATTAAATCTTCCTGCACGTCGGAAACTGTGTACCTGTAAGGTGAACTTAGCCTTTAATGCTGTGTCCCCATCAAGATTTCACTGCACTTTCAATCCTCAAAGACACAATAGTAAATCTGCCTGCAAATCCCATCTTTATTGGCACTGGAACAAGTATCCCCACTGAATGAAATCCCCTCTACTTCTGTTCTGAAGACAACTATAAAGGTTTGGATATCTCCTCTCTTCCAGGGACAAAAATCTTCAGGACAAATAGTAGGGCTTCTTCTTCCCAATAGAGACAGACTGCAATAAAAACCTTCGTTATAAATCTATCCAGCATCAGACCCATATGTTTCCTACTTTAGTCAAAAGTGCGCAGCCCATGGTAATGTCAACAACCATTTGATGAAGACGTCAGCACCTTAAAAAAAAGGATCCTTTGTGGCCCCTGAAATGTCAGTGGTATTTATGGACTCTGCTTTTTGAATATGGTGCCTTCAATTTGACTTTATTAAAATTGTAAGGTGTATTGGCTGGCAGCCTTATTGAAAGCAAAAAAGACCTAACATAGGTTCCAAATCCTCTATACTCTATCCAAAACTAGAAAACCCGTCTGGAGTTATAATTTAAAGAGGAACTGCAGTCTGCTCTCATAATTTGTAATAAAAACATCTTTGCCACCATTCTGAAGCTTCCCTCCAACCACTGTTTTATATATACTGTGACTCTGTACTTGCCAAATATGCTGCAGAAATCTCCCTCCACTGAGTCTGGCTGCATCCATTTTAACTGTGGGCAGATGAAGCTGCTGCCTGTTCACTTTCTGGTTTAACACAGATACACAGAGGCACACTTCCAGCTCTGCAGCTCTCATTGGCCTTCTTATGACTCATCCCCCTCCCTTCCTGACAAACTCTTACGAGAGTGAGAGAGAGAGAACTGTGCATAATGTCATAAGCCTAGGCTTTTTATCAGGCAAGAAACAGGAAGTGGGCTGTATAAGGTATTTACTGGCATAAAAAAATATATTTGACTATCCAAAGTTATAACAACAAAGGCAGAAGATTTAATAGATGGAAAGTAGAAAAAAATAACTGAAGGTCTGCTTCAAACATGGTAAAACAAACCAGGCGGAAGGTTTTCGCTTTGTTTTTATACTTTAAGTATCTGAGCTTTGGTCCTGTTTGTTCCACAAGTCTCTAGACCGGTAAAGTGTTACTAAACCCACAAGAGTAAAATCAGTTTGTATATGCAGTAAATCATGTTTATTACACTCACTGTGGAACCTAAGGGGTGAATCCTCTACATTGTGCAAAAAGGCCGTTTGATCCTGTCTTCTCTGATCCTCCCCTTCTTCCGCAGTCCCCAATCCATCTTATGATAGTACAGAGCCTCAGTGGCACTCTGCACATGCTCAGTTTGATGTGTATTGCTAGAGAGGTTTATTTTTGCGGGAGGGTGCATGTGATTAGCAGAGGACCAATCAGCACTGACCACACAGAGGGTCAGGTGTCATGCAGCTTCATAGGAGAGTCAGATTTTTAACCAGTGCTCAACTGGACACGGATAGAAGTCACCAGACTGATATATACTGATGATGAGAAAAGGTATTTAGCAGTATATATTTACTAAAATAATTGCATTTCCATGTTCTGTGAACTGTGGCAGATCAGATATAGTGAATACAGGGTCCTGGGCTTAGTAACACTTTAACCACTTCTCACCCACCATATAGCAGAATGACAGCCAGGAAGTCATATGACGTTCGGCAGGATAAGCGGTGTAGCGCGGTGATCGGTCTCTGGTTGAGGTAAAGAGCCTATGATGTAGGCTCTTCACCACGTGATCAGCTGTGCCCAATCACAGCGTAAGCAGGCAGTGTGTATCTGCTTTTCCTCCACTCGCACTAACAGGCGCGAGGAGAGCCGATTAGCTGCTCTACTGACAGGGGGGTCTGTGCTGATTGATTATCAGTGCAGACCCCCCAGGATACCCACTCGTGCCCGCCAGAAATACCACCAGGTAAGCCCACTAGACCCCACCAGGGATGCCAATCAGTGCCCATTAGGGATGGCACTCTGTGCCCATCAATTATGCTTGCCAGTGCCCCCTGATCAGTGCTGCCTATAAGTGGCCTCCAGTGCCACCTATCAGTACCTATCAGTGCCACCTATCAGTACCCATCAGTGCTGCATATAAGTACCTAAATCAGTGCCCATCAGTGAAGGAGAAAGCGTACTTATTTACAAAGTTCTGTAAGAGAAACTAAGAAAAACTTTGTTTTTTTTTCAAAATTTTTGGTCTTTTTTTATTTGTAGCGCAAAAAAAAAAAACCCCAGTGGTGATCAAATACTACCAAAAGCAAGCTCTATTTGTGGGAAAAAATAATAAAAATTTTGTTTGGGTACAGCGACGCACGACCGTGCAATTGTCATTCAAAATGTGACAGCGCTGAAAGCTGACAATTGGTCTGGGCAGGAAGGTGTAATGAAGTGGTTAATAAAGGAACTCAGAGTTCGCACACAGGAGACTTGGTTTATGAGACGCTAGATACACTAAATGAGAAGATAAACAGGAAATTCAGAAATTCCCTTAAATAGCGCTATGTCCTGTGATAAATGTAGAACCATTTCCTGTCACCAAGGCCACTGAAACGAATATTTGAACAATATTTTTGAACACTATGAAAGCTTCCAATTAGTTATATAGTTGATAACGAGTTATATTTTAATATACATTATTATAAAAAGCCTTTTACTTTTTAATGGGCCCCTACACTTCACCAGACAGTAAGAAAAAGTATTAACATAATATTGCCTAACATACTTCTATCATATTGCCACTCATCACAAACCATCACATCTACCGAACACAGCTCTGCAGTTGCTCAATAAATGTAAACGCCTGATCGCAATTCTAGTTTAAATCAGGTAAATGCGTTAAATATACTGTACATCAAAACAAAGTCAAAGGGGTTTATTTACTAAAACTGGAGAGTATAAAATGTGGTGTAGCTGTGCATGGTCAGCTTCTAACTTCAGCTTGTTCAATTAAGCTTTGACCAAAAAAAAAAAAAAAAAAAAAAACCTGGAAGCTGATTGGTTTCCATGCAGAGCTGCACTAGATTATGCACTCTCCAGTTTTAGTAAATCAACCCCGAGACCCCGTTAACACTGGTGACGTTTTTTAAGGTGCTTTAGCAATAAAAATAGCGCATGTAAAGCGCCTGAAAAATGCCTCATCTACAATCCCAGTGTGAAAGCTGGGGGCTTTCACACTGGGGCGCTGCGCTGGCAGGACGTAGAAAAAAGTCCTGCAAGCAGCTTCTTTGAGGTGCTTTAGGAGCGGTGTATACAGCTCCCTTGCCCATTAAGATCAACGGGCAGAGACGCTGAACCGCCTGCAAAAGCACCGCAGTAGCGGCGCTTTGCAGGCACTTTTAACCCTTTATTTGGCCACTAGCAGGGGTTAAAAGCAGCACACTTTAAAATAAGGGTAAAGCCCTGCTAAAACGAACGCCCGTGCTTTCAGTGTGAAAGGGCACTAAGAATCCATTCACACCACAATGATCGCACGTAAATAAATGTGCGTTGACATGCTGCTTGGCGTTTTAACACAAGCTGCATTGTACCGTAATACTTTTCTTTACTTCACTAAGCTTTATTTGTAAAGGAAACTTCACCAGACCCTTTGGACGCTTGTGTTTATATGTGCTGTGGCACGCTTAGAATCATTTACATCCATTGAGCCTAAAAAGAAAAAAAAAAAGTAAGGACCGTTCCAGCAACACGGTGGTGTGAACTGCTCCTACTGAAATACATTATTTTTACAATGTCATGAATTGATAAACATATGGGTAAATAGACCCCTACAGTTTGTTTTCTTTAGAAAGCAGCTACAGCTTGAGTAGAAAAGCCTGGCCCCTGCCAGCATGCTGTAGAGAAGCACCCTTGCTCTCTGTGCCACTGTAACGGTTTCTTAGCAGAGGTTCAATACATCCCCTGCTGAATCAGAGCTTAAACTTTCTATTCTACAAAGCTCATGCTACAGGCTGACTGCAGAGATCTGGCTCATACTCCACGGGGGGGAGTGGCGGTGTGCTGGAAATCTGCAGAGAGACCACTGCTTCCTCTTCCACAATCGTTCTCTAGAGGAGACAGGGGATTGGCTATTTTACTATGGATGTGACTTCTTTCCAAAGAAAAAGAACTGTTAGACTTGCTCACCCTTTTTGTAGTACTCTGAAGCACTTACCTGTGTCCTCTCTTGATCCAGCGCTGTCCTGTTTGCAGCAGCTCTTTTCCTCTCTTCCTGTATTCACAGGTGGCTCTAATGGCAGTGGGAGCCACTGGCTCCTACTGCTGTAAATTAATTCCTGTGAGGGCAGAGTGGGGGAAAGGGCTGAGCGGTGCTCTGTGTGTCTATGGATACACACAGCCTGGCTTGGGAGTGTGCCCACATGAGTGCCTCCATAGCAAGTGGCTTGCTATAGGCACACTTGGAGATGAAGAGTAGCAGAAAGCTCCGATGGGGACTGCAGAAGAAAAGGTTCAGGGCTGCTCTGTGCAAAACCATTGCCCAGGGCAGGTAAGTATACCATCTTTTTTTTTTTCCCCATTTCATTTTATCTAAAAAAAAAAAAGGTTTACAAGTGCTTTAACGTATAAGGCTGCAGAGAAAACAAAGGTTTAACTACATCTTAAAGTGATTGCAAACCCTCACATATACTCAGTGAAGTGACTGGCCCCAGGTGATACCCATAGATGAAAAAAATTCTCCTACATATGTTTTAACTGTTTATCTACAGCCGTTTTTCCCCTACATCCATTCAAAGTGAAGAAGTTACACAGGATCTATCAGTTCTGAAAAGCAAGGGGCAGAGAGCTGAAGTTACATCAGTGAGAGCTGAGAGCTGATTGGAGTAGGAGGGGACACACCCCCTTCACACAGCACACAGGTGTGGCACATGCTGATGGCAGAAGAACGAGGAAGCAGACAGAAATGGTACTTAGTACCCTGGATTGAGACACACTATAGAGGGATAGGCTTTGTTCATATTTCATGTCTGAGGTTTACAGCTACTTTAAGCTTTGCTGTAAAATAGCTGAATCCATAATTGCATGTATTCACGTTACAAAGATATACTGTATATAGAAATGTAACAGGTAAAGTTAGGGGAGCTGCACCTTTATATTACATGCAAAATCTACCCTACGCTGATCTGCAGCTACTTAAAGCGGAGCTCCAGGCTACTTCATAAAAAGTTAAAAGTCAGCAGCCACAAATACTGCAGCTTCTGTCTTTTCATATTAGTACACTTACGTGTCCAGGAAGCCAGCAGTCTCTTCACCCGGGCTGATTCTTCAATCAGCTCTTGGGTGCTGCCGCCGCCTTTTGTTGTATAGGAAACCATCGAAGAAGCCTTACGGCTTCACAGCTGGTTCCCTACTGCGCATGCACGAAACGTGCTGTGCCTTGTGAATGGCCTGGCAGTGGAAGATGCCAAATGTAGCAGGGGGTGGGGGGGTGGGTCTGCTTTAATTACTTCCAATGGAGAACCACAAACTCCTCTAGTGATTTTGTCCTGTCTCACAAACATTTGTTCAAGACAGGCCACACCTGTACACTCCGTACACATAGGCTTGGATGATCCCTATAGCTTATAGGGACATAGTGTGCAAGCATGGCCATTGCCAAACAGATTCCCAATGAAAGCTACACCAGAAGAAACCCCATTGCTCTGGACCAGAGGTAAATAAGCAACTGTAGAAGGGGCAGGGGGTGGTCAATGCAGTGTAGGGGGCAGGCATGCAAGTGGATTTACAGTGAGGAAAAAAAGTATTTGATTCTCTGCTGATACATTTGCCCACTGACAAAGAAATGGTCAAATTTATCCAGAAAAACACATTTCAAAAAAGTTATACATTGATTTGCATTTTAATGAGTGCAATAAGTATTTGATCCCCTATCAATCTGCAAGATTTCTGGCTTCCAGGTGTCTTCTATACAGGCAATGAGCCAAGATTAGGAGCACTCTCTTAAAGGGAGTGCTCCTAATCTCAGCTTGTTACCAATATAAAGTATAGAAGACACCTGTCCAGAGAAGCAATCAATCAATTTGTTTCCAAACGCTCTACCATGGCCAAGACCCGGGGATTTTCCTTTGCGGTTATGGCCTCTTACTGTGAGATTAACCGTGTGTCATAGAAGTCAGCTGTACACTATCCATATATGATTACCATTCATGTATAGTAAATGTGATATTCCGTCTATTGTCAGACAGTTTTTATCAATAAAAATTGTACTTTTTAGTATACTTCTTTATGCATCTTTCTGGTTTGCAACCTATGCCTATAAAGTCCCAGGGGACATCTCCTTTGTTTTTCTTTCTCTATTTAGGGATGTGGCTATAGGTTCCAGTCATTGACTATACATTTGGCTTTTTCCTAAACAACGTTCATGACCAAGACCAAAGAGCTTTCCAAGGATGTCAGGGACACGACTGTAGACCTACACAAGGCTGGATTCACACAAGGCTGGAATGGGCTACAAGGCCATCACCAATCAGCTCGGTGAGAGGGTGACAACAGTTGGTGCGATAATTCACAAATGGAAGAAACACCACTGTCAATCTCGCGCCATGCAAGATCTCACCTTGTGGAGTTTCAATGATCATGAGAACGGTGAGGAATCAGCCCAGAACTACATGGGAGAATCTTGTCAATGATCTCAAGGCAGCTGGAACCATAGTCACCAAGAAAACAAGTCGTAACACACTATGCCATGAAGGACTGAAATCCTTCAGCGCCCACAAAGTCCCCCTGCTCAAGAAAGCACATGTACAGGCCTGTCTGGAGATTGCTAATGAGCATCTGAATGATTTAGTGGAGAACTGGGTGAAAGCGTTGTGGTCAGATAAAACCAAAATTGAGCTCTTTGGCATAAACTCAACTTGCTGTGTTTGGAGGAGGAGGAATGCTGCTTATGAGCCAACCATCCCCACTGCCAAACATGGAGGTGGAAACATTATGCTTTGGCAGTGTTTTTCTGCTAAGGGGACAGGACAACTTCACCGCATCAAAGGGATAATGGACAGGAGGGTCATGTACTGTCAAATCTTGGGTGAGAACCTCCTTCCCTCTGCCAGGGCATTAAAAATTGGTCGTGGATGGGTATTCCAGCATGACAATGACCCAAAACACATGGCCAAGGCAACAAAGGAGTGGCTCAGGAAGAAGCACATTAAGGTCATGGAGTGGCCTAGCCAGTCTCCAGATCATAATCCCACAGATAATACGTAGAGGGAGCTGAAGGTTCGAGTTACCAAAACGTCAGCCTCGAAACCTTAATGACTTGGAGAGGATCTACAAAGAGGAGTGTGACAAAATCCCTCCTGAGATGTGTGCAAACCTGGTGGCCATCTACAAGAAATGTCTGACCTCCTGTGACTGCCGACAAGGGTTTTGCCACCAAGTCGTGTATTGTGAAGTGGTCAAATGCTTATTTCACTCAAAACTTTAACTTTTTTTTTAAATGCGTTTATCTGGATATTTTTGTTGTTTTTCTGTCTCTCGTTATTAAAATAAACCTACCATTAAAATTATAGACTGGTCATTTCTTTGTCACTGAGCAACCATACACAATCAGCAGGGGATCAAATACCTTTCCCCCTCACTGTAGGTGCTAAAAAGCTGCCTTTTAAAGCAAAACTAAACTTGCATTCTTCTTCATGCATCTGTGTAATATAGTTGGAAAAAATGTGCGTACAAAGCAGCAACATGTTCTTCCCTGAGGAATACATTATAGAGGAAGGATGCATTATATTGTACATTAAATATAAAAAATGGCAATTACACTTCTAACATGTCCAGGTCATCAGCTTCTGGATCGATTGTGGAAAATATCATACTGCCAACCAGCTCATCCTTTTCTGCTTTCCTCTTGCCAGTCTTCCATTCCTATCAAAATAAGGAAATATACAAATATTCGGGTAAACACAGGGCAATTACTTGAATGGCATTCTACATTTGTCATAATTGCATCAGATCTTTAACTGGATACGTTGTTTTTTTTCATGCTAAGTGCATACAAGCTAAGTAATGTGCAAATGTAACATTTACAGCTATTTATTCAGCTCTCCAAAGCTCTGTACTAACGATCCGATTATCGTATGATCGATTCGAAAGCAGCATTTTCGGATCATGTGTATAGGGCTTTAGGCCCCATCTTATGTGTACATGTACACAGGTTCGTTTAATCTAGTTTTTAGGCAGTTGAGTTTAGAGGCCTTTTTTGGAAAGCAAAAAAATGAGTTAAGACGCTGAGTTTAAAGGCACTTCAAGAGCCAAACGCTTCTAAAAGCACCTAAATGTGGCTAAACGCGGTAACTCGCATTTAGCCACAATTTTTTTTACAGGCGTTTTTAATTTTTAGCTAATTTGAAGAAAAAAATTTTTTTTTTTTCTAACGCTTCTAAATGCAAACGTGGCTAAACGCGACATGTAAAGGCGGCAAAACTGACATTTTAAAAGTTCAGGAGAGGTTGTAAAAACGTCCCGTGTACATTAAGCCTAAACTTTTTTCTGAGATTTGTTTGTTTCAAGTTAAAATAATTTATTTTTTGCTAGAAAATTACTTAGAACCCCCAAACATTATATATATATATATATATATATATATATATATATATATATATATATTTATATTTAGTAGAGACCCTAGAGAATAAAATGGTGGTTGTTGCAATATTTTATGTCACACTATATTTCCGCAGCAGTCATTCAAATGCAATGTTTTGGGAAAAAAATTACACGTTAATGAATTTTTTAAAAAACTAACCAGTAAAGTTAGCTCAATTTGTTTTGTATAATGTAAAAGATTTTACGCCTTATTTGCCCCTCAGACTCTTCAACCTCCCGATTTATTTGCCCCTCAGACTCTTCAAATCCATTGAAGCTCTCCTCAACTCCTTTGTTTGGGGTGCTGCTCGTCATAAACTGTCGTGGCAAACGCTGAAAAACCCCACTGAGTTGGGGGGCGCGGCTTTGCCCGACTTTAACCTCTACTATCTGGCGGCGCAACTTTCCCTTTTTTTTACCTAGACAAAAGTGATAAAGACTGATATTTAGCACTGATATGCTCTCCCCACGCCCCTGGGCTCATCCCTTCCAAATTATTCTCAAAGACTTTACTGATACCGGCGTGTTGGGAAGCCAAAAAGGGTTACTGTACCATCACTGTAAGATATTGGAAGTGCTAAGACGCAGACTTAAAATGCCATCTACAAATTTTCACACTCCCCTATGGGATAACCCCAGCCTATGAGAAATACTGACTGTAACAGTCCAGATCCTTTGGCTTAGTCGGGGGGTGAGATACCTATCAGGTGCATACTGTTGTACTGTTTTGAAATCATTTCAGCAATTCAAGGACGACTTCACCCTCCCTAACTCCATGCATTATCGTTACCTCCAGCTCCGCCATGCTCTCCAGACACAATTTCATGATGCCCCCCAATACAGAACATTTGGATATAATATGCATTATGACAGGACAAGACTCACGCAAACTAATTTCAGCATTTTATAATTCTCTTCTCCGCCCATCAGTGGTGACTCATGTATACAGGCTGAAAGATAGATGGTCTGGGGATGTAGGCGAGCTGGAGGATGACTTGCTTGTAAAAAAGTCTCCACCAGGTTATCACGCAACTCTATATCTTACACAGATCATACCTAACCCCGATCCGACTGGCCAAATACAAACCTAGCTACAACCCACTATGCCCCAGATGTAGTAGTCCGTCTAGCACCTTCTTCCATATTCTTTGGTCATGCCCAGCAATACAGGACTATTGGACCCACATTGTGAAATGTATTCATGATGAAATGGGATCCCCCTGACATTATGCCCCAAACAATGCGTACTGGGGATATTCCCAGATCCAGACTCAGATACATTTCACAAAATATTTCTCCAAGAATCGCTCTTCATTGCCAGACTACTTATAGCGAGAAAGTGGCTCCGGGCTATGCCCCCATCAATCCAGGAATGGATAGCCACAATTAACAAGGTTCTCCCATACAAAAAGGAGATCTATGTCCACAGAGGCTGCCCAACCAAATACGGCAAGATATGGGACACCTGGCTAGGCAATGCTGCTACCTGTAATGCGATACCCGAATGATACCCTTAATGATACTTATACTCTTATTCTGTTCACTCCTATTGGTTCCTTCCTTCTCATTCCCTCTTGCAATCTACCGAGCTCGAGCGTCTATGCAATAATAGACACATTCGCTAAGTATACTGTGCTCACATATTCATCCAATTGGTTCCTATGTTGTTCCAGTGTGTGTAGAAAAACAATATGCAAATGTACCTTCTGTGTCAACCAACTTTGATGAACCTGTATTACCTACTGTCACAATAATGTATAAAGTGTAAATTGCCCTTACTCTTCTCAATAAATTACCTTGTTATTTGTAAAAAAAAAAAAAAAAAATTACGCCATAAGAATCATGAGAGAATCGCAATCTTTTTATTCCAAGCAAAAAAATTGTGATTCTCATTTTGGCCAGAATCGTGCAGCTCTAATACAAAGTAATAATTGTTGCAGTCTGGTCACTAGGAGAGAAGAGACTGAATTAATGCTTCTTCCTGTCTGCAGCAAATTAGAGAGGAACTTCACTCTCAGTCAACAATGAAGATCTGTAATCCTTATGCTGCTAGCATTAGTAAACAGATAGGAAACAATATTATATTTACTTGTTTCCAACTTTTCTTCAGTTACTTCCTGGTTTCCATGTCTAGGCAAATGATGTCATATACATCCCAGGAATCTTCAAGAGGAGAGGAGGGGGTTTTCTGAACTAAGCACAACTGTCTACCAGCATGCCTAAGCTAAGGGCAGACGGATTCTAGAAGTAAATTTTACTTGAATGATTTGCCTTTGCATAAGATGGCCACTGCCAGAAATGCTAAGGGGTGGTTTTTAAAGTGCATTCTCAGCAAAATAAAGCCTGGATGCTCAGATGCAGTATAGCTCCGCTTTAATTACCTCATCTCAACCTAGGCAAAGCTCAAAGACAGCGTGGATGTAGGATGCATGAAGGTGAAAAAACATGAACCTTTACAACCCCTTTAAAGGCAAAATTTTTTTTTTTAGTTTGGATAGAGTGGAAAGGAATTAGAATGCTTGTCGGTTTTTATTACCATCTGTGCCACCATTAAGGAGATTCATCCGCTCTATTTGTCCTGTTTACCGTTATTGAAAGAGACAGTAAAAGAAAAAAATCTTCCAATGGGGACACTAGTTCTGGTGACCTGGGGGGGCTCCGAGAAATTTCCTTAATTTGCAGGGATTTCCTCTCACTTCCTGTTTGGCTATGGGACAGGAAGTACAGGGAAATCTACGCAATGAGACACAGATGGTGGAAAAAATATCAGATAGGGGTTATGATCCTCTCTTGCTCTGTCCAAATGAAATAAAAAGGTTTTGCTTGTAGTTTTATCTTAAGCCAGTGCGTATTGAGCATTAATGATAAAAAGTAAAGCTCTTTAAAAGCATTGCACTGTAGCTGTACATCATGACATGTCAGGAATTTATTTACTGCCATTTTAAAGAGAATCAGTCTGCTGAACCTTGCACCAAAATGACATTGTTCTCATTACACACCCTGCTGAAAAAAACAGCTTATCATACACAAACAATACGCAATATACCATACAAATGGAAGTGACCTCCTCTAAAGAGTTGGCTAGATGTGTTTGCAAAGGCTGCTTTTGTATTCCAGCTTCCTTTTCTCCCAGCCCTGTTCATGTAGTCACGCAATCTGTAATACTACATGTGACTGTTAGTCATTTTGCCCCCACTCAATACTCTCCAGCCAACAGTAGAGTGTCTGTGGCTTTATGTGCATTCCTAAAAAAATGTTGTGTACACTGTGTAAGCATGGGATCTCATGCAAAAGCAGATGTGATGTGATGCAGTAAATCAAGGATTACTCAACAAAACCGGTAATCTGCCAGGATAAAAGTTAAAAGAGAAGTATGTTTTTTTGTTTTTATTTGCAGAATCATACTTACCTAGGTGGATGCACCATCAGTTCAATGCTGCATCTGTCCCCCCGCTGGCTCTAAGACTGAGAACCGAGCGATCAAACACCACTGATCGCTCGGTTCTCAGAGCTTCCTGAGCAGAGAGCTGGTTACTTTCAGTCAACACTGTCTGTTCCCCCCCTCCCCCCCAGGCTTACTGGACAACTGGGCTGTGGAGGGGATGGGATCAACCGGCTCAGGCTCCCAGGGGCTCGCTAAGAGGCTGAGCCGGGTGCTGGTCCAGGCATGTGGGCCAATCCCGACTTCAGAGCCTGGACAGTCTCTGTGATGTCAGTTGACTGTGGGCTCCAGCCCACTGCCTGCTGAAAACGGGCCACAGGAGTACAGAATGAACTGCACTCCTGTGATCCAAACAAGATTTGGCTGTACTTCTCCTTTAAAACCTAGAAGTGTGCCTTTAATAATAATAATAGTAATTACAATTTAATATACAGTGCATATAAAAAGTCTACACACCCCTGTTAAAATGTCAGGTTTCTGTGATGTAAAAAAATGAGACAAAGATAAATCATTCCCGATTTTTTTCCACCTTTAGGCCGGGTTCACACTGCTGCGGGGGGAGATCCGGATGTGATTCGCACCGCACTGCAGTGCAAATCACATCTGATCTCCGTAGCGATGCGAGTTCAGCCATACAGATAGTATGGCTGAATTCGCATCGCTCCCGCAGCAAACTCGCACGGGACCCTTTTTTTGGTCCGCAGCAGAATCGGATCACATGGGTGTTCACACCATGCGATCCGATTCCTGTGCGAGTCTGCAGATCGCACTGCGATATGCGGACGGATCTGGGGGGGTCATTAACATTTCATTGACACTCCCAGCCGTTCGCATAGGGCAGTGTAAACTGCCGGCGGGAGTCATGCGATGCGGGAAAACGCCGCGGATTCGCGGCGTTCCCGCATCGCTGTGGTGTGAACCCGGCCTTAACGTGACCTATAAACTGTACAACTCAGTTGGACAACAAACTGAAATCTTTTAGGAAGAGGGAAGTAAATATAAAAAAACTAACATAATATGATTGCATAAGTGTGCACACCCTTACACTAATACGTTGTTAAAGCACCTTTTGATTTTTCTACAGCACTCAGTCTTTATGAGTATGAGTCTGAGTCTATCAGCATGGCACATCTTGACTTGGCAATATTTGCCCACTCTTCTTTGCAAAAACATTCCAAATCTGTCAGACTGCGAGGGCATCTTCTGTGTACATCCCTCTTCAGATCACCCCACAGATTTTAATGGGATTCAGGTCTGGGCTCTGGCTGGGCCATTCCAAAACTTTAAACCTTTTTTGGTGAAGCCATTCCATTGTTGATTTGGATGTATGCTTTGGGTTGTTGGCATGCTGAAAGATGAAGTTCCTCTTCACGTTCAGCTTTCTAGAAGTCTGAAGGTTTTGTGCCAATATTGACATGCATTTGGAACTGGCCATAATTCCCTCTACCTTAACTAAGGCCCATGTTCCAGCTGAAGAAAAACAGTCCCAAAGCATGATGCTGCCACCACCATGCTTCACTGTGGGTATGGTGTTTTTTTTGGTGACGTGCAGTGTTGTTTTTGCTCAAAACCTTTCTTTTGGAATTATAACCAAAAAAGTTCAACCTTGGCTTCATCAGACCATAACATATTTTCCCACATGCTTTTGGGAGACTTCAGATGTGTTTTTGCAAAATTTAGCCAGGCTTGGATGTTTTTCTTTGTAAGAAAAGGCTCTACCCCATAGCCCAGACACATGAAGAATACGGGAGATTGTTGTCACATGTACCACACAGCCAGTACTTTCCAGATATTCCTGCGGCTCCTTTAATGTTGTTGTAGGCCTCTTGGCAGCCTCCCTGACCAGTTCTCTTCTCGTCTTTTCATCAATTTTGGAGGGATGTCCAGTTCCTGGTAATGTCACTGTTGTACCCTAATTTTCTCCACTTAATGATGACTTCCTTCTCTGTGTTCCATGGTATAACTAATGCCTTGGAAATACTTTTGTACCCTTCTCCTGACTGATACCTTTTAACAATGAGATCCCTCTGATGCATTGGAAGCTCTCTGCGGACCAAGGCTTTTGCTGTAGGATGCGACTAAGAAAAAGTCAGGAAAGACCTACTAGAACAGCTGAACTTTTTTTGGGGGTTAATCAGAGGCACTCTAACTGATGGGAGGTGTGCACTAACTCCTATTTAACACAAGTTTGAATGTGACTGCTTAATTCCGAACACAGCCAGAGGGTGTGCACACTTATGCAACCACATTATTTTATTTTTTTCATTTTTACTTCCCCTCCCTAACAGATTTTAGTTTGTTTTTCAATTGAGTTGTACAGTTTATGGGTCACATAAAGGGTGGAAAAATTTCTGAAATGATTTATCTTTGTCTCATTTTTTTTTTACATCACAGAAACCTGCCATTTTAACAGGGGTGTGTAGATGTTTTATATCCATGGTGTATATATATATATATATATATATATATATATATATATATATATATATATATATATACACACACACACACACACACACACACACACCGATACGTATAACCGCATACAGTAATACTATATAGATTTGTGTAGCTAAATAGCGACAGGCCCTTTTTTAATAGCCGGCATGCACACCATTCTGAAATCAAATCATGCAAGATATAGAATGTAAATTTTAGAACGACAAAAAAAAAAAAAAAACCCTATTACGCTAACAAAAGTGTAGTGACAAGCCAGCTGTGAACTATCCACACAAGGACTGCCTAAGCTGCTTCCATAACAAACAGTCCGCCATCTGTGTTTGTGCTACTTTAGGTACTACTAAACAGATTCACGGAAACCTAAACAGGTTCTACTTTTACATGAAGGGCACTCCACTGCCAGTAAAAAGCTTTATTGTGAATTTATTTATCGTCATCCATGGCCTTCACGCCAATATTTGAAGGTCAATATAACAAATTTCTATCAGCACAAATAATAACCTAAATCACTAAATAGTGATATATGTGGTAGGTGATATACCAAAAAAAAACTCACAACACAAAAAAAAAATTCAAAAAAATACCCCTCCCCCTGGCTGCTACACACACAGAAAATGCGTTCACTTCACATATAAAATATACATAAGAAAACAGTGTTGCGCTTCCTAAATAACTCCCAATAAATCATTAAATAAGAATGGTGAAACAGGGGTGAAGAACGTGAGGTGAGCGGCTAGGATATTGAGGTGGAGGAGAGCACTTGCATTTCCAACGTTAATGCATTGGTGGTGTGTTGTGCGTTTTTTGTGCAGAAGACTCTGAGACTCCGAGGATTATTTTTGTTTTTTTTCTCTTATTTATTATTATTATTTTTAGAGTGTGTGGACTTTATCTTTACTGTTTATTTTTCACTATTCCCACTGAGGGAACACATATATTTCATTATTGTGTATTTTTCACTATTCCCAGTCAGGGAATATAAATATTTGATTGTGCGCTCAGTATCTTGCTATATTGCAAGTTAATCGCATATTCTTATTTAAAGTGGAAGTAAACTCCCCTATCGTTTTCAGCCAAGGAAGCTGCCATCTTTGCCTCTGCTTAATCTTCAACTGCTATGGTGCTGCACATGTGATTCGTTATGACACCAGCCATTGGATGGTTTGATAGTTTGGCTGAGAGCGCAGCCAATGTGCAGTTAGCATTCCTGGCATGCCTTTTTTTTTTTTTTTAACTATTTAAATCCATGGGTTTACTTCCGCTTTAATGATTTATTGGGAGTTATTTAGGAAGCGCGACACTGTTTTGTTATGAATATTTGAAGGCAACTCCCAAAGATCATTTATTTTAAGCACATGCACTGCTTAGCTCTGATTGGTTGAACTTCCCAGAGTTGTGACTCTAAGGCCGCGTACACACGCGGGGACTGTTCGCCCAACTTTGTCCGTCAAACAGTTTCAGCAAACAGTCCGCTCAAAATTAGCATGGACGGACATGGCCACACACGACGAACGAACAGTTTGCTGAAACCGTGCGCGATGACGTGAACGGCACGTACGACGGGACGAAAAATACGACGTCCTATACACTGCATTATAACTTTCGGCGTGTAAATCCTTTCTGAGCATGCGCGGAACTTAGTTTGACGAACAAGCCTACACACGAGGGGACTGTTCGCTGAAACAAAGTTTCAGCGGACAGTTTTTCGGAATTTCCGAAAAACCTTGTTCAGCGGACTGTTCGCTGAAACTGTCCGCTGAAAGCCCACACACGGGCGGACTGTCCGCCCAAACACTGTTCAGCGGACAAAGTTGGCCGAACAGTCCCCGCGTGTGTACACGGCCTTAGAGTAGATTCATCCCTATCGGGACACTATGGAACTAAGGGAGTAACTGAAGATTCCATTGGCCCATCAAGAGATACCTTGTGCAATGAGGTCATGTGATTCATAAAATAAAGCACTTCCCCCATTGGTCAGTAGTGTTACGTGGTTGAGCTCTTGCCAATGCGAGCATTAAGATGGATACTCACTCCCGGACAAACCACTACACTGGCAGCACAGGACTTTAATAAATCGGGAATTAGTTCACCTTTTCATGTTTCATGAAAGGGTGAACTTACCCCTTAAGTGCTGGAGCACATTTTCTTAAAGTGGGAGGTCATAGTTCTACTTTCATTTACTTCTAGTTCAGTTTTAAGCACCTAATACTAGAATCCAGTAACAGTTAAAAATAGATCTGCAGTTATAGGATACCTTTTCATCTCGAAAATTAAGAAACTGCTGGAAAACATCACTCTCTGATACAACAGGATGGCGGCACATTCGAGACATCCATGACTGTAATCTCTCCATACGCATCTTTATAAATTCTTCTTCAAAACGACCTGTAATGTGCAAAAGAAAAGAAAAAGTCTATGAAAAAAAACGTACTTCCCTATGTAGGTGAAAGTGTGCAGGCTTAAAGAATGGTAGACTATCATAGGTAAACATATTTATAATCAATACCACTTTCCTTTGTAGGGGAATAAAGTGTGCATTTGTAATAAGAACCCAGCAATGACAGTGCATGCAAAGACTCTTTCAGGTCAGTTAAAGTGTGCTAAACCCAAAAAACGAAAATGGAATAAATTGCAGCTTACCAATCAATAGATGTGGCAGCTGCATTTGTTTTCTTTTTTTTCCCCTTTATTTTCACTTGGTGATCTAGCCAACAAGTCTGTTATTTTTCAGCTTACTTTAACAAACCAAACTATCCAGGCAAAGTCAAGACAAACCATTTACCACTGACAGGGGCCCTTACAATGGTCAGCTTTTAATCCATTATGCAAAAGATTTTTCGGCAAAGAAAAAAAAAAAGCTGTAACAGCTTATCAAGTGTTAGCTGGAGATTGGCTTCAGTTCGTTAGTCGAGTCCATCTACATCTAACACGTCTAACACTCTGGACCTTGCTATTGTTGGCAACATCCCTCTACATTCAAATTAGTATTTCACTGTACATTAGTCTTACATTGTCACAATACTGGACCCTGTCCATCTGGCAAATGGCATTAATATTTATGAAATTGGCATTTTGTAGCATTAATCTTCCTTGTTACTGCTATTCTCACTACTAAAATGGTATCCACGATTAATGATATTGAGTTATTGGTTATTAAATATAGGATGCTTTAAAGTGAACTTGACCTTGCCTGTAATGTTTCTAATGTCACAATGAGGGTAAAGTGCAAGGCCTTTGTGCTGCCCCCAAGTAATTATCCTGGTCCTTAAGACCCCTTTCACACCAGGGCGTTTTGCAGGCGCTATAGCGTTAGAAATAGCGCCTGCAATCCGTCCTAAAGAAGCTGCACCATTGTATGTAGTGTGAAAGCCCTCAGCTTCTTTGGAGCGGTGAAGGAGCGGTGTGTTTACCGCTCCTCCACCGCTGCTCCCCATTGAAATCAATGGGGCAGTGCTGTAATGCCGCCGGCAAAACGCCGCTATTGCGGCGTATTGCCGACGGTTTTAACCCTTTCGCGGCCGCTAGCGGGGTTTTTTAACGGTTAAAACCGTTAAAATGCGCCGCAAATCTGGTGGTAAAATGCCGCTAAAAATAGCGGTGTTTTACCGCCAACGCAAAGGGCGGTGTGGTGTGAAAGGGGTCTAAAACTGGTCCCAGTGGCCTTAAGGAGCTTGCTGAATTCTCAATCAAGGCTGTACATAGGGCCTAATAAGTGGAGATCAACACTTTCAGAACCCTAGGCCACTGTAGCATAGATGCCTACCTCAATTTAGAACTATCAGTATAGGTTGGTTAAAGTGGTTCTAAAGGCAGAAGTTTTTTTTTTACATTAATGCATTCTTACATGAAGGTGAAAAACCTTCTGGGGGCAGCCCCCTCCCCTTAAACTTACCTGAGCCCCATCTCAATCCAGCAATGTGCATGAGAGCAGTGGCTTTTCAGGGTCCCTCTATCATCATTGGCTCACACATCAGTGTTGTCAATCACAGCCAGTGAGCCAATGAGAAGAGAGCAGGGCCCGGGCCGCTCCACGCTCTGTGTGTGAATGAACCATGTCATGAACATACATGAACACGGCTTGGGAGTGAGCCTGCTCGAGTGCCCCCATAGCAAGAGGCTTTCTATTGGAGGCACTCAGGAGGGCAGGGGCTAGGACCACTGGCAGGGGAACAAAAAGTAAAAAAAAGGATCAGGGCTGCTTTGAATATAGCACTTTTTTTATATAGTATGCTAGTAACTTTATGACTACCAAATTCAATTTTTAATTTTTAGAACATTTTATTTGGTACACTGATATAATAAATTCAGTTCTCACATTTTTACTATATAAACCGCCACAAGGACAAACATTTTAATATAAGTCTTACACTAAACTGAATGAAATTTCAACTCTTGTAATCCTCTGTGTGTGAGACCCAAGACAGCATTTGGCAGGTTTGTTTGTAAGCAAACCCCAGTAAACCCCTTAACTGCTTGTCATGGTGATCACATGATAGGAAAATAATTTAATTGATTTCTAACCATCTGTATAGGCCAGGAGCCATCAGGCAACACTCTGCTGACAAAAATGTATCTACATAGAGCACCCAGGAAAGGGTTAACCCCTATTCCCTCTCTGTGCTAAGACTGTCATACAAATTCAAAAACTGGAAGAGGAAAAGAGGCTTTGGTATTTAAAATTTGAATGCCATTAGTGGAGCTTGAGAACTTAAAATGGTGAAGGCTAAAAAAAAAAAAAAACACTTTTGCAAGACAATATCACCCAGTAAACCCTTGTTTGCCTTAAGCTGGCCATAGATGGTTCGAATCTTGGCCGGTTCAGCAGAAAGCAGCCAAGATTCGAACCATGTACAGGCAGGCTGATTGTACCCAAGTTGATTAATCGGTCAACTTAGGTACAACCAGCCCATTAAATTTTTCATGCGGTTGCTAGAGCCACTAGCAAATAATCATTTCGTTCTCCTGGTGGGGATGGCTTTCCCCGCTGGGGGAACACAATGGCTCCGGGGGAGGGTTTCCCCCATCAACACTGACTGTGTTGATGAGGGAACGAGCGATTTTCTTTCCTGCAGCTCCATGTATGGCTGGTCATACACAATAGCCCATAGGCAGTGCACAGGTGAGACAGCTGAAGGGGTTAAAGTAATATGCCTGGTCAAGTCATAGTGTAGTACTTAAAGCAGATTTTCACCCAAAAGTGGAACTTACACTTTAAGGACTCCTCACCCCCTGAGATGCCACGTTTGGCATGTCATTTTTTGGGGGAAGGGTACCTAGTTTTGACAGGTACCCAGCTCCCACTTCCGCTCACGCTGCCTAGGTGACTCCTTCTCTCCCCCTCCCTCCCAGCAATCTTCTGGGTCACGTCACAGGTTCTGTGTTCCAAATTACATATTCCGTGTTCCAAATTCTGAATTTCAAATTCCAAATTTTGTGTTCCAAACTCCAAATTCCACGTTCCAAATTGCAAGCTCCAAATTCCAAAATTCTGTGCACCGAATTCCAAATTCCGTAGTTACGAATTCCCCGTTTCAAATTCCATGCTCCAAATTTCAAATTTCATGTTCAGTGCTCCGTGTTCCAAATTCCATGCCCCAAATTCCGTATTCCAAATGCCAAATTCCGTGTCCTGAATCCCGTATTCCGAATTCCAAATTCCGTGTTCCGAATTCCAAATTCCGTGTCCGGAAATTCCGTGTTCCAAATTCCATGTTCCGAATTCCAAATTCCGCGTTCCAAATTCCGTGTTCCAAGTTCCAAATTCCGTGTTCCAAATTCCGTGTTCCGAATTCCAAATTCCGTGTTCCAAATTCCGTGTTCCAAGTTCCAAATTCCGTGTTCCAAATTCCAAATTCCGTGTTCCAAATTCCAAATTCCGTGTTCCAAATTCCGTGTTCCAAATTCCGTGTTCCAAATTCCGTGTTCTGAATTCCGAATTCCGAGTTCCAAATTGCGTGTTCCAAATTCCATGTTCCGAATTCCGTGTTCCGAATTCCGTGTTCCGTATTCCAAATTCCGTGTTCCGAATTCCGTGTTCCGAATTCTGTGTTCCGAGTTCCGTGTTCCGAGTTCCAAGTTCCGAATTCCAAATTCCGTGCTCCAAATTCCGTGTTCCGAATTCAGTGTTCCGAATTCCGTGTTCCAAATTCTGTGTTCCGAATTCCAAATTCCGTGTTCCGAATTCCGTGTTCCAAATTCTGTGTTCCGAATTCCAAATTCCGTGTTCCGAATTCCGTGTTCCGAATTCCATGTTCCAAATTCCGTGTTCCAAATTCCATGTTCCGAGTTCCAAATTCCGTGTTCTGAATTCCATGTCCTGAATTCCGTGTTCTGAATTCCAAAATCCGTGTTGCAAATTCCGTATTCCGAATTCCGTGTTCCGAATTCCAAATTCCGTGTTCCGAATTTCAAATTCCGTGTTCCAAATTCCGTGTTCCAAATTCCAAATTCCGTGTTCCAAATTCCAAATTCCGTGTTCCGAATTCCGTGTTCCGAATTCCAAATTCCGAATTCCAAATTCCGAATTCCAAATTCCGTGTTCCGAATTCCAAATTCCGTGTTCCGAATTCCAAATTCCGTGTTCCAAATTCCAAGTTCCGAATTCCAAGTTCCGAGTTCCAAATTCCTTGTTCCAAATTCCGTATTCCAAATTCCGTGTTCCGAATTCCAAATTCCGTGTTCCAAATTCCGTGTTCCGAATTCCGGGTTCCGAATTCCAAATTACGTGTTCCGAATTCCAAATTACGTGTTCCGAATTCCGGGTTCCGAATTCCAAATTCCGTGTTCCGAATTCCGTATTCCGTATTCCGAATTCTGTGTTCCGAATTCCATGTTCCAAATTCCGTATTCCAAATTCCGTGTTCCGAATTCCAAATTCCGTGTTCCAAATTCCAAATTCCGTGTTCCAAATTCCGTATTCCAAATTCCGTGTTCCGAATTCCAAATTCCGTGTTCCAAATTCCAAATTCCGTGTTCCAAATTCCGTGTTCCGAATTCCAAATTCCGTGTTCCGAATTCCGTGTTCCGAATTCCAAGTTCCGAATTCCAAGTTCCGAATTCCAAGTTCCGAATTCCAAATTCCGAATTCCAAATTCCGAGTTCCAAATTCCGTGTTCCGAATTCCAAATTCCGAATTCCGTGTTCCGAATTCCGTGTTCCAAATTCCGTGTTCCAAATTCCGTGTTCCAAATTCCGTGTTCTGAATTCCAAATTCCGTGTTCCGTATTCAATTCCGTGTTCCAAATTCCAAATTCCGTGTTCCAAATTCCATGTTCCAAATTCCGTATTCCAAATTCCGTGTTCCGAATTCCAAATTCCGTGTTCCAAATTCCAAATTCCGTGTTCCGAATTCCGTGTTCCGAATTCCAAATTCCGAATTCCAAATTCCGTGTTCCGAATTCCAAATTCCGTGTTCCAAATTCCAAGTTCCGAATTCCAAGTTCCGAGTTCCAAATTCCTTGTTCCAAATTCCGTATTCCAAATTCCGTGTTCCGAATTCCAAATTCCGTGTTCCAAATTCCGTGTTCCGAATTCCGGGTTCCGAATTCCAAATTACGTGTTCCGAATTCCAAATTACGTGTTCCGAATTCCGGGTTCCGAATTCCAAATTCCGTGTTCCGAATTCCGTGTTCCGAATTCCGTATTCCGAATTCCATGTTCCAAATTCCGTATTCCAAATTCCGTGTTCCGAATTCCAAATTCCGTGTTCCAAATTCCAAATTCCGTGTTCCAAATTCCGTGTTCCGAATTCCAAATTCCGTGTTCCGAATTCCGTGTTCCGAATTCCAAGTTCCGAATTCCAAGTTCCGAATTCCAAATTCCGAATTCCAAATTCCGAGTTCCAAATTCCGTGTTCCGAATTCCAAATTCCGAATTCCGTGTTCCGAATTCCGTGTTCCAAATTCCGTGTTCCAAATTCCGTGTTCCAAATTCCGTGTTCTGAATTCCAAATTCCGTGTTCCGTATTCAATTCCGTGTTCCAAATTCCGTGTTCCAAATTCCATGTTCCAAATTCCGTATTCCAAATTCCGTGTTCCGAATTCCAAATTCCGTGTTCCGAATTCCAAATTCCGTGTTCCGAATTCCATGTTCCGAATTCCAAATTCCGTGTTCCGAATTCCAAATTCCGTGTTCCGAATTCCAAATTCCGTGTTCCGAATTCCGTGTTCCGAATTTCAAATTCCGTGTTCCAAATTCCAAATTCCGTGTTCCAAATTCCGTGTTCGGAATTCCAAATTCCGTGTCCAAATTCCAAGTTCCGAATTCCGTGTTCCGAATTCCAAATTCCGTGTTCTAAATTCCAAATTCCGTGTTGCAAATTCCGTGTTCCGAATTCCAAATTCCGTGTTCCGAATTCCATGTTCCAAATTCCGTGTTCCAAATTCCGAATTCCGTGTTCCAAATTCCGTGTTCCGAATTCCGTGTTCTGAATTCCAAATTCCGTGTTCCAAATTCCGTGTTCCTGAATTCCATGTTCCAAATTCCGTGTTCCAAATTCCAAATTCCGTTTTCCGAATTCCAAATTCCGTGTTCCAAATTCCAAATTCCGTGTTCCAAATTCCAAATTCCGTGTTCCGAATTCCGTGTTCCGAATTCCAAATTCCGTGTTCCAATTTCCGAATTCCGTGTTCCAATTTCCGAATTCCGTGTTCCAATTTCCGAATTCCGTGTTCCAAATTCCGAATTCCGTGTTCCAAATTCCGAATTCCGTGTTCCGAATTCCAAATTCCATGTTCCTGAATTCCGTGTTCCGAATTCTGCTGATTAATGCTCTCTTTGCCCGGCCTGTCAGTTTAGGTGGACGGCCATGTCTTGGTAGGTTTGCAGTTGTGCCATACTCTTTTTATTTTCGGATGGTGGATTGAACAGTGCTCTGTGAGATGATCAAAGCATGGGATATTTTTTTATAACCTAACTCTGCTTTAAACTTCTCCACAACTTTATCCCTGACCTGTCTGGTGTGTTCCTTGGCCTTTAGTGATGCTGTTTGTTCATTAAGCTTCTCTAACAAACCTCTGAGGGTGTCGCAGAACAATTTAAATAAATATCAATAATGAATACGCCTATGTCCCTATAAGAGCCTTTCCGCACATCTGTGTTCCCCAACAGAGTCTCCCCCATTTCTGTGTCACCCATCAGAGTCTCCCAAATAACAGTGTCCCTCATATATCAGAGTCTCCCATAAGAATCTACTATCTGTGTCCCATCAGAGTCCATCAGAGTCCCCTTTATATCTGTGAAGCACATTTATGTCCATTTGCCTTACATTGTTGTCAGTATGAGCACACACACTACAGATCTCTTGCACTTCCTGTCTCCAGCCCGCTGCTACACAAGCAGGCTGAAAGCGGAAGGATCGCTAACAAACAGGGGGAGGGAGCTGGGAGGTGCTGCACTGATGACGTCATTGGTCAGCCAATCCACAGCACAGTGTGGCAGCGTGGGAGGCTGTGGGGGGAGCGGCTTTGTTTCCAGGACTTGCCGTACATAATGCCGATAATAGCAGCTGTTAAAATCAAGTAGACAAAATGCACAAGCGGGCCGGGGTTTGGAGACCCCTGGTCTATCACATAAAATAAATTTATGTTTTTGGTTGTAACGTGACAAAATGTGGAAAATGTAAAGGGGTATGAATACTTTTTCAAGGCACTGTAACGATGTTGTGATCATATTACTACACTCCAGATAACTATAAAAAAAAATGAAAACTTTACTACAGGCTTTCTGAATGTCCTTACCATGAAGAAACCCTTAAAATTATTTACAGGTCTCCGGGAACCTCTGTTAATAATTCCTATGTGCACATTAGTCTGACATATAAGAGAAAATAAGAGGAAGAAATTCCAAATTGCGTGTTCCGGAATCCGTGTTCCAAATTCCGTGTCCAGAGTTCCAAATTCCGTGTTCCGAATTCCGTGTTCTGAATTCCGTGTTCCAAATTCCGAATTCCGTGTTCAGAGTTCCAAATTCCGTGTTCAGAGTTCCAAATTCCGTGTTCAGAGTTCCAAATTCCATGTTCAGAGTTCCAAATTCCGTGTTCAGAGTTCCGTTTTTTCCGAATTCCAAATTTCGTGTTCCGAATTCCGTGTTCCAAATTCCAAGTTCCGAATTCCGTGTTCCGAATTCCGTGTTCCGAATTCCAAATTCCGTGTTCCTAATTCCAAATTCCGTGTTCCTAATTCCAAATTCCGTGTTCCTAATTCCAAATTCCGTGTTCCGAATTCCGTGTTCCAAATTCCATGTTCCGAATTCCGTGTTCCAAATTCTAAATTCCGGAATTTGGAACACGGAATTTGGAATTTGGAACACGGAATTTGGAATTCGGAACACGAATTCGGAATTCGGAACACGGAACGCGGAATTCGGAACACGGAACGCGGAATTTGGAACATGGAATTTGGAACACGGAATTTGAAATTCGGAACATGGAATTCGGAACACGGAATACGGAATTTGGAACACGGAATTTGGAAAGATTCCGTGTTCTAAAACACGGAATTCCGTGTTCCGAATTCCGTGTTCCGAATTCCGTGTTCCGAATTCCAAATTCCATGTTCCAAATTCCGAATTCCAAATTCCGTGTTCCAAATTCCGTGTTCCAAATTCCGTATTCCAAATTCCGTATTCCAAGTTCCGTATTCCAAGTTCCGTATTCCAAGTTCCGTGTTCCGAATTCCGTGTTCCGAATTCCGTGTTCCGAAATTCCAAATTCCGTGTTCCAAATTCCGAATTCCGTGTTCAGAGTTCCAAATTCCATGTTCCAAATTCCATGTTCCAAATTCCGTGTTCCAAATTCCGTGTTCCAAATTCCGTGTTCCGAATTCCAAATTCCGAATTCCAAATTCCGAATTCCAAATTCCGTATTCCAAATTCCGTGTTCCAAATTCCGTGTTCCAAATTCCGTGTTCCGAGTTCCAAATTCCGTGTTCCAAATTCCAAATTCCGTGTTCCAAATTCTGTGTTCCAAATTCCGAATTCCGTGTTCCAAATTCTGTTTTCCAAATTCTGTGTTCCAAATTCCGAATTCCGTGTTCCAAATTCTGTGTTCCAAATTCCGTGTTCCAAATTCCAAATTCCGTGTTCCAAATTCCAAATTCCGTGTTCCAAATTCCAAATTCTGTGTTCCAAATTCCGTGTTCCAAATTCCATGTTCCGAACTCCAAATTCCGTGTTCCAAATTCCGAATTCCAAATTCCGAATTCCAAATTCCGTATTCCAAATTCCGTGTTCCAAATTCCGTGTTCCAAATTCCGTGTTCCGAGTTCCAAATTCCGTGTTCCAAATTCCAAATTCTGTGTTCCAAATTCTGTGTTCCAAATTCCGAATTCCGTGTTCCAAATTCTGTTTTCCAAATTCTGTGTTCCAAATTCCGAATTCCGTGTTCCAAATTCTGTGTTCCAAATTCCGTGTTCCAAATTCCAAATTCCGTGTTCCAAATTCCAAATTCCGTGTTACATATTCCAAATTCTGTGTTCCAAATTCCGTGTTCCAAATTCCATGTTCCGAACTCCAAATTCCGTGTTCCAAATTCCGAATTCCGTGTTCCAAATTCTGTGTTCCAAATTCCGTGTTCCAAATTCCAAATTCCGTGTTCCAAATTCTGTGTTCCAAATTCCGAATTCCGTGTTCCAAATTCCGTTTTCCAAATTCTGTGTTCCAAATTCCGAATTCCGTGTTCCAAATTGTGTTCCAAATTCTGTGTTCCAAATTCCAAATTCCGTGTTCCAAATTCCAAATTCCGTGTTCCAAATTCCAAATTCCGTGTTCCAAATTCCATGTTCCGAACTCCAAATTCCGTGTTCCAAATTTTGTGTTCCAAATTCCGAATTCCGTGTTCCAAATTCTGTGTTCCAAATTCCGTGTTCCAAATTCCAAATTCCGTGTTCCGTGTTCCAAATTCCCTGTTCCGAACTCCAAATTCCGTGTTCCAAATTCCGTGTTCCAAAGTCCGAATTCCGTGTTCCAAAGTCCGAATTCCGTGTTCCAAAGTCCGAATTCCGTATTCCGTGTTCCTAATTGCGAATTCCGTGTTCCTAAGTCCGAATTCCGTGTTCCTAATTCCGAATTCCGTGTTCCTGAATTCCGTGTTCCGAATTCCAAATTCCATGTTCCAAATTCCAAATTCCGTGTTCCAAATTCCAAATTCCGTGTTCCAAATTCCAAATTCCGTGTTCCATGTTCCAAATTCCGTGTTCCGAATTCCAAATTCCGTGTTCCGAATTCCATGTTCCAAATTCCGTGTTCCGAATTCCATGTTCCAAATTCCGTGTTCCAAATTCCGAGATCCAAATTCCGAGATCCAAATTCCGAGTTCCAAATTCCGTGTTCCGAATTCCAAATTCCGAATTCCGTGTTCCGAATTCCGTGTTCCAAATTCCGAATTCCGTGTTCCGAATTCCGTGTTCCAAATGCCAAATTCCGTGTTCCGAATTCCGTGTTCCAAAGTCTGAATTCCGTGTTCCAAAGTCCGAATTCCGTGTTCCAAATTCCGAATTCCGTGTTCCAAATTCCGAATTCCGTGTTCCAAATTCCGTGTTCCGAATTCCAAATTCCGTGTTCCGAATTCAGTTTTCCGAATTTCAAATTCCGTGTTCCAAATTCCAAATTCCGTGTTCCGAATTCCGTGTTCCAAATGCCAAATTCCGTGTTCCGAATTCCGTGTTCCAAAGTCCGAATTCCGTGTTCCGAATTCCGTGTTCCAAATTCCAAATTCCGTGTTCCGAATTCCAAATTCCGTGTTCCGAATTCCAAATTCCGTGTTCCGAATTCCGTGTTCCGAATTCCGTGTTCCGAATTCCAAGTTCCTAATTCCGTGTTCCTAATTCCGTGTTCCTAATTCCGTGTTCCTAATTCCGTGTTCCTGAATTCCGTGTTCCGAATTCCAAATTCCGTGTTCCAAATTCCAATTTCCGTGTTCCAAATTCCAATTTCCGTGTTCCGAATTCCAATTTCCGTGTTCTGAATTCCATGTTCCAAATTCCGAGTTCCAAATTCCGTGTTCCAAATTCCGTGTTCCAAATTCCAAATTCCGTGTTACATATTCCAAATTCTGTGTTCCAAATTCCGTGTTCCAAATTCCATGTTCCGAACTCCAAATTCCGTGTTCCAAATTCTGTGTTCCAAATTCCGAATTCCGTGTTCCAAATTCTGTGTTCCAAATTCCGTGTTCCAAATTCCAAATTCCGTGTTCCAAATTCTGTGTTCCAAATTCCGAATTCCGTGTTCCAAATTCCGTTTTCCAAATTCTGTGTTCCAAATTCCGAATTCCGTGTTCCAAATTGTGTTCCAAATTCTGTGTTCCAAATTCCGTGTTCCAAATTCCAAATTCCGTGTTCCAAATTCCAAATTCCGTGTTCCAAATTCCAAATTCCGTGTTCCAAATTCCAAATTCCGTGTTCCAAATTCCATGTTCCGAACTCCAAATTCCGTGTTCCAAATTTTGTGTTCCAAATTCCGAATTCCGTGTTCCAAATTCTGTGTTCCAAATTCCGTGTTCCAAATTCCAAATTCCGTGTTCCGTGTTCCAAATTCCCTGTTCCGAACTCCAAATTCCGTGTTCCAAATTCCGTGTTCCAAAGTCCGAATTCCGTGTTCCAAAGTCCGAATTCCGTGTTCCAAAGTCCGAATTCCGTATTCCGTGTTCCTAATTGCGAATTCCGTGTTCCTAAGTCCGAATTCCGTGTTCCTAATTCCGAATTCCGTGTTCCTGAATTCCGTGTTCCGAATTCCAAATTCCATGTTCCAAATTCCAAATTCCGTGTTCCAAATTCCAAATTCCGTGTTCCAAATTCCAAATTCCGTGTTCCATGTTCCAAATTCCGTGTTCCGAATTCCAAATTCCGTGTTCCGAATTCCATGTTCCAAATTCCGTGTTCCGAATTCCATGTTCCAAATTCCGTGTTCCAAATTCCGAGATCCAAATTCCGAGATCCAAATTCCGAGTTCCAAATTCCGTGTTCCGAATTCCAAATTCCGAATTCCGTGTTCCGAATTCCGTGTTCCAAATTCCGAATTCCGTGTTCCGAATTCCGTGTTCCAAATGCCAAATTCCGTGTTCCGAATTCCGTGTTCCAAAGTCTGAATTCCGTGTTCCAAAGTCCGAATTCCGTGTTCCAAATTCCGAATTCCGTGTTCCAAATTCCGAATTCCGTGTTCCAAATTCCGTGTTCCGAATTCCAAATTCCGTGTTCCGAATTCAGTTTTCCGAATTTCAAATTCCGTGTTCCAAATTCCAAATTCCGTGTTCCGAATTCCGTGTTCCAAATGCCAAATTCCGTGTTCCGAATTCCGTGTTCCAAAGTCCGAATTCCGTGTTCCGAATTCCGTGTTCCAAATTCCAAATTCCGTGTTCCGAATTCCAAATTCCGTGTTCCGAATTCCAAATTCCGTGTTCCGAATTCCGTGTTCCGAATTCCGTGTTCCGAATTCCAAGTTCCTAATTCCGTGTTCCTAATTCCGTGTTCCTAATTCCGTGTTCCTAATTCCGTGTTCCTGAATTCCGTGTTCCGAATTCCAAATTCCGTGTTCCAAATTCCAATTTCCGTGTTCCAAATTCCAATTTCCGTGTTCCGAATTCCAATTTCCGTGTTCTGAATTCCATGTTCCAAATTCCGAGTTCCAAATTCCGTGTTCCAAATTCCGTGTTCCAAATTCCAAATTCCGTGTTACATATTCCAAATTCTGTGTTCCAAATTCCGTGTTCCAAATTCCATGTTCCGAACTCCAAATTCCGTGTTCCAAATTCTGTGTTCCAAATTCCGAATTCCGTGTTCCAAATTCTGTGTTCCAAATTCCGTGTTCCAAATTCCAAATTCCGTGTTCCAAATTCTGTGTTCCAAATTCCGAATTCCGTGTTCCAAATTCCGTTTTCCAAATTCTGTGTTCCAAATTCCGAATTCCGTGTTCCAAATTGTGTTCCAAATTCTGTGTTCCAAATTCCGTGTTCCAAATTCCAAATTCCGTGTTCCAAATTCCAAATTCCGTGTTCCAAATTCCAAATTCCGTGTTCCAAATTCCAAATTCCGTGTTCCAAATTCCATGTTCCGAACTCCAAATTCCGTGTTCCAAATTTTGTGTTCCAAATTCCGAATTCCGTGTTCCAAATTCTGTGTTCCAAATTCCGTGTTCCAAATTCCAAATTCCGTGTTCCGTGTTCCAAATTCCCTGTTCCGAACTCCAAATTCCGTGTTCCAAATTCCGTGTTCCAAAGTCCGAATTCCGTGTTCCAAAGTCCGAATTCCGTGTTCCAAAGTCCGAATTCCGTATTCCGTGTTCCTAATTGCGAATTCCGTGTTCCTAAGTCCGAATTCCGTGTTCCTAATTCCGAATTCCGTGTTCCTGAATTCCGTGTTCCGAATTCCAAATTCCATGTTCCAAATTCCAAATTCCGTGTTCCAAATTCCAAATTCCGTGTTCCAAATTCCAAATTCCGTGTTCCATGTTCCAAATTCCGTGTTCCGAATTCCAAATTCCGTGTTCCGAATTCCATGTTCCAAATTCCGTGTTCCGAATTCCATGTTCCAAATTCCGTGTTCCAAATTCCGAGATCCAAATTCCGAGATCCAAATTCCGAGATCCAAATTCCGAGTTCCAAATTCCGTGTTCCGAATTCCAAATTCCGAATTCCGTGTTCCGAATTCCGTGTTCCAAATTCCGAATTCCGTGTTCCGAATTCCGTGTTCCAAATGCCAAATTCCGTGTTCCGAATTCCGTATTCCGTGTTCCAAAGTCTGAATTCCGTGTTCCAAAGTCCGAATTCCGTGTTCCAAATTCCGAATTCCGTGTTCCAAATTCCGAATTCCGTGTTCCAAATTCCGTGTTCCGAATTCCAAATTCCGTGTTCCGAATTCAGTTTTCCGAATTTCAAATTCCGTGTTCCAAATTCCAAATTCCGTGTTCCGAATTCCGTGTTCCAAATGCCAAATTCCGTGTTCCGAATTCCGTGTTCCAAAGTCCGAATTCCGTGTTCCAAATTCCAAATTCCGTGTTCCGAATTCCAAATTCCGTGTTCCGAATTCCAAATTCCGTGTTCCGAATTCCGTGTTCCGAATTCCGTGTTCCGAATTCCAAGTTCCTAATTCCGTGTTCCTAATTCCGTGTTCCTAATTCCGTGTTCCTGAATTCCGTGTTCCGAATTCCAAATTCCGTGTTCCAAATTCCAATTTCCGTGTTCCAAATTCCAATTTCCGTGTTCCGAATTCCAATTTCCGTGTTCTGAATTCCATGTTCCAAATTCCGAGTTCCAAATTCCGTGTTCCAAATTCCGTGTTCCAAATTCCGTGTTCCAAATTCCAAATTCCGTGTTACATATTCCAAATTCTGTGTTCCAAATTCCGTGTTCCAAATTCCATGTTCCGAACTCCAAATTCCGTGTTCCAAATTCTGTGTTCCAAATTCCGAATTCCGTGTTCCAAATTCTGTGTTCCAAATTCCGTGTTCCAAATTCCAAATTCCGTGTTCCAAATTCTGTGTTCCAAATTCCGAATTCCGTGTTCCAAATTCCGTTTTCCAAATTCTGTGTTCCAAATTCCGAATTCCGTGTTCCAAATTGTGTTCCAAATTCTGTGTTCCAAATTCCAAATTCCGTGTTCCAAATTCCAAATTCCGTGTTCCAAATTCCAAATTCCGTGTTCCAAATTCCAAATTCCGTGTTCCAAATTCCAAATTCCGTGTTCCAAATTCCATGTTCCGAACTCCAAATTCCGTGTTCCAAATTTTGTGTTCCAAATTCCGAATTCCGTGTTCCAAATTCTGTGTTCCAAATTCCGTGTTCCAAATTCCAAATTCCGTGTTCCAAATTCCCTGTTCCGAACTCCAAATTCCGTGTTCCAAATTCCGTGTTCCAAAGTCCGAATTCCGTGTTCCAAAGTCCGAATTCCGTGTTCCAAAGTCCGAATTCCGTATTCCGTGTTCCTAATTGCGAATTCCGTGTTCCTAAGTCCGAATTCCGTGTTCCTAATTCCGAATTCCGTGTTCCTGAATTCCGTGTTCCGAATTCCAAATTCCATGTTCCAAATTCCAAATTCCGTGTTCCAAATTCCAAATTCCGTGTTCCAAATTCCGTGTTCCATGTTCCAAATTCCGTGTTCCGAATTCCAAATTCCGTGTTCCGAATTCCATGTTCCAAATTCCGTGTTCCGAATTCCATGTTCCAAATTCCGTGTTCCAAATTCCGAGATCCAAATTCCGAGATCCAAATTCCGAGTTCCAAATTCCGTGTTCCGAATTCCAAATTCCGAATTCCGTGTTCCGAATTCCGTGTTCCAAATTCCGAATTCCGTGTTCCGAATTCCGTGTTCCAAATGCCAAATTCCGTGTTCCGAATTCCGTATTCCGTGTTCCAAAGTCTGAATTCCGTGTTCCAAAGTCCGAATTCCGTGTTCCAAATTCCGAATTCCGTGTTCCAAATTCCGAATTCCGTGTTCCAAATTCCGTGTTCCGAATTCCAAATTCCGTGTTCCGAATTCAGTTTTCCGAATTTCAAATTCCGTGTTCCAAATTCCAAATTCCGTGTTCCGAATTCCGTGTTCCAAATGCCAAATTCCGTGTTCCGAATTCCGTGTTCCAAAGTCCGAATTCCGTGTTCCAAAGTCCGAATTCCGTGTTCCGAATTCCGTGTTCCAAATTCCGTGTTCCGAATTCCAAATTCCGTGTTCCGAATTCCAAATTCCGTGTTCCGAATTCCGTGTTCCGAATTCCGTGTTCCGAATTCCGTGTTCCGAATTCCAAGTTCCTAATTCCGTGTTCCTAATTCCGTGTTCCTAATTCCGTGTTCCTAATTCCGTGTTCCTGAATTCCGTGTTCCGAATTCCAAATTCCGTGTTCCTAATTCCGTGTTCCTGAATTCCGTGTTCCGAATTCCAAATTCCGTGTTCCAAATTCCAATTTCCGTGTTCCAAATTCCAATTTCCGAATTCCAATTTCCGTGTTCTGAATTCCATGTTCCAAATTCCGAGTTCCAAATTCCGTGTTCCAAATACTAAATTCCGAATTCCGAGTTCCGAATTCCAAATTCCGTGTTCCGAATTCTGTGTTCCAAATTCCGAATTCCGTGTTCCGAATTCCGAATTCCAAATTCCGTGTTCCCGAATTCCAAATTCCGTGTTCCAAATTCCGTGTTCCGAATTCCGTGTTCCAAATTCCGTGTTCCAAATTCCGTGTTCCGAATTCCGTGTTCCAAATTCCGTGTTCCAAATTCCGTGTTCCAAATTCCGTGTTCCAAATTCCGTGTTCCGAATTCCGCTTCTCTGATTAATGCTCTGTTTGCCCGGCCTGTCAGTTTAGGTGGACGGTCATGTCTTGGTAGGTTTGCAGTTGTGCCATACTCTTTCCATTTTCGGATGGTGGATTGAACAGTGCTCTGTGAGATGATCAAAGCATGGGATATTTTTTTTATAACCTAACTCTGCTTTAAACTTCTCCACAACTTTATCCCTGACCTGTCTGGTGTGTTCCTTGGCCTTTAGTGATGCTGTTTGTTCATTAACCACTTTCAGACCGGACCATTTTGCTGGTCAATGACCAGAGGTCTTTTTACAATTTGGCACTGCACTGCTTTAACTGGTAATTGCGCGGTCATGCAATGTTGTACCCAAACAAAATTTGCGTCCTTTTTTCCCCACAAATAGAGCTTTCTTTTAAAGGTATTTGACTGACTCTGCGATTTTTATTTTTTGCGATATAAACGTAAAAAGACCGCAAATTTTGAAAAAAAATAATATTTTCTACTTTTTATTAGAAAAATCCAATAAACTCAATTTTAGTCATACATTTAGGCCAAAATGTATTCAGCCACATGTCTTTGGTAAAAAAAAGTCAATAACTGTATATTTATTGGTTTGCGCAAAAGTTGTCACATCTACAAACTAAGGTACGTTTTCTGGATTTTACGCAGCTTTTAGTTTATGACTGCCTATCTCATTTCTTGAGGTGCTAAAATGGCAGGGCAGTACAAAACCCCCCCAAATGACCCCATTTTGGAAAGTAGACACCCTAAGGAAATTGATAAGAGGCATGTTGAGCCCATTGAATATTTTATTTTTTTGCCTCAAGCGATTGAATAATGACAAAAAAAACTTTTTTTTTTTTTTTACACAAAGTTGTCACTAAATGATATATTGCTCACACATGCCATGGTTATATGTGGAATTGTACCCCAAAATACATTCTGCTGTTTCTCCTGAGTACGGCGATACCACATGTGGTCGACTTTTTGGAAGCCTAGCTGCGTACGGGGCCCCGAAAACCAAGCACCGCCTTCAGGATTTTTAAGGGCATACATTTGTAATTTCACTCCTCACTACCTATCACAGTTTTGAAGGCCATAAAATGCCAAGATGGCACAAAACACCCACAAATGACCCCATTTTAGAAAGTAGACACCCCAAGCTATTTGCTGAGAGGCATGTTGAGTCCATGGAATATTTTATATTTTGCCACAAGTTGCGGGAAAATTACAAACTTTTATTTATTTATTTCACAAAGTTGTCACTAAATGATATATTGCTCACACATGCCATGGGCATATGTGAAATGACACCCCAAAATAAATTCTGCTGCTTCTCCCGAGTACGGGGATACCACATGTGTGGGATTTTTTGGGAGCCTAGCCGCGTACGGGGCCCCGAAAACCAAGCACTGCCTTCAGGATTTCTAAGGGTGTAAATTTTTGATTTTACTCCTCACTACCTATCGCAGTTTTGAAGGCCATAAAATGCCAAGATGGCACAAACCCCCCCCCCCCCAAATGACCCCATTTTGGAAAGTAGACACCCCTAAATTTAGGGGTACACTAGTGAGACTCACAGGTAAAAAAGCACCTAGGCTGTCAGCGACTGTATCAAAACGCTACAAAAAAAAACTGTTAGCGATCACAGAGATCAGGCCTGACTCTGCGAACGCTGCAGTTATGTGTGTTGTGTTTTGTAAGTGACAGTGATCGATCAATACTGCACTTGGGTGTCACTGTGGTGTCACTGTGACTGGGGGTGCAGGGGTGATTGGGGGGGGTGAGAGTGTGCCTGGCATGTTCTACTGTGTAGTGTAGTGTTGGTGCAACTCACCGATCCTCTCTCCTCGGTGCCGGAACGAAAAATACCGACACGGAGGAGAGATTACATCACTTCCTCTGCCTGTGTTTACATTACAGGAGAGGCAGTGATGTCATGCTGCACTTCCATTCGTCAGGAGCGATCGCGAGGGGGTGGCCATGAATGAATGGCCGCCCCCTCATCCCGGATCGCTCCTGAACGGATTCCGACTGCCGCTGGCACTGGGGGGGGCCCAATCGGGCCCCCCACCCGTGGGAAGGCAGGGACGTACAGGTACGCCCATATGCCTGCCCGTGCCATTCTGTCGACGTACATCGTCGTGCGGTGGTCGGGAAACTGGTTAAGCTTCTCTAACAAACCTCTGAGGGCGTCGCAGAACAATTTAAATAAATATGAATAATGAATACGCCTATGTCCCTATAAGAGCCTTTCCGCACATCTGTGTTCCCCAACAGAGTCTCCCCCATTTCTGTGTCACCCATCAGAGTCTCCCAAATAACAGTGTTCCCTATCAGAGTCTCCCATAAGAATCTACTATCTGTGTCCCATCAGAGTCCACCAGAGTCCCCTTTATATCTGTGAAGCACATTTATGTCCATTTGCCTTACATTGTTGTCAGTATGAGCACACACACTACAGATCTCTTGCACTTCCTGTCTCCAGCCCGCTGCTACACAAGCAGGCTGAAAGCGGAAGGATCGCTAACAAACAGGGGGAGGGAGCTGGGAGGTGCTGCACTGATGACGTCATTGGTCAGCCAATCCACAGCACAGTGTGGCAGCGTGGGAGGCTGTGGGGGGAGCCGCTTTGTTTCCAGGACTTGCCGTACATAATGCCGATAATAGCAGCTGTTAAAATCAAGCAGACAAAATGCACAAGTGGGCCGGGGTTTGGAGACCCCTGGTCTATCACATAAAATAAATTTATGTTTTTGGTTGTAACATGACAAAATGTGGAAAATTTCAAGGGGTATGAATACTTTTTCAAGGCACTGTAACGATGTTGTGATCATATCACTACACTACAGATAACTATAAAAAAAATGAAAACTTTACTACAGGCTTTCTGAATGTCCTTACCATAAAGAAACCCTTAAAATTATTTACAGGTCTCAGGGAACCTCTGTTAATAATTCCTATGTGCACATTAGCCTGACATATAAGAGAAAATAAGAGGAAGAAATGTGGCACACTCAGCTTATCTGACATCCAGGGCTGCTTTATACAACATTATTTGCAGTAATAATAAAGAAAATAAATATTAATCGATGCAGATGGTAAAAAGTGTTTGTTCTTTCATATTGGAGGTCAGTGGAGAAATGCCCCCTTATAGTGGTTGCCAGTGGGTGGAGAAATCATGGCATCAGTTGAGAAATACCACTTACATTGATGTTCAGTGGAAAAGTGGCATCTTACACTGATGGAAAGTGAAAGGTTCTATTACATAAGTGGTCAGTGGAAAGGTGCCATCTTACTTTAATGGGTAATGTAGTGCCCCCCTTACATTAGTGGCTAGTTTAGGTGTCCCCTTACTTTAGTGGTTAGTGTAGTACCTCCCCTCCCCTTACATTAGTGGCTAGTGTAGTGCCCCTCCTTTCCGTGTTCCAAATTTCGGTGTTCCAAATTCCGAATTCCGTGTTCCAAATTCCGAATTCCAAATTCCATGTTCCAAATTCCGGGTTTCCGAATTTCGAATTCCGTTCCGTGTTCCAAATTCGGTGTTCCAAATTCCGTGTTCCAAATTCCGTGTTCCAAATTCCAAATTCTGTGTTGCGAATTCCGTGTTGCGAATTCCGTGTTCCGAACTCCAAATTCCGTGTTCCGAATTCCGTGTTCCGAATTTCAAATTCCTTGTTCCAAATTCAGTGTTCCGTGTTCCAAATTCCGAGTTCCAAATTCCGTGTTCCGAATTCCAAATTCCAAATTCCGTGTTCCGAATTCCGTGTTCCGAATTCCGTGTTCCAAATTCCGAATTCCGTGTTCCGAATTCCGTGTTCCGAATTCCGTGTTCCAAATTCCGAATTCCGTGTTCCGAATTCCGTGTTCCAAATGCCAAATTCCGTGTTCCGAATTCCGTATTCCAAATTCCGAATTCCGTGTTCCAAATTCCGTGTTCCAAATTCCGTGTTCCAAATTCCGTGTTCCAAATTCCGTGTTCCAAATTCCGTGTTCCGAATTCCGTTTTCCGTGTTCCGAATTCCGTTTTCCGAATTTCAAATTCCGTGTTCCAAATTCCAAATTCCGTGTTCCGAATTCCGTGTTCCAAATGCCAAATTCCAAATTCCGTGTTCCAAATTCCGTGTTCCAAATTCCGAATTCCGTGTTCCAAATTCCGTGTTCCGAATTCCAAATTCCGTGTTCCGAATTCCAAATTCCGTGTTCCGAATTCGTGTTCAGAGTTCCGAATTCCGTGTTCCAAATTCCAAATTCCGTGTTCCAAATTCCATGTTCCAAATTCCGTGTTCCAAAATCCAAATTCTGTGTTCCAAATTCCGTGTTCCAAATTCCAAATTCTGTGTTCCAAATTCCGTGTTCCAAATTCCAAATTCCTTGTTCCAAATTCCGTGTTCCAAATTCCGAATTCCGTGTTCCGAATTCCAAATTCTGTGTTCAGAGTTCCAAATTCCGAATTCCATGTTCAGAGTTCCAAATTCCGTGTTCCGAATTCCGTGTTCCAAATTCCGTGTTCCAAATTCCGTGTTCCAAATTCCGTGTTCCAAATTCCGTGTTTCAAATTCCGTGTTCCGAATTCCGTGTTCCGAATTCCAAATTCCGTGTTCTGAATTCCAAATTCCGTGTTCCAAATTCCAAATTTCGTGTTCCAAATTCCGTGTTCCAAATTCCAAATTCCGTGTTCCGAATTCCGTGTTTCCGAATTCCAAATTCCGTGTTCCAAATTCCGTATTCCAAATTCCGTGTTCCCGAATTCCAAGTTCCGAATTCCAAATTCCGTGTTCCGAATTCCGTGTTCCGAATTCCAAATTCCGTGTTCCAAATTCCAAATTCCGTGTTCCAAATTCCGTATTCCACATTCCGTGTTCCGAATTCCAAATTCCGTGTTCCGAATTCCAAATTCCGTGTTCCGAATTCCAAGTTCCGAATTCCAAATTCCGTGTTCCGAATTCCGTGTTCCAAATTCCGTGTTCCAAATTCCGTGTTCCAAATTCCAAATTCCGTGTTCCGAATTCAGTGTTCCGAATTCCAAATTCCGTGTTCCAAATTCCGAATTCTGTGTTCCGAATTCCAAATTCCGTGTTCCAAATTCAGTGTTCCAAATTCAGTGTTCCGAATTCCAAATTCCAAGTTCCGAATTCCAAGTTCCGAATTCCAAGTTCCGAATTCCAAGTTCCGAATTCCAAGTTCCGAATTCCAAATTCCGTGTTCCGAATTCCAAATTCCGTGTTCCAAATTCCGTGTTCCGAATTCCAAATTCCGTGTTCCAAATTCCGTGTTCCGAATTCCAAATTCCGTGTTCCGAATTCCAAATTCCGTGTTCCGAATTCCAAATTCCGTGTTCCGAATTCCAAGTTCCCGAATTCCAAATTCCGTGTTCCAAATTCCGTGTTCCGAATTCCAAATTCCGTGTTCCAAATTCCGTGTTCTGTGTTCCGAATTCCAAATTCTGTGTTTCAAATTCCGTGTTCCGAATTCCGTGTTTCAAATTCCAAATTCCGTGTTCCAAATTCCGTATTCCAAATTCCGTGTTCCGAATTCCAAATTCCGTGTTCCGAATTCCAAATTCCGTGTTCCGAATTCCATGTTCCAAATTCCGTGTTCCGAATTCCAAATTCCGTGTTCCAAATTCAGTGTTCCGAATTCCAAATTCCGTGTTCCGAATTCCAAGTTCCGAATTCCAAATTCCGTGTTCCGAATTCCAAATTCCGTGTTCCGAATTCCAAATTCCGTGTTCCGAATTCCAAATTCCGTGTTCCAAATTCCATGTTCTGAATTCCAAATTCCATGTTCCGAATTCCAAGTTCCGAATTCCAAATTCCGTGTTCCGAATTCCAAATTCCGTGTTCCGAATTCCAAATTCCGTGTTCCGAATTCCAAATTCCGTGTTCCAAATTCCGTGTTCCAAATTCCGTGTTCCGAATTCCGTGTTCCGAATTCCAAATTCCGTGTTCCGAATTCCGTGTTCCGAATTCCAAATTCCGTGTTCCGAATTCCGTGCTCCGAATTCCAAATTCCGTGTTCCAAATTCCGAATTCCGTGTTCCGAATTCCAAATTCCGTGTTCCCAATTCCGTGCTCCGAATTCCAAATTCCGTGTTCCAAATTCCGAATTCCGTGTTCCGAATTCCGTGTTCCCAATTCCGTGTTCCCAATTCCAAATTCCGTGTTCCGAATTCCGTGTTCCGAATTCCAAATTCCGTGTTCCAAATTCCGAATTCTGTGTTCCAAATTCCGTGTTCCAAATTCCGTGTTCTGTGTTCCGAATTCCAAATTCTGTGTTCCAAATTCTGTGTTCCGAATTCCAAGTTCCGAATTCCAAATTCCGTGTTCAGAATTCCAAATTCCGTGTTCCAAATTCCGTGTTCCGAATTCCAAATTCCGTGTTCAGAATTCCAAATTCCGTGTTCAGAATTCCAAATTCCGTGTTCCAAATTCCATGTTCCGAATTCCAAATTCCGTGTTCCAAATTCCGTGTTCTGTGTTCCGAATTCCAAATTCTGTGTTCCAAATTCCGTGTTTCGAATTCCGTGTTCCAAATTCCAAATTCCGTGTTCCAAATTCCGTATTCCAAATTCCGTGTTCCGAATTCCAAATTCCGTGTTCCGAATTCCAAGTTCCGAATTCCAAATTCCGTGTTCCGAATTCCAAATTCCGTGTTCCGAATTCCATGTTCCAAATTCCAAATTCCGTGTTCCAAATTCAGTGTTCCGAATTCCAAATTCCGTGTTCCGAATTCCAAGTTCCGAATTCCAAATTCCGTGTTCCGAATTCCAAATTCCGTGTTCCAAATTCCGTGTTCCAAATTCCATGTTCCGAATTCCAAATTCTGTGTTCCCGAATTCCAAATTCCGTGTTCCGAATTCGAAATTCGGTGTTCCAAATTCCGTGTTCCGAATTCCAAATTCCGTTTTTCCCGAATTCCGTGTTCCGAATTCCGTGTTCCAAATTCCGTGTTCCAAATTCCGAATTCTGTGTTCCGAATTCCAAATTCCGTGTTCCGAATTCCGTGTTCCAAATTCCAAATTCCGTGTTCCAAATTCCGTGTTCCAAATTCCAAATTCCGTGTTCCAAATTCCGTGTTCCGAATTCCAAATTCCGTGTTCCGAATTCCAAATTCCGTGTTCCAAATTCCGTGTTCCGAATTCCAAATTCTGTGTTCCAAATTCCGTGTTCCGAATTCCAAATTCCGTGTTCCGAATTCCGTGTTCCGAATTCCAAATTCCGTGTTCCGAATTCCAAATTCCGTGTTCCGAATTCCAAATTCCGTGTTCCAAATTCCGTGTTCCATATTCCAAATTCCATGTTCTGAATTCCGTGTTCCGAATTCCGTGTTCCAAATTCCGTGTTCCAAATTCCGTGTTCCAAATTCCGTGTTCCAAATTCCGTGTTCCGTGTTCCAAATTCCGTGTTCCAAATTCCAAATTCCGTGTTCCAAATTCCAAATTCCGTGTTCCAAATTCCAAATTCCGTGTTCCGAATTCCGTGTTCCGAATTCCAAATTCCGTGTTCCAAATTCCAAATTCCGTGTTGCAAATTCCAAATTCCGTGTTGCAAATTCCAAATTCCGTGTTGCAAATTCCAAATTCCGTGTTGCAAATTCCAAATTCCGTGTTGCAAATTCCAAATTCCGTGTTGCAAATTACAAATTCCGTGTTGCAAATTCCAAATTCCGTGTTCCAAATTCCACGTTCCAAATTCCGTGTTCCATATTCCAAATTCCATGTTCCGAATTCCGTGTTCCGAATTCCGTGTTCCGAGTTCCAAATTCCCTGTTCCGAATTCCAAATTCCGTGTTCCAAATTCCAAATTCCGTGTTCCAAATTCCAAATTCCGTGTTGCAAATTCCAAATTCCGTGTTCCAAATTCCGTGTTCCAAATTCCGTGTTCCATATTCCAAATTCCATGTTCCGAATTCCGTGTTCCGAATTCCGTGTTCCGAGTTCCAAATTCCCTGTTCCGAATTCCAAATTCCGTGTTCCAAATTCCAAATTCCGTGTTCCAAATTCCAAATTCCGAATTTCAAATTCCGAATTTCAAATTCCGTGTTCCAAATTCCGTGTTCCAAATTCCCAATTCCGTGTTCCAAATTCCCAATTCCGTGTTCCAAATTCCAAATTCCGTGTTCCAAATTCCCAATTCCGTGTTCCAAATTCCCAATTCCGTGTTCCGAATTCCAAATTCCGTGTTCCGAATTCCAAATTCCGTGTTCCGAATTTCAAATTCCGTGTTCCAAATTCCAAATTCCGTGTTCCGAATTTCAAATTCCGAATTTCAAATTCCGTGTTCCAAATTCCAAATTCCGTGTTCCAAATTCCCAATTCCGTGTTCCAAATTCCCAATTCCGTGTTCCAAATTCCAAATTCCGTGTTCCGAATTTCAAATTCCGTGTTCCGAATTCCGAGTTCCAAATTCCGAATTCCGTGTTCCAAATTCCGAATTCAAAATTCCGTGTTCCGAATTCCAAATTCCGTGTTCCGAATTTCAAATTCCGTGTTCCGAATTTCAAATTCCGTGTTCCAAATTCCGAATTCCGTGTTCCAAATTCCGAATTCCGTGTTCCAAATTCCGAATTCCAAATTCTGTGTTCCAAATTCCGTGTTCCGAATTCCAAATTCCGTGTTCCGAATTCCAAATTCCGTGTTCCAAATTCCGAATTCCGTATTCCAAATTCCGTGTTCCGAATTCCATGTTCCGAATTCCAAATTCGGTGTTCCAAATTCCGTGTTCCAAATTCCAAATTCCCTGCTCCGAATTCCAAATTCCGTGTTCCGAATTCCAAATTCCGTGTTCCAAATTCCGAATTCCGTATTTCAAATTCCGTGTTCCGAATTCCATGTTCCGAATTCCAAATTCCGTGTTCCAAATTCCAAATTCCGTGTTCCGAAATCCAAATTCCGTGTTCCGAATTCCAAATTCCGTGTTCCGAATTCCAAATTCCGTGTTCCGAATTCCAAATTCCGTGTTCCAAATTCCAAATTCCGAGTTCCAAATTCCGTGTTCCAAATTCCAAATTCCGTGTTCCAAATTCCGTGTTCCGAATTCCGTGTTCCGAATTCCGTGTTCCGAATTCCGTGTTCCGAATTCCGTGTTCCGAATTCCGTGTTCCGAATTCCAAATTCCGTGTTCCAAATTCCGTGTTAAAAATTCCAAATTCCGTGTTCCAAATTCCATGTTTCGAATTCCGTGTTTCGAATTCCGTGTTTCGAATTCCGAATTCCAAATTCCGAATTCCAAATTCCGTGTTCTGAATTCCAAATTCCGTGTTCCAAATTCCGTGTTCCAAATTCTAAATTCCGTGTTCCAAATTCCGTGTTCCAAATTCCAAATTCCGTGTTCCGAATTCCGTGTTCCGAATTCCATGTTCCAAATTCCGTGTTCCAAATTCCGTGTTCCAAATTCCGTGTTCCAAATTCCAAATTCCGTGTTCCAAATTCCATGTTCCAAATTCCGTGTTCTAAATTCCGTGTTCTAAATTCCGTGTTCCAAATTTCAAAGTCAAATTCCGTGTTCCAAATTCCGTGTTCCAAATTTTGAATTCCGTGTTCCGTGTTCCGAATTCCGTGTTCCCGAATTCCGTGTTCCAAATTCCGTGTTCCAAATTCCGTGTTCCAAATTCCGTGTTCCAAATTCAGTGTTACGAATTCAGTGTTACGAATTCAGTGTTACGAATTCCAAATTCCGTGTTCCAAATTCCAAATGTCGAATTCCGTGTTCCGAATTCCGTGTTCCGAATTCCGTGTTCCGAATTCCGTGTTCCGAATTCCGTGTTCCGAATTCCGTGTTTTTTGAATTCCGTGTTTTTCGAATTCCGTGTTCCAAATTCCAATCGCCAAATTCTGAAGCCACAAGCTATCACAGCACGGGTACCAACACTTGCAATGCCGGTGCCATGGAGAGAAGAGGGAGAGGAGCGAGGCTTCGGGCAGCCACATCACTGGATCATAGTACAGGTGAGTGTTTGTTTATTAAAAGTCAGCAGCTACGCTTTTTGTAGCTGCTGACTTTTAATGAGCAGAAAAACAAGTGGAGCTTCGCTTTCAGTACAGGATACATGGAAAAAAAATATGCCAAACACTGTGTCCTGAATTCAGTGTTCCGAATTCCAAATACCGTATACCAAATTACAAATTCCGAACTAAATTCTGTGTTCTAAATGGCAAATTACGTTTTCTGAATTCCAAATTCCGCGTTCCAAATTTCAAATTCCGTGTTCCAAATTTCAAATTCCAGGATTCCACGTTCCAAATTTCGTGTTCCAAATTTCAAATTCCGCGTTCCAAATTCCGTGTTCCAAATTTCAAATTCTATGTTCCAAATGTCAAATTCCGTGTTCCAAATTCCGTGTTCTGAATTCCAAATTCTGTGATCTAAATTCCATGCTCTGAATTCCAAATTCCGTGTTCGAAATTCTGAGTTCCAAATTCTGTGTTCCAAATTCCAAATGCTGTGTTGCATGTTCCAAATGCCGAGTTCCAAATACTGTGTTCCTTGTTCTGAATTCCATATACCGTGTTCCAAATTCCAAATTCAGTGTTCCGAATTTCAAATTCCGTGTTCCGAATTTCAAATTCCGTGTTCCGAATTTTAAATTCCGTGATACAAATTCTGTGTTCAGAAGCCGCACACTGTCACAGCACGGGTACCAACACTTGCAATACCGGTGCCGCGGAGAGAAGAGGGAGAGGAGCGAGGCTTCGGGCGGCCACATGGCTGGATCATGGAACAGGTGAGTGTGTGTTTATTAAAAGTCAGCAGCTACGCTTTTTGTAGCTGCTGACTTCCCGACGCACCTCTCCACACGCCTAAATGCTAGGCACGTTCAGCGTTTATTCATTTCAATGGCCAGAATAAATGAATACAGATAAGCCTGAACACGCGCGTCTAAATGCATTTGAAAAACACTGCTTTTCTCCTGTCAGGAGAAAATCATTCAGAAGAGCTTAGCTTGCATGAGGCCTAAGACAGTTTTATGGGCACTGTTAATCATTATCTACAAAATGTTAATAGCTACAAATCCTGAAATGGAATGCTATAAACTGCTCTGTTAAATTTTTGCACTGTCTGGCAGGAAAGCTAATATTTTAATTCAGGTCTGATTTTAATCAAACTAAAATTTCCATTCGGTACCTTGAATAAATAATTATCCTTTTATTAGCTTTGAATAATGGGGGGAAAACATTATACTGTAATTTCTGTCAGGTTTTTAATGCTGTTTTAATATTCCCGACAAAAGAACCTAAAGAGAGTGGCGCTGGATGGATTTGTTACAAGGTTTTAAGTTTGGTCTGTGAACTCACTAAGGATTTTCTCACACATTCTGTCCCTGTGACACATGCACAGGTAATAGTTTGTTGTCACTATCACAGGAAGGCAAAAACAGAAAAAAAGCACTGTCAGAAGTTTTAGCTCTCCCCAACTATTCTAACAATGTGTTTTCTACTACACTTTCTCTCTGCATCCTCATTGACAGATTTCCCATCATTTTCTGTCCTAGTAGGGGACAGCCCCCACAGGGGTTCTAATCCCTTCTATGCTCTGTCAAAAACAAAATGCAAAAAGTTTTCTGGAGTTCAGTTTTTTTTTCTTTTAGATAGTTGAACTTTTTTCAGTAAGTGAATCCTTTGTTGTGGTCATATGTTCATTTATTTTCCCTATAAGTATTCAACCTGTTGAACTTTTCACATGTTTTGTAGTGTTACAACCTAAAATTCCGTGGATTTCTTTTGGGGCCTTACCATTTTGTTTACACATCACACTCACACTAGTGCAGCCATACCCAACCAGGGATGCATGGAACCCTAGGGCTTCTCTGAAGGTTGGTAGAGGTTCCATGAGCTGTAGCCGACTGATCTATAGGATGGTGCCTGAATTGTTCCCGGGCCAATGCCAATGTTTGATACCAGAGATCCAAATTCCGTGTTCCGAATTCCAAATTCCAAATTCCGAATTCCGTGCTCCGAATTCCGTGTTCCGAATTCCGTGTTCCAAATTCCGAATTCCGTGTTCCGAATTCCGTGTTCCGAATTCCGTGTTCCGAATTCCGTGTTCCAAATTCCGTGTTCCGAATTCCGTGTTCCAAATGCCAAATTCCGTGTTCCGAATTCCGTATTCCGTGTTCCAAAGTCCGAATTCCGTGTTCCAAAGTCCGAATTCCGTGTTCCAAATTCCGAATTCCGTGTTCCAAATTCCGAATTCCGTGTTCCAAATTCCGTGTTCCAAATTCCGTGTTCCGAATTCCAAATTCCGTGTTCCGAATTCCGTTTTCCGAATTTCAAATTCCGTGTTCCAAATTCCAAATTCCGTGTTCCGAATTCCGTGTTCCAAATGCCAAATTCCAAATTCCGTGTTCCAAATTCCAAATTCCGTGTTCCAAATTCCGAATTCCGTGTTCCAAATTCCGTGTTCCGAATTCCAAATTCCGTGTTCCGAATTCCAAATTCCGTGTTCCGAATTCCGTGTTCAGAGTTCCGAATTCCGTGTTCCAAATTCCAAATTACGTGTTCCAAATTCCATGTTCCAAATTCCGTGTTCCAAAATCCAAATTCTGTGTTCCAAATTCCGTGTTCCAAATTCCAAATTCTGTGTTCCAAATTCCGTGTTCCAAATTCCAAATTCCTTGTTCCAAATTCCGTGTTCCAAATTCCGAATTCCGTGTTCCGAATTCCAAATTCTGTGTTCCGAATTCCAAATTCTGTGTTCCGAATTCCAAATTCTGTGTTCAGAGTTCCAAATTCCGAATTCCATGTTCAGAGTTCCAAATTCCGTGTTCCGAATTCCGTGTTCCAAATTCCGTGTTCCAAATTCCGTGTTCCGAATTCCAAATTCCGTGTTCTGAATTCCAAATTCCGTGTTCCAAATTCCGTGTTCCAAATTCCAAATTTCGTGTTCCAAATTCCGTGTTCCAAATTCCAAATTCCGTGTTCCGAATTCCGTGTTTCCGAATTCCAAATTCCGTGTTCCAAATTCCGTATTCCAAATTCCGTGTTCCGAATTCCAAGTTCCGAATTCCAAATTCCGTGTTCCGAATTCCGTGTTCCGAATTCCAAATTCCGTGTTCCAAATTCCAAATTCCGTGTTCCAAATTCCGTATTCCACATTCCGTGTTCCGAATTCCAAATTCCGTGTTCCGAATTCCAAATTCCGTGTTCCGAATTCCAAATTCCGTGTTCCGAATTCCAAGTTCCGAATTCCAAATTCCGTGTTCCGAATTCCGTGTTCCAAATTCCGTGTTCCAAATTCCGTGTTCCAAATTCCGTGTTCCAAATTCTGTGTTCCGAATTCCAAATTCCGTGTTCCAAATTCCGAATTCTGTGTTCCGAATTCCAAATTCCGTGTTCCAAATTCCGTGTTCCAAATTCAGTGTTCCAAATTCAGTGTTCCAAATTCAGTGTTCCAAATTCAGTGTTCCGAATTCCAAATTCCAAGTTCCGAATTCCAAGTTCCGAATTCCAAATTCCGTGTTCCGAATTCCAAATTCCGTGTTCCGAATTCCAAATTCCGTGTTCCAAATTCCGTGTTCCGAATTCCAAATTCCGTGTTCCAAATTCCGTGTTCCGAATTCCAAATTCCGTGTTCCGAATTCCAAATTCCGTGTTCCGAATTCCAAGTTCCGAATTCCAAATTCCGTGTTCAGAATTCCAAATTCCGTGTTCAGAATTCCAAATTCCGTGTTCCAAATTCCGTGTTCCGAATTCCAAATTCCGTGTTCCAAATTCCGTGTTCTGTGTTCCGAATTCCAAATTCTGTGTTCCAAATTCCGTGTTCCGAATTCCGTGTTTCAAATTCCAAATTCCGTGTTCCAAATTCCGTATTCCAAATTCCGTGTTCCGAATTCCAAATTCCGTGTTCCGAATTCCAAATTCCGTGTTCCGAATTCCATGTTCCAAATTCCGTGTTCCGAATTCCAAATTCCGTGTTCCAAATTCAGTGTTCCGAATTCCAAATTCCGTGTACCGAATTCCAAGTTCCGAATTCCAAATTCCAAATTCCGTGTTCCGAATTCCAAATTCCGTGTTCCGAATTCCAAATTCCGTGTTCCAAATTCCATGTTCTGAATTCCAAATTCCATGTTCCGAATTCCAAGTTCCGAATTCAAAATTCCGTGTTCCGAATTCCAAATTCCGTGTTCCGAATTCCAAATTCCGTGTTCCAAATTCCGTGTTCCAAATTCCGTGTTCCGAATTCCGTGTTCCGAATTCCGTGTTCCGAATTCCGTGTTCCGAATTCCAAATTCCGTGTTCCGAATTCCGTGTTCCGAATTCCAAATTCCGTGTTCCGAATTCCGTGCTCCGAATTCCAAATTCCGTGTTCCAAATTCCGAATTCCGTGTTCCGAATTCCAAATTCCGTGTTCCCAATTCCGTGCTCCGAATTCCAAATTCCGTGTTCCAAATTCCGAATTCCGTGTTCCGAATTCCAAATTCCGTGTTCCCAATTCCGTGTTCCGAATTCCAAATTCCGTGTTCCGAATTCCGTGTTCCGAATTCCAAATTCCGTGTTCCAAATTCCGAATTCTGTGTTCCAAATTCCGTGTTCCAAATTCCGTGTTCCAAATTCCGAATTCCAAATTCTGTGTTCCAAATTCTGTGTTCCAAATTCTGTGTTCCGAATTCCAAGTTCCGAATTCCAAATTCCGTGTTCAGAATTCCAAATTCCGTGTTCCAAATTCCGTGTTCCGAATTCCAAATTCCGTGTTCAGAATTCCAAATTCCGTGTTCAGAATTCCAAATTCCGTGTTCAGAATTCCAAATTCCGTGTTCCAAATTCCATGTTCCGAATTCCAAATTCCGTGTTCCAAATTCCGTGTTCTGTGTTCCGAATTCCAAATTCTGTGTTCCAAATTCCGTGTTCCGAATTCCGTGTTCCAAATTCCAAATTCCGTGTTCCAAATTCCGTATTCCAAATTCCGTATTCCGTGTTCCGAATTCCAAATTCCGTGTTCCGAATTCCAAGTTCCGAATTCCAAATTCCGTGTTCCGAATTCCAAATTCCGTGTTCCGAATTCCATGTTCCAAATTCCGTGTTCCAAATTCCAAATTCCGTGTTCCAAATTCAGTGTTCCGAATTCCAAATTCCGTGTTCCGAATTCCAAGTTCCGAATTCCAAATTCCAAATTCCGTGTTCCGAATTCCAAATTCCGTGTTCCAAATTCCGTGTTCCCGAATTCCAAATTCCGTGTTCCGAATTCGAAATTCGGTGTTCCAAATTCCGTGTTCCGAATTCCAAATTCCGTTTTTCCCGAATTCCGTGTTCCGAATTCCGTGTTCCGAATTCCGTGTTCCGAATTCCGTGTTCCAAATTCCGTGTTCCAAATTCCGAATTCTGTGTTCCGAATTCCAAATTCCGTGTTCCAAATTCCGTGTTCCGAATTCCGTGTTCCAAATTCCAAATTCCGTGTTCCAAATTCCGTGTTCCAAATTCCGTGTTCCGAATTCCAAATTCCGTGTTCCGAATTCCAAGTTCCGAATTCCAAATTCCAAATTCCGTGTTCCGAATTCCAAATTCCGTGTTCCAAATTCCGTGTTCCGAATTCCAAATTCCATGTTCCGAATTCCAAGTTCCGAATTCCAAATTCCGTGTTCCCGAATTCCAAATTCCGTGTTCCGAATTCGAAATTCGGTGTTCCGAATTCGAAATTCGGTGTTCCAAATTCCGTGTTCCGAATTCCAAATTCCGTTTTTCCCGAATTCCGTGTTCCGAATTCCGTGTTCCGAATTCCGTGTTCCAAATTCCGTGTTCCAAATTCCGAATTCTGTGTTCCGAATTCCAAATTCCGTGTTCCAAATTCCGTGTTCCAAATTCCGTGTTCCGAATTCCGTGTTCCAAATTCCAAATTCCGTGTTCCAAATTCCGTGTTCCAAATTCCAAATTCCGTGTTCCAAATTCCGTGTTCCGAATTCCAAATTCCGTGTTCCGAATTCCAAATTCTGTGTTCCAAATTCCGTGTTCCGAATTCCAAATTCTGTGTTCCAAATTCCGTGTTCCGAATTCCAAATTCCGTGTTCCGAATTCCGTGTTCCGAATTCCAAATTCCGTGTTCCGAATTCCAAATTCCGTGTTCCGAATTCCAAATTCCGTGTTCCGAATTCCAAATTCCGTGTTCCAAATTCCGTGTTCCAAATTCCAAATTCCGTGTTCCAAATTCCGTGTTCCGAATTCCAAATTCCGTGTTCCGAATTCCAAATTCTGTGTTCCAAATTCCGTGTTCCGAATTCCAAATTCTGTGTTCCAAATTCCGTGTTCCGAATTCCAAATTCCGTGTTCCGAATTCCGTGTTCCGAATTCCAAATTCCGTGTTCCGAATTCCAAATTCCGTGTTCCAAATTCCAAATTCCGTGTTCCGAATTTCAAATTCCGAATTTCAAATTCCGTGTTCCAAATTCCAAATTCCGTGTTCCAAATTCCCAATTCCGTGTTCCAAATTCCCAATTCCGTGTTCCAAATTCCAAATTCCGTGTTCCGAATTTCAAATTCCGTGTTCCGAATTCCGAGTTCCAAATTCCGAATTCCGTGTTCCAAATTCCGAATTCAAAATTCCGTGTTCCGAATTCCAAATTCCGTGTTCCGAATTTCAAATTCCGTGTTCCGAATTTCAAATTCCGTGTTCCAAATTCCGAATTCCGTGTTCCAAATTCCGAATTCCGTGTTCCAAATTCCGAATTCCAAATTCTGTGTTCCAAATTCCGTGTTCCGAATTCCAAATTCCATGCTCCGAATTCCAAATTCCGTGTTCCGAATTCCAAATTCTGTGTTCCAAATTCCGAATTCCGTATTCCAAATTCCGTGTTCCGAATTCCATGTTCCGAATTCCAAATTCCGTGTTCCAAATTCCGTGTTCCAAATTCCAAATTCCATGCTCCGAATTCCAAATTCCGTGTTCCGAATTCCAAATTCCGTGTTCCGAATTCCAAATTCCGTGTTCCAAATTCCGTGTTCCAAATTCCGAGTTCCGAATTCCGTGTTCCGAATTCCGTGTTCCGAATTCCGTGTTCCGAATTCCGTGTTCCGAATTCCGTGTTCCGAATTCCAAATTCCGTGTTCCAAATTCCGTGTTAAAAATTCCAAATTCCGAATTCCAAATTCTGTGTTCCAAATTCCGTGTTCCGAATTCCAAATTCCATGCTCCGAATTCCAAATTCCGTGTTCCGAATTCCAAATTCTGTGTTCCAAATTCCGAATTCCGTATTCCAAATTCCGTGTTCCGAATTCCATGTTCCGAATTCCAAATTCCGTGTTCCAAATTCCGTGTTCCAAATTCCAAATTCCATGCTCCGAATTCCAAATTCCGTGTTCCGAATTCCAAATTCCGTGTTCCAAATTCCGAATTCCGTATTTCAAATTCCGTGTTCCGAATTCCATGTTCCGAATTCCAAATTCCGTGTTCCAAATTCCGTGTTCCAAATTCCAAATTCCGTGTTCCGAATTCCAAATTCCGTGTTCCGAATTCCAAATTCCGTGTTCCGAATTCCAAATTCCGTGTTCCAAATTCCGTGTTCCAAATTCCGAGTTCCGAATTCCGTGTTCCGAATTCCGTGTTCCGAATTCCGTGTTCCGAATTCCGTGTTCCGAATTCCGTGTTCCGAATTCCAAATTCCGTGTTCCAAATTCCGTGTTAAAAATTCCAAATTCCGTGTTCCAAATTCCATGTTTCGAATTCCGTGTTTCGAATTCCGTGTTTCGAATTCCGAATTCCAAATTCCGAATTCCAAATTCCGTGTTCTGAATTCCAAATTCCGTGTTCCAAATTCCGTGTTCCAAATTCCGTGTTCCAAATTCTAAATTCCGTGTTCCAAATTCCGTGTTCCAAATTCCAAATTCCGTGTTCCGAATTCCGTGTTCCGAATTCCATGTTCCAAATTCCGTGTTCCAAATTCCGTGTTCCAAATTCCGTGTTCCAAATTCCAAATTCCGTGTTCCAAATTCCATGTTCCAAATTCCGTGTTCTAAATTCCGTGTTCCAAATTTCAAAGTCAAATTCCGTGTTCCAAATTCCGTGTTCCAAATTTTGAATTCCGTGTTCCGTGTTCCGAATTCCGTGTTCCCGAATTCCGTGTTCCAAATTCCGTGTTCCAAATTCCGTGTTCCAAATTCCGTGTTCCAAATTCCGTGTTCCAAATTCAGTGTTCCAAATTCAGTGTTACGAATTCAGTGTTACGAATTCAGTGTTACGAATTCAGTGTTACGAATTCAGTGTTACGAATTCCAAATTCCGTGTTCCAAATTCCAAATGTCGAATTCCGTGTTCCAAATTCCGTGTTCCGAATTCCGTGTTCCGAATTCCGTGTTCCGAATTCCGTGTTCCGAATTCCGTGTTCCGAATTCCGTGTTTTTTGAATTCCGTGTTTTTCGAATTCCGTGTTCCAAATTCCAATCGCCAAATTCTGAAGCCACAAGCTATCACAGCACGGGTACCAACACTTGCAATGCCGGTGCCATGGAGAGAAGAGGGAGAGGAGCGAGGCTTCGGGCAGCCACATCACTGGATCATAGTACAGGTGAGTGTTTGTTTATTAAAAGTCAGCAGCTACGCTTTTTGTAGCTGCTGACTTTTAATGAGCAGAAAAACAAGTGGAGCTTCGCTTTCAGTACAGGATACATGGAAAAAAAATATGCCAAACACTGTGTCCTGAATTCAGTGTTCCGAATTCCAAATACCGTATACCAAATTACAAATTCCGAACTAAATTCTGTGTTCTAAATGGCAAATTACGTTTTCTGAATTCCAAATTCCGCGTTCCAAATTTCAAATTCCGTGTTCCAAATTTCAAATTCCAGGATTCCACGTTCCAAATTTCGTGTTCCAAATTTCAAATTCCGCGTTCCAAATTCCGTGTTCCAAATTTCAAATTCTATGTTCCAAATGTCAAATTCCGTGTTCCAAATTCCGTGTTCTGAATTCCAAATTCTGTGATCTAAATTCCATGCTCTGAATTCCAAATTCCGTGTTCGAAATTCTGAGTTCCAAATTCTGTGTTCCAAATTCCAAATGCTGTGTTGCATGTTCCAAATGCCGAGTTCCAAATACTGTGTTCCTTGTTCTGAATTCCATATACCGTGTTCCAAATTCCAAATTCAGTGTTCCGAATTTCAAATTCCGTGTTCCGAATTTCAAATTCCGTGTTCCGAATTTCAAATTCCGTGATACAAATTCTGTGTTCAGAAGCCGCACACTGTCACAGCACGGGTACCAACACTTGCAATACCGGTGCCGCGGAGAGAAGAGGGAGAGGAGCGAGGCTTCGGGCGGCCACATGGCTGGATCATGGAACAGGTGAGTGTGTGTTTATTAAAAGTCAGCAGCTACGCTTTTTGTAGCTGCTGACTTCCCGACGCACCTCTCCACACGCCTAAATGCTAGGCACGTTCAGCGTTTATTCATTTCAATGGCCAGAATAAATGAATACAGATAAGCCTGAACACGCGCGTCTAAATGCATTTGAAAAACACTGCTTTTCTCCTGTCAGGAGAAAATCATTCAGAAGAGCTTAGCTTGCATGAGGCCTAAGACAGTTTTATGGGCACTGTTAATCATTATCTACAAAATGTTAATAGCTACAAATCCTGAAATGGAATGCTATAAACTGCTCTGTTAAATTTTTGCACTGTCTGGCAGGAAAGCTAATATTTTAATTCAGGTCTGATTTTAATCAAACTAAAATTTCCATTCGGTACCTTGAATAAATAATTATCCTTTTATTAGCTTTGAATAATGGGGGGAAAACATTATACTGTAATTTCTGTCAGGTTTTTAATGCTGTTTTAATATTCCCGACAAAAGAACCTAAAGAGAGTGGCGCTGGATGGATTTGTTACAAGGTTTTAAGTTTGGTCTGTGAACTCACTAAGGATTTTCTCACACATTCTGTCCCTGTGACACATGCACAGGTAATAGTTTGTTGTCACTATCACAGGAAGGCAAAAACAGAAAAAAAGCACTGTCAGAAGTTTTAGCTCTCCCCAACTATTCTAACAATGTGTTTTCTACTACACTTTCTCTCTGCATCCTCATTGACAGATTTCCCATCATTTTCTGTCCTAGTAGGGGACAGCCCCCACAGGGGTTCTAATCCCTTCTATGCTCTGTCAAAAACAAAATGCAAAAAGTTTTCTGGAGTTCAGTTTTTTTTTTCTTTTAGATAGTTGAACTTTTTTCAGTAAGTGAATCCTTTGTTGTGGTCATATGTTCATTTATTTTCCCTATAAGTATTCAACCTGTTGAACTTTTCACATGTTTTGTAGTGTTACAACCTAAAATTCCGTGGATTTCTTTTGGGGCCTTACCATTTCGTTTACACATCACACTCACACTAGTGCAGCCATACCCAACCAGGGATGCATGGAACCCTAGGGCTTCTCTGAAGGTTGGTAGAGGTTCCATGAGCTGTAGCCGACTGATCTATAGGATGGTGCCTGAATTGTTCCCGGGCCAATGCCAATGTTTGATACCAGAGATCTTTGTTAGCTGTCTTTAAGAGTGGCATTCTGATCACCACTGTAAAGGTTGCATTCTTGCTCCTGACCACCAATGTAAAGGACATTCTCCAAATTGACCCCTAATGAATTGGATGTAGTAAAGATTCCCCAGGGCTTTCAAAATATTTTAAGGGGTTTCCCTGGGATAAAAAGATTGAGAAGGGCTGACCTGCTCTAGTGAGTAATGATGCTTGGAACAAAAGGCAGAAGTAGTGAGTTAGTCAACAGTATGTGAATTGTAGATTCTTAGGGCAATCATAGATCTATATACAAAAAAAAGTAAAAAAATAAAAAATAAAAAAAGAGGGTCATACTTTATTGAGGACTTAGAACAGAAATAGAAGTCTGGCACTGAAGCATCTTGAAGTAAAATCACATACCTTTAAAAATAATCCATCAAGACATAAAATAATCAACTCCTACAGCAAGATTGCTACGTTTCAGACCCTTCTATGGGTCCTAGTCATAACTGGACTTCTATTTCTCTTCTGATATTGAACAGTATTTACAGCGTGTGTCCTGGCATGAGCATTTGATCCTCATCCTTCCACATACTAGATGGGGTTGCAGCACCTGATTCTTTATGGACCACTTGGTCTTTCAACGCTCTTCTATGTTTCTATGATGGTGCCAATACAATGCTTCTCCACAGGGATGGTGTTAGGCTGTCAAACATAGCTTTCACACTAAAGCCAAAGAGTTCAACTTTGATCCAGTAAGACCAGAGAACATTAAACGGACCTTAATCGTTGATCAACGCTAGAACAAGGGGTATAGGTTGCTATATATATATATATATATATATATATATATATATATATATATATATATATATATATATATATGTTCACATAATATCTATATGCACCAAGTACCAGGAATCGAGTTTTAAAATCTTGACTTGATGGCACGAGACACTTCATATTCTACACATTTTGTTCTCGTCAATGCCAAACATTTCCTGGAGGTGCACTTTAGACTCCAGCAGTCTGTTATACATCGTCTTGTCCTGCCGCATAATTCAAATTTTCTGGACTACTGTTCGCTCCATCTGAGAGATTTAATGATTTCTCTATCCCATAGGACCCAGACTTTTTTCTTTTTATACCACACACAATTCCTAAATGTACATCAGTTCTCCATCACCTGATCAATGCTGCCAAGAGTTGAATCCCTAGATAGTTGAAAGAATATCTCCCATAGCCATCTGGGTGGGATCAAGTGCATGGAAAACCTACTTGCCTCTGACAGAGATACCTATGGCCGATTTAGGAAAATTAGGTGCTACTGTGATGAGTTTTCATTCACTCCTGAATATGCAGCACTGTTGCAGGATAACTCTACCACCAAAGTGATGGACCCCTTAGCGGGAGTTTGCTCTGCCCCGATTATTATTTTTTTAAGCTAGTGCCTTAAGTCTATGGACCTTTCCTCTTCTCTTCTTCTCTACTATTTGCTTTCTCTTTATCTTCCCAGTCTTTCTTTATTAAAAAAAATATCCATACAGTGGCCTCCACTAACCAACTCAGATTAACTACAACAGTGTATGTATTTTTAAACATTGCTAATATGATCTATGTAAATGTTAATTTGATCTTATTGAAGTGAATTTCAACTGTTCATGAACACCTGTTCACAAAAGATTACACTAAAGTCGGTGTTTTGTTACTGCATTAATACTGTCATAAAGAATAAAAAACCTGACTAAGGCTCAACCTCTCTTTAAAAATCTAGTTGCCCCAACACGGCATAATCTCCATTTTGTATTTAATATATAAAAATTTGAAAAAAATATATATCATTACCAACAAAACCACAGCGCTTAAATAAAAATAATTGGCTAATTATATGATAAAAAAAACAAGTTGCTACACAACAAAGCACTCCTAACAAACAGAATGCATCCTCAAAATTTGAGTTCATTCAAGATCTGGACTAGGGCTCTCAATGTTACAGCTATGTAGAGAATCTATGTGGACTGAAGATGGTAATACAGTCCCAGTTAAAGGATACGACCAGCACTTCTTTCACAGAAGATAATATTCAATATGGTTTTAAACTGTAGCATATAACATCCACATATATCAGTGTGAGGAACGAACCCCGTGGATCTGTGCATTATACACTTCATAAATGGGAATATTCATCAGATCACATTGATGTATTGAATCCTTATTCTGCCATAATATATGTAACTGTAAAGCAGGGTTCCTATGTTACCCAAAATATAAAAATGTCAACACTCCATAAAATGTGTCTTGCAGATCCTAGTCAAGCGATATAAAACTACTGTAGAATTCAAATAGAAAAAAAGAGAGAGAAGAAAAAAAAGTAAACACCTGCCAGAGAGAGCTGTTGGTATAGCTACACATTAATACTGTCACCAAACTTTGTAACCACAGTATGATTTCATTAAAAAATAAAGAATACACAAAAAATATGGAATGGATGTTTATATGGTATTTCTTCAGCATTGGCTTTCTTCTATGCGCTCTTCTATAATGTTCAGGGTTGTAGAACATCTGTGCTATAGCTAGCCCGATTGGTTTCTCCTGCCTTAGCTGTGCAGCTTCCTCAGAGTTACCATTGACCTCTTCAGTCAATGATGGCCTTCTGTAGGTAAAGTTCCAATTATACCATTCTTTCCATTTTTAAAAGTGGACGATCCTGATCACTACTTCACCCAAACTTATTTCAATAGCTTTTGTCATATCCATATTTGTTTCAATATGTTCTCTAACAAAATCTAGACCCTTCCAGCATTTATTTTGTGACACTTTAATTGAACACGATTTCCAATTAAATAATTATGTGACTTCAGAAGGCAGTACGTTAAATCAAAGAGCATTTAAGGATTTCACATCAATGGGGGAAAAAGAAATGACACAATCAAGCCTTTATATTTCCTTATACTTCAATTAATTTGGAAACCATTGTAGATGTTTTTATGTTTTTCATCTTCAGAATAATGAAACATCTTGTGTGGATCTGAGACATTGAACTCAAATAAATACAACTGAATTCCAATTTGAAAGAATATACGTACAATGTAGAAAAGTCCACGTTGAATGTTTATATAAAATAGTGTAATTTACAAAAAGTGTCATAGGCATGTAACAAAAGGGGTTATTTTTTAACCACTTGCCAACCAGTCACGTACCTGGTATGTCACTGGACTTCAAGTGCTTCTACCAGGATGATACCTGTAGCTGCAGGCATTATCTCAATAGCGTTTTATAGAGATGACGGTCGGCTCTCTTGTAAAAGCAATCCTAGCAGATAACTAGCCTCTGAATTACAAGTAGCGGGTGGCTTTACCGAAATCTCCCATCTTACCAGGAGTCCTGATTGACCAGAGCCAAGCAAAGACCAGATTGGCTTTGTTTCAGCTCTGGGATATGGTAACTTGGAAGCGATGACCTGACTTCACTTCCAGTTTACCCAGATGTAAACGGTGCCATTTCAAAAATCAAAAGCACGCACAGTCCCGCAGGATAGCAAACAGTGATTAGCAAACACATGTGAGGTATCACCCCAATCTTGGGGGCAGTAATTCTAGCACCAGTGTAAACGTGTAAATATAAAGTGGCAACCTGTAAGGGCTTTTAAAGCGTCGCCTATAGATATAAATTTACGTTGTTTGTCGCCATTGCATGGAGGTGTGTGCAATTTTAAAGCGTGACATGTTTGGTATGTATTTACTCTACATTACATCATATTTTATATTTTACCAAAAAATTGAGTTATGTGTTTCTTTGTATTAAAAATCAAAAAAGTGTATTTTTTCCCCAAAGATTGCATTTGAAAAAGCCACTGTGCAAAAATCATTTGATATAAAAAAACAAAAACTGAAAAACCCACCAATTTATTCTCTAGGGCAGTAATGGTGAACCTTGGCACCCCAGATGTTTTAGAACTACATTTCCCAGGATGCACATGCACTCTGCAGTGTAGTTGAGCATCATGGGAAATGTAGTTTCAAAATATCTGGGGTGCCAAGGTCCACCATCACTGCTCTAGGGCCTCTACTTAAAAAAGATGTAATGTTTGGGTGTTCTAAGAAATTTTCGAGCAAAAAATACTGAATGTTATATGTACACAAAAAGTGCCAGAAGAGGCCTGGTCTTCAAGTGGTTAAGTTCCCCTTCGGAGAAAACAAGAGATATCCCATTTGAATATAAACAAAGAAAATACAAAAATATAAAGTAGGGATATGCAATTATTGGACCTCCAGCTGTTACAAAACTACAAGTCCCATCATGCCTCTGCCTCTGGGTGTCATGCTTGTGGCTGTCAGAGTCTTGCTATGCCTCATGGGACTTGTAGTTCTGCAACAGTTGGAGGTCCGCTAGTTGCATATCCCAGTATAGCTAAAAGTTTTTTTTAGCTTTTGATAGCATAGGGAAAAGTTAGAGTACCTGTCAGGTTTTTTATTATAGTCTCTGTAGCTTCACCCTCTATACATGTCCCAATGACCATTTTCTACCAGGTAAAAAACAAAAGCGGGGAACCTACAATAGCACAGTTGTGACCAGAACGATGGTTGAAGTTACATTTTCCATTGGGGGGTATCTTCTTCCATTGACCTCTGAAAGGGAATTCCTTATATTATTTAGATGTTTTAACACTTCCTGCTACATCTCTGGGACAAGAAATGAAGGGAAATCTCCCTAATGGGACAAAGACAGCCAAAATAAAGTGATGGCTTTTTATTTCTTCCCTACTCGTTCTTCTAAAACTAAAAAAATGTTTATCCGTCTGTGAAGGGTGGTTATCGGTGAATGCAAATATTAAAGCCGGCCATACATGGATCGAAATATGGCCGCAGCAGGGATCGGATACATTTCTATCCATGAATGGGCAGGCTGGTTGTACAGAAGTTGAATTACTCGATCAGCACTGCTGGATATAGCTCAATGTATTCTGATGGTGGGTAAGTCTCCCCATTGTCAGAATACAATGACTCAATGGGAAGGATTCCCCCATCCACCATAAATGTGGTGGATGGGGGAATCGGCTTGTTTTTTTTTGTTTGTTCAACCCACTGTTTGAACGAAAAAATATAATGACTTAATGACTACTCTACGATTTGCTAAACACTATGTTTAGACAGTGAGTCAGAACAAAGACCATGAACTCGATGGAAAGCAAAACGTAAAGCTCAAACACAATTGTTTATTTTTAATTGAAATAGATAGCTGGCTGGTTAAGTTCATTCAAAAAAATATTCTACAAATTCCTGTAATTCAAAAATAATTCAATATATTAGCCTCAGCAATAACAGTCTCCGGTATTGTTATCTGCCTTCACGTGACTGCAGGCCTTTTTCCTGTTTAGCCTGTGAGTCATCTGGAAAACTATTTCCCTGTGCCAGACACAATGTAGAAAACACACACTGTACTGTCATATTAGGTTAATGTTACGCAAGTCCAGATGGAGTAGAAACTCCCAGACTACTGCTGTGAGCTGGACTGCAGCATAAACTAAAAGCTGCAACAGACTATCTGTGGTGTTAAATTCTGACCCTCACAGGGTATGTATGCACTAAAAGCTAAGGGTCAATTCGCACAGTGCAGTGACTGTCATTTTTACACACTGGATGAATGAAGGTCACCAATCGGACATACTCTTTTCTATGCATCCTATTCACAATTCAATGCAAGCCAGAGGTGCAGTGCAGTGAGCTATGATAAAATGCAAACATGCTGCATTTTCTCACAGCCTGCTGGGTACAGCACTGCAGCTCTGCTCACTGCAGTACAGTAACATGAAGGCAGTGTCACTTTTGTACATTTTAAATAAAGTTCATACATAAAAAAAGGTAGCTGTGTGATGTGCTGAAACATGCATCACACTGCCCCCTACAGCTGGCTGACTATAGCCTGAACAGGACTGGTTGGAAATCCATTGAGTTGACAATGTTGCCTCTCCTCCACTAAGCCCCCAAGCTGTATTGTCAGCCCTGTCTGAGTTATCACTTTCTGGACAACAGAACATCTCCTCCTTAGGGTATAGAGATGAGGAGAGAGGGAGGTATTATGTAGACCAGAAGGAAAGAGAGGTTGATTTGGCAGATCAACAGGTCATTTTTTTGTACTTGCAGCATTTTTAAAAAGCCAAAACATGGGGAAATGAGCATGTATTACTAAAGAATATGCAATACTAAAGCCAAACATGTACCGAATGTCAGCTGGTTCAGCAGGAACTGGACGATTTTTGGTACATGTGTACTCCTCTCTGTTCAACAGAAGCCGGTCCAACAATCAGAAACACCTCTGCATTTTACCACAGCTCACCACTCATCTCGACTGCATTATAATGTGAATGGGGCACATAGGAAACAGTTGTTTTCTATGTCACCCATTATTCCAATGGAGGAAAATGCAGGTCACCACACTGTGTGTGAATGAGGCCAAAAGAAAACATGCACAAAACCCCTTTAGGAGTCAAAAAACATCTACATGGAATGATTGGGATAATTGAAGGACAGGACTAGTAGAGTTACAAATTCTTTAGGCAGTAAAACTGCTCTCATATATGTATTTTATATGTGTATTTAGCGGTTTGCCTGGAGTTCAGCCTTAAGTGGCCCAATGATGGAAAACTCATTGATGTCAAGGTGGGTGCACTCACTGTCCTTCCAAAGCATACTATTTCAGACAGCGAGGCCGGGTTACGGTCTGGGGCAGTGTATCTCTAATGTCCAGGTTTTGCCACTTTTTGTCATATATGGCACCAGAGGAAGATAGCCTTTAAATCCAAGTTTCTGTGGTCTGAGGCCCACTGAATGTTGTACACATTGTAGGAAATGTCAAACATGGCATTGTGAGCTGATCGCAACTAAACATGAGCATAAAAATAAATTATCTATATTAATTACTTTTCCTGGAATTCAGCTTTGGACATCATTCTAACATGAAACTGATATACTCCTAGAGGTTACCTGTGACTTGTTTATCTGGAAGAGAAGGAATGGGAATGGCTAGTCCAAACTTCACTAGAAGACGCTCGTATAGCCAATCAAAGTGCTTATATCTGTGGTTAACTGAACGGTTTGTGTTCTGGAAATAAAAGGAAAAAACAGCCATTGTTAGACATTGTAATTACCAAAGTGTTGTCAAAATGAAGGAAATAGGAGAGCAGTGGTCTTCAAGAAGTGGTTACTGCACAAAAGATAGCTCTCAGCAACCTTTGATGATGCTCATCATAGACACTCAAAAGGCAATATCTATTTCTCTTTTTGAATATTTGCTGCATTAAAAACTTTACATAAGCATGAATTACAGATAGAAACTGTACAAACTGTCTATGAAAGACAAAGTGGTTGTAAACCCTTACATATACCCAGTGAAGTGACTGGCCTTAGGTGATGCACAGAGATTAAACAAATGCTCCTACATAAGTTCTATCTCTTTATCTCCAGTCTTCTCTTCTCTACATCCATTTAAAGTCCAGAATTTATAAAGCCGGTCTGAGTGTTTAAAAAAAAAAAATGGGCGGAGAGCTGAAGTTAAACTCTGCAGAGTTCAGTGAGGAGAGGTCTGAGAGCTGATTGGAGGCCCCCCTCTTAATACAACACACAGCAGTAGAGCTGAAGCTGTCAATGAGAGGCTGTGTTCTGGAGATCCCTCTCCTAACACCTTTTTTCTAATAGTGTCAGTAAAACTTGTCTTAAAAACTGGATTCATGCTGATAGAAGAGGCAGGAAGCAACAGAGAGAAATGACACTTACAGCACTTAACTGAGACTAGTACAAACTATAGAGGGTCTGAGGTTTACAACCATGTTAAAGTGGAGTTCCGCCCCAAATTTTTTTTTTCTTAAAGTCAGCAGCTACAAATACTGCAGCTGCTGACTTTTAAAATATGGACACTTACCTGTTCAGGGTGCCCGTGATATCCTTACCCGAAGCCGAGGTGTCCCTCAGCTCACGGGTGGAGGTGTCGCCATCTTCAGTAAGGGAATAAGGAAGCCTTGCGGCCTCACAGCCTGGTTCCCTACTGCGCATGCACGAGTCACGCTGCGTGTCCACACTGGTCCCTGCTGTCTTCTGGGACCTGTGTGTCTCCCAGAAGACAGTGCGGGGGGGAGGGGTATGAAGGAGGAGGGGCCGGACATGGTGTAGATCAGAGGAGCCTGCGGTGACCTATGCCCGGAAGTGGGAGTAAATACCTGAATTAGACAGGTATCTGCTCCCCCCTCCCCCCTGAAAGGTGCCAAATGTTATACTGGGGGGGGGGGGGGGTACGATTAGGGGAAGTTCAATTTTTGGGTGGAACTCTGCTTTAAATCCAATCTATCAATGTTTCAAAACTAGAAGCTTTGTCTCAGAGGAAAGACCATAATCATTCTGCTAATACCTTTGATGTCTAGAGCTCCTCTTGAATGTGTCCCTCCGATGTTGTTTTTAATTTGCTTGATCTGTTTGATTTTCTTTAGGATTGAGCTCCACTCCTGTAGCTAAACCTTGTTCAATTACTACCCCACTTTTCAGTGACAGTTCCTGACAGCTGCTCCTATTGAGCGAAGAAAGAGTGGGTGGGTGTGGCTTGGCTTCTAGGGTGTGGTTTAGCTCCAAAGTACGGGAAGTCAGTTGGGGGGGGGATGCATGGAAGTTTATTAGAAAATGATTTTTTTTTTACTTACATTTGTTTTATATATATTTACTTCCACCAGGTTACAGAGTAAATAATACATCTTACAGCAATCAGCTATTACTCCATCTACTCTTATATCAAAAAACAATTGCCATCAAAATAAATGGCAAAAAATAAAAATGCCTGATCCAGCACATAACCTGTATACAATAAATTACTAGGATGGGAGAGTCTTCACCCTGTTGAAGTTAGTTTTCATATATTATACAGAAACGGGGGGGTTTAATAAATGAAAGACAAAAGGGTGAGGGAGAAAAGTACAAGAAAAAAAAAGAGGAAGGCGATAAGAAAGGGAAGGGTGGGTTGGGGGGGAGGAGACAGGAAGGGCCTGACTCCTCCCTCCAGCAACAACCTCCAATCCAGCTCAAAGGCCTGCACCAAGTATAACCGCCAAGGCCTCCAAATTTTAGGATGTTTCTTGGACTGATTTTTAGTAAACGCGGTTAACTTTTCCATAGGTTGGATATCAGATACCCTGGTACATCGATGTTCGAGTGTGGGTGGACTTCTTTGTTTCCAAAGGGCCAGTAGGTAAATTTTAGCAGCATTCAGAAGATGTTTTAAAAGTGAATTTTTTGTGAATTTTTTGTTCAGCCTACAGACCAAACAAAGAAAAAAAAAACATATTCCTTCATCCTCACTGACAACATGGATAGACAAATCCCCCCGGCAGACTATTATACTCTGACAGCTGCAGACCCTCATACTAGCAGTATGATATAATACACCGTATATGTTTACTTTCTGATAAACAAGTATAACTGTAGTAAAGGGAGTTTTAGCCTGGATTCCTACTTCATTTTGCAATCATCAGCAGACAGATTTTAAAGCATGTGATGCTCAGTGCTTCCAAAAGCCACTATATTATTTTAGAAGAGTTTCAGCCTCCACATGCTGTTAATAATAAAAACAACTCTGAGGAGGCAGCATTCCAAATAAAATACATGACATGTTTCTAACATATGTTACCAGTTGTTCTGCTCACTTACTGTTGTTGTTAGCTGGTATTCTATATAGCTCTTCAGGCCGTACATTTTGGTTCCTTTCTTAGGATCAGCCACAATGCAGTCGAATGTTGCGGTTGGGTAGACCCACATTGGCCCGTAATCTCCAATCTGTAAACAATGGTTTTATTACAGATTGCACCATGAAGGAAAAAAAAAAAAAAAAGAAGAAGACGACTTGTATACTACACAAATGGTATTGAAAACACCACCGCATTCACTTGCCAACTGGGCCAATTCTGACACTCTCATGTATGTAAAAATCAGTTTTTTTGCTAGAAAATTACTTAGAACCCACAAACATTATACAATATATATATATATATATATATATATATATATATATATTTTTTTTTTTTTTTTTTAGCAGAGACCCTAGGGAATAAAATGGCGGTCATTGCAATTTTTTTATGTCACACAATATTTGCACAGCAATTTTTCAAACAATAAAGCACTTTCAAACAAAAAAATTCAAAACACACTATTTACCCAAATGTTTGTATAATTTGAAAGAAGATGTCCCAAAATGTCATGCTTTATTATTGTGCATGCTTGCAAAATGGCATTTTTCTGCTCCTCACATTGCTATTTTTGTTTATTTATCACGTGATTTTTACGAACTATTTGTTCTATTTTGTTTTATATTTAAATATTTTCAATAAACCATTACTGGTTGTATTTCACCATGAGAGGTGTTTTTTATGCTTTGTCCCCCCTATGGTGAATTCCCATGAGATATCTGGTGCCAAGTTCCACAGCTATCCACGGCTCGGAAAGTTCATCCACTTCTTCCAATTGGAGACCATAAGGGATTCAAAACGAGGAATTCCGAGGGGAATTACCATCCAGCTGACTATATCTGGGTATGCCATTGGAGCCCCCCACAAGCTTTTATGACACACTACTATACGGTGGATGTGTCCAGCCCATCAGGTAAGAGTATCCACCTTCTTTAATTGTTTTATAATCCGTTCCCAAGAGGTTCTGAGGTCTGAGAAAACTGGGAGTCATTATTTCGTGAATGCCATCTGACAATTTCAGAAGTCCCAAGATGAGAAATATACCTCTTTGAAGTCCAGGGAGACTGGCTTTGAGATTGTCTACATCCTCTTTGGACTCTAGTGGACCCTTTGTTATTATTATATATTTTTTTACTTTTATGTACACATGCACTTATTTACATAGGTGCCTTTGAGCGCTGCACTTATTTTATATATTTTTAAATATTTGTCTAACGATGTTTACTATATGTAATGTGTGCTGATTTTACAAAGGGGTGTGGCGGTCTTTTCTCCCTGCGCAGGGAAACAAAAACCAGGACATTGCTGCTGTCAGAAGAGAGCTCCGATGATCTGCGGGTTTCTGCCATAAATCATTGGTCGAAAAGCGCTGAACAGCATGTTCTGGAGACACAGGGCACACAACCAGGCGGGCATGTGAGCACCCCCTACCTGGAAATGCAGAATTACGTAGTAGATACACAGTGCTGTGAAAAGTATATATATATATATATATATATATATATATATATATATACACACACACACACACACACACACACGATTCTGCGCAGCTGGCCCGCACTGTAGCAGTAATACTATAGTGTGCGCAGTTGGCAAAATGTTAAACATTTGACTTCTGTCAAGTCTAATGATCCGCACACTGATTGAAAATTTGTTCAGTGTATAGACATTGAATATTTTTAATACTTATTCTGCTAGCATTAGTAAATAGATAAGAAAGTACATCATATTTACTAGCTGTAAAAATTTTTTTTACATTTCCTCAGTTACTGCCTGGGTTCCAGGCCTACACAAATGATGTCATACATCCCAGGAGGGGAGGAGGGGTTTTCTCTTAGCCCGCCCTCCAGTCTAGATGCGTGAACTAAGGGCAGATGAATTCCAGGAAGTAAATGCTACATGAATCTTTTTCTCAAGGCGACCACAGGTAGAAATACTTGCAGGTGTTTCTCAAATTGATTATTTCGCAAAATAAAGCATGGGTGGGTGGGTGACTACTTGATGAGAAAATATTAAAAAGGATGCAAATGTGAATTAAAATACTATATATTTGGAAAAAATACACAAGGTGGCAAAAATGGGTTCACTACAGGCAGTGCTAGTTATAAAAGCCCTATTAGTCAGTGAAAGCGGACCTACATAACAAAAAAAAAAAAAAAAAAAGTTGCCTGCTCGCATGGAAAAAATAATACTGCAGACCACAAATACTAAATTAATGACCACGGCTTTTCAGACATTTCTGCTTTTTTGCCGCGGCTGAGGGCTGGTTTGATTGGAGGAGAAGGTGTTGATCATCTGCCTCTGCAAGTGTGAGAAAGGAAGTAGCCCGTCCCAGTAAACAAGTAAATATCTTTGGGCTACAAATGTATTATTATTATTATACAGGATTTATATAGTTCCAACGGTTTGCACATTGTTTGAGGGCAGACAGTAAAGTTTCGTTAGAGCTTACAATCTAGAAGAGGGTCAGGTGAAACAAAAAAGGTAATAACTGTGGGGGATGAACTAATGGAGAAGATAAGTACAGTTGTTAGGTGTGCATAGGATAGGCTCTCTGCGGAGGAGGGTTTTCAGGGATCGTCTAAAAGCTAATAGAGTAGGAGATAATCGGACTGGTTGGGGTAAGGCATTCCATAGGATTGGAGAGACTCTGGAAAAGTTCTAGAGCTAGGAAGAAGGAGGTCTTGAGAAGAACGATTAGGTTGGTATTTAGAGACTAGGCTAGTGATGTAGCTGGGGGCTTTGTAAGCAGTTGTTAGTATTTTGAATTTAATTTGTTGGGTGAGTGGAAGCCAGTCGAGGGATTGACAGAGAGCAATTGCTAAGGTGGATGAGTCTGGCAGCAGCATTCATGATGGATTGAAGGGGGCATAGCCTATGTAGAGGTAAGCCAATGAGTAGGGAGTTGCAGTAGTCAAGGCAAGAAATGACCAGGGAGTGAATTAAGAGCTTTGTTGTGTGGTTAGAAAGGGGAGTAATTTGGAGATGTTGCAGAAGTTGAGGCAGCAAGATTTGGACAGTGATTGGAAGTGGGGCTTAAAGGAGAGTTCAGAGTCCAGGGCTACACCTAGGACTTTGGCATGCTGGGGCGGGCTGATAGTTGTGTCATCGATTTTGACAAAGATCTGGGGAAGGGGAACATGGGGGAGGAAAAATTATAAGTTCGGTTTTGGATAGATTGAGTTTGAGGAAGTGGTGTGACATCCAGACTGATATATCTGTTAGTAAATTAGTGATAGTGAAACGTGAGGAGACTGAGGAAGTCAGCTGAGGGGTAGATTTTTCTTTTTAACAAAAAAGGAACTATGTAGCTTCTGTTAAATTCTGAATTTAGCTCAGCTTAAAGGATCACTAAAGAATTTTTTTTTATTTTTTTTAAAATAACAAACATATTATACTTACCTCCACTGTGCAGCTCGTTTTGCACAGAGTGGCCCCGAACCTGGTCTTCTGGGGCCCCTCGGCGGCTGTCTCGGCTCCCCCTCGCAAGGACTCCACACCTTCACGCGAGCTCCCTCGCATGGTGTGGAGTGCTTGCGGGTGCGCTCCCGTGATACAGCCGGCGGCCATAGCCGCTCACTGTATCGCTCGGCCCTGCCCCCCGGCACGCCGCATCACTGGATGTGATTGACAACAGTCAGAGCCAATGGCTGCGCTGCTTTCAATCCATCAACTGTAACCAATCAACGGCCAGGCTGAGCGGCGAAGAGGGTGTCCGGGGCGAGCGCGGGAGTTTAGAAGGGCCAGGTAAGTAAAACAGGGGGGCTGGGGGGGCCAGTATTGTCAGATGTTTTTTGACCTTAATGCATAGAATACCTTTACAACCCCTTTAAATCCTTGTTGTTTCAATATAGCACTAGGATCACACAGCTGTGCATACTCCTAGTTCTAGGAACAAAATATCACTGACAGATCCAGACTAAACCTGGGTATACACTGAGTTTTAATTTTTGTTCAGTCCAGTGGGCTGAACCAAAAAAAACAAAAACCTCACAGATTCCTGCATCCACACAAGTGATGTGGATACATGGATCTCTCCTGCTGCGCTATTGTATTCTGACAGCAGAGACACCCCCCGTTAGAATACACTGATCAGTGCTGCATTCATTGACTGTAGCAGTTGATCAAATGCTGGTTTTCCAGCAGGACCATTCAGCAGAAGTTGGTCTAACGAACGGCTTCTGTTGAACAGAGATGACCAACAGATGTGTGTATACTCACAAACAAATTGGGGATCAATCAGCATGGTTCCCAATCATGTGATCACCATGACAGCCAACAATGGTTAGGACAGACATGATTGCCAGCTTCAGCTGTCACTGTGCAATCAAGTAAATAAAAAAAATAAAAATAAATGTAATTTAACAAATTGCTGACCGGGCCATAGCCGAATGACTGCTACAGCGTGGTTGGGTAGTTCTGGGAGGGCATCCAGGGACGTCCTCCCGAACTCACGTTTCCCACGCACCCCCTGGGGCACGCACCCAGAAGCATCCGTGATTATTGGGTTCTCAGGACCTGGTGCAGCATGGATCGAGGTAAAGGGCCAATGACATCAGTCCTTTACCACGTGATCGCTCCATCCAATGTCCACCCATGCCCATTTGTGCCTCATACATGCCCGGCTGTGCCGCATACATGCCCATACCTGTCTCATACATGTGCATCCATGACAGGGATGATCAGTGCTCATCCATGTCATATCCATGGCACATCAGTGCCACATCAGTGCTCATCTGTGTCATATCTATGCCACATCAATGCTCACCCTAACGGTGCTCTCTGCATGGTGGGCCTCTGTATGTGGCCAGGTGTAAGTGTAAGTCTCCCACGTGTGGCAACCAAATACTCAAGGGGAAATAGTAGAATGTATTTTGAGGTGTAATTTTTGCTATGTACATGCTATGTGTTAGAAATACCCTATAAATTGACTACTTTGTGTAAAAAAAAAAAAAAATGCAATTTCATTTTCTTTCCACATTTTCCAAAAACGTGTGGGAAAAAAATGACATTTTCAAAAGACTCATTATGCCTCTTGGATTATGTGTTGGGGTGTTTGCGTTCCAAAATATAGTCATCTTGTTGGTGTTACCATTGTTCGGTTGTTCCAGGGCCCTCAAAAGTATAATAGGTAGTGAAAAAAAGGAAATGTGTAATTTATGTTTCTAGAATGCCTGACAATGCTCCCTATATGTTGGGCCTCTGTATGTGGCCAGTCTGTGAAAAAGTCTCACACGTGTGGTATCGGCATACTAAGGAGGAGTAGTAGGATGTGTTTTGGGGTGTAGTTGCAAGAATGCATATGCCATGTGAAAAAAAAAACTGCTAATATAAAAATTTTGTGAAAAAAAGAAAAAAAAAAAAGAATTGTGGGAAAAAGATGACAACTTCAAAAAACTCACCAAGCCTCTTACTAAATACCTAGGAATGTCTACTTTCCAAAAAAGAGGTAATTTGGGGGATATTTGTACTTGTACCTGGCTTGTTAGTGTAGGTTCAGACTGAGGCAGCACGACTTGCAGCGCGACTGCCTCAGGCGACCTGCACACGACCGCTGCGGCGACTTGCAAAACGACTTCTCTATAGTAGTCGCCCTCAAAGTCCTACAGGAACCTTTTTCTAAGTCAGAGCGACTTGTGGCGCTCTGATTAGAACGGTTCCATTGTACAGAACGGGCGCGACTTAGTGTCTCAAGAAATTAGATGGGCCATCACTACACCAGGTGTGATCAATTTTCAGTGATTGGCACCATAGCTTGTGGACTCTAACTTTTAGACAGACCAAATAATATATACTGATTTTGATTATTTTTACCAAAGATATGTAGCAGTAGGTCAATATTTATGATGAAAAATTGCTAATTTGCAAAATTTTATAACAGAGACGAAGAAAAATGCATTTTTGTTTTTACAAAATTTTCAGTCTTTTTTCATTTATAGAGCAAAAAATAAACAACCCAGTGGTCATTAAATACCACCAAAAGAAAGCTCTATTTGTGCGAAAAAAAGGACAACAATTTCATATGGGTTCAGTGTTGCATGACCGAGTAATTGTCATTCAAAATGTGAGAGAACTGAAAGCTAAAAATTGGCCTGGTTAGGAAGGGGTATACGTGCCCACTTGGCAAGTGGTTAGTGTTCATGCAAAATATAAAAATATGCTTTTGCCAACCTAATAAAAAAACATAATCAGGGTAGTTGGTAAAACAGTGTACCAATAAAAACTATATATGGCTTAAAAATATAAAAATGTAGGCAGGCAAATTAGTCTTAAAATTGTTACAAAGTTAACCAATGTACAGTATGCTGACAATGGAAATACGGTCAGGAAAGAGTAAAGGAACCCTGAATACAGAAACAATGTAGTTCAACCAACTTACAATAACTGAGATTTTCTCTTTGGGTTTTGCTGTCTGTTTAGATAACAGATACTGTTCAACTCCTGATTTTCCAAAGCCAGGAAATCTGTCAAAAGAAAATTGAAATACGAGAACAGTTCATCGCTAAGCTGAAATCATATGTACATTATATACACTATATGAATCATATGGATACATACAATAGAAATAAAGACTAAAACACAGCTGCCCAGAAAGAGGAAACACTGTCCATTGAAAGTGTTCTGTTATTACTGTTTGAGAAGTTAAACTGAATACTCCTTGATCTTGCCAGAAAACTTGTGAGCTGATAACTTTCTGTGCCCTTTGCCTGTGCTCACTGTTATCAATTACATTGTTCTCAGCTTTGTTGGAAGACTTCAGAAGCACATCCCTCTATGTTTTGAGAAACAGGCGAAAGACAGGGTTTTGTGGTCCTATCTTGATTGTGTGACCTGTTACAGAAGGGTTGGTGAGTGTTGTCATACAAGGATAGGAAGTGTGTTATAGACAGAATTATTAGCTGAAAATAATAGAAAAAAATGAAGGCGGAAACTAATGCAGCCACTACATCTAAGGAATTGGTCAGCTGCAATTCATTACAGTTTTTGCTTTTGGGTTTTAGATACGCTTCCATCTTTTTTTTCGTTTTCCTAAATATAAAGCCTGGCATAGATTCAGATTACTAATTCCACTCATGTGTCTTAATCTTTTTACACCTACACTGCCTTGAAAAAGTATTCATACCTCTTGGTATTTTCCTCATTTTGTCACATTACAACCAAAAACGTAAATGTATTTTATTGGGATTTTATGTGATAGACCAACACAAAGTGGCACATAATTGTGAAGTGGAAGGAGAATAATTAATGGTTTTCAATTTTTTTTTTTTACAAAAAAATATATGTGAAAAGTGTGGCGTGCATCAATACTTTGCAATTACAGCTGCAAGTCATTTTGGGGATGTCTCTACCAGCTTTGCACATCTAGAAAGTGACATTTTTGCCCATTCTTCATTCTGTTAGATTGGAGAGTGTCTGTGAACAGCAATTTTCAAGTCTTGCCACAGAGTCTCCAATGGATTTAGGTCTGGACGTTGACTGGGCCATTCTAACACATGAATATGCTTTGATCTAAACCATGTTTAGGGTCTTTGTCCTGCTGGAAGGCGAACCCTCCACCCCAGTCTCAAATCTTTTGCAGATTCTAACAAGTATTCTTCTAAGACTGCCCCGTATTTAACTCCATCCATCTTCCTATCAACTCTGACCAGCTTCCCTGTCCCTGCTGAAGAAAAGCATCCCCACAACATAATTCTGCCACCACCATGTTTCACGGTAGGGATGGTGTGTTCAGGGGGATGTGCAGTGTTAGTTTTCTGACACAGAGTTTTGCTTTTAGGCCAAAAAGTAAAATTTTGTTTGGTCTCATCTGACAAAAGTTCTTCCACATGTTTGCCGTGTCCCCCACATGGCTTCTCGCAAACTGCAAACTGGACTTCTTATGGCTTTCTTTCAACAATGGCTTTCTTCCTTGCCACGCTTCCATAAAGGCCGATTTGTGGTGTGCACGACTAATAGTTGTCCTGTGGACAGATTCTCCCACCTGAGCTGTGGATTTCTCTCTTTGCCCGACCTGACAGTTTAGGTGGACGGCCATGTCTTGGTAGGTTTGTAGTTGTGCCATACTCTTTCCATTTTCAGATGGTGAATTGAACAGTGCTCTGGGATGAGCATGGGATATTTTTTTTATAATCTAACTCTGCTTTAAACTTCTCCACAACTTTATCCTTGACCTGTCTGGTGTGTTCCTTGGCCTTTAGTGATGCTGTTTGTTCATTAAGCTTCTCTAACAAACCTCTGAGGGCGTCACAGAACAATTTAAATAAATATGAATAATGAATACGCCTATGTCCCTATAAGAGCCTTTCCGCACATCTGTGTTCCCTAACAGAGTCTCCCCCATTTCTGTGTCACCCATCAGAGTCTCCCAAATAACAGTGTCCCCCATCAGAGTCTCCCCCACATCAGTGTCCCTCATATATCAGAGTCTCCCATAAGAATCTACTATCTGTGTCCCATCAGAGTCCATCAGAGTCCCCTTTATATCTGTGAAGCACATTTATGTCCATTTGCCTTACATTGTTGTCAGTATGAGCACACACACTACAGATCTCTTGCACTTCCTGTCTCCAGCCCGCTGCTACACAAGCAGGCTGAAAGCGGAAGGATCGCTAACAAACAGGGGGAGGGAGCTGGGAGGTGCTGCACTGATGACGTCATTGGTCAGCCAATCCACAGCACAGTGTGGCAGCGTGGGAGGCTGTGGGGGGAGCGGCTTTGTTTCCAGGACTTGCCGTACATAATGCCGATAATAGCAGCTGTTAAAATCAAGCAGACAAAATGCACAAGCGGGCCGGGGTTTGGAGACCCCTGGTCTATCACATAAAATAAATTTATGTTTTTGGTTGTAACATGACAAAATGTGGAAAATTTCAAGGGGTGTGAATACTTTTTCAAGGCACTGTAACGATGTTGTGATCATATCACTACACTCCAGATAACTATAGAAAAAAATGAAAACTTTACTACAGGCTTTCTGAATGTCCTTACCATGAAGAAACCCTTAAAATTATTTACAGGTCTCAGGGAAACTCTGTTAATAATTCAATGTGCACATTAGCCTGACATATAAGAGAAAATAAGAGGAAGAAATGTGGCACACTCAGCTTATCTGACATCCAGGGGTGCTTTATACAACATTATTTGCAGTAATAATAAAGAAAATAAATATTAATCGATGCAGATGGTAAAAAGTGTTTGTTCTTTCATATTGGAGGTCAGTGGAGAAATGCCTCCTTATAGTGGTTGCCAGTGGGTGGAGAAATCATGGCATCAGTTGAGAAATACCACTTACATTGATGTTCAGTGGAAAAGTGGCATCTTACACTGATGGAAAGTGAAAGGTTCTATTACATTAGTGGTCAGTGGAAAGGTGCCATCTTACTTTAATGGGTAATGTAGTGCCCCCCTTACATTAGTGGCTAGTTTAGGTGTCCCCTTACTTTAGTGGTTAGTGTAGTACCTCCCCTCCCCTTACATTAGTGGCTAGTGTAGTGCCCCTCCTTACATTAGTGGTTAGTGTAGTGCCCCTCCTTACATTAGTGTAGTACACCCTACACCAATGCTTAGTGTAGTTACCCCATTACATTAGTGGTTACTGTAGTTCACCCCTTAAATTAGTGCTTAGTGTAGTTCTTCCTTACATTAGTGGTTAGTGTAGTTCATCCATAACATTAGTGGTTAATGTGGTACCCCCTAACATTAATGCTTAGTGTAGTGAACAATTGCTTTAAAAGTCAACTCCAGTTAAGAACCCACCCTATCCGGTCCCGATGAGGAGGGCATGCTGAAGAGTGGAGAGGGTAAGTATTGCTTACTTGAACTTTATTTTTAAAGGGAATGAGGGAGTTAAACCAAGAAAGTACAGTTTAAGATATAAAAAAAATGATGATCGGCAGAACTCCTAGGCCAAGGTTATAATGTCCCCTGGAAGGAAGGATCCTCTCTCTGTTTCGCTTTGTCTTCACTTCCCGCATTACTCCTCATCTTTTGGCTATGTTCCCCCTTGTGCGGGACCTGTGTGTAGCATTTGCACAGAAATTCATTAGAATGGGCTGCTGTACCTATTGGAAACACAGGGAAAATGTCCCCAACCCTTTTTTCAAAACATGGACGCATGGAACAGTATAGTGCTGCGGCACCATGCAGTTTTGCACGTGCAATTTTACATTCCCTAACTTGCACACATGCAAGTCAGGAAACGCAGGCAAGATGCGCTGCTCTGTAGCAGACACTTGTGAATGCCATTAATTCTTAGCATCGGTAAATGTGGCGCGTTTTCGGGTGTGCAAAACTGTGTGGTGCCATAGCACCATACACCTCCACGTAACCACGTTTTGAAAAAAAAAAAGGGTTGGAGACTTTCTCCCTGCATTTCAGATGCTACTGTGGACACAATGCCAACATGGGGCAAACAGACACAAAGTGGGGCATTGTGTCCACAGTAGCATTTTCACTTGCAGAGCAGAGTAGGACTGGCCAGAGAGGGATTACTTTGAGGCAGTTGGCCAGCTTAAAATCCCTGTTTTTTATTGCAAAGTGAAAGGATATACAGTATAGCAGTGTGCAGAGGGTTCATCCAGAATCTCTACTGAATACAAAGCGGTGTACAATTTTTAATCAATGAAGACTACACGTTATCACAAAGCTATTGTTTGACAGTACTTGCTGATAACATTGTCAATCATAAACCGAGAGCGTTTTAATTCATTACAGCTAACGTAACAGTCAAAGTCTTCTTTAAACAGTCAAATGAAAGTTCTTTATGTGGCATTCCCATTGCATTCACCTTGTATTATGTTGTTACAGCGACTGTCAGCAATCTCAAAGTCCAAATAATGCGTCTTGTGATGTAGAGCTCGACAGGAGGAACCGCTAACCATCACCATGACACAGTAATTTGATTCTCCCGGAAGTGTTGGTTTCTGCAATTATTTCAGACAGCAATTCCCCCAGATTGGAGCAGCATTTACATCATGGACAGCAAGACAGACAATTATTCTCTTTCCTCTTTACCAGGGCAGTTTAGACTTTAAGATTGCCGGCAGAGTCACTTTAAGAAACCTTTTTTTTTTTTTTTTTGTAAAAGGCCCACCAACACAAACAAATGCTGCATTCTTATAACTGGTGAATATGGTAAATTAATGGTATTAATTAAATTAATGGTATAAATGGTATGGTAGTAACCTCAAAAGCAAACATTGCAGCTTACCAATTCTTAGATGTGATGGCTGCTTGGTTTTCTTTTTTAGGCGTTCTTTCTTTTATTTTCACATAGTGATGTTGCCAGTAAGTTGGTTGATTTTTAAAAGATCAAGCTCTCCAACAGATGTAGCAGTTACAGGGATGAGACTAACCAATCAACGCTGACATGGCTGTAAAACCATTATCCCAAAAGGTTTTCACACTTATAACAACATGTGATGTGATGTATGGTTTCAATCCTTTAATGTTCTTAGATTGGCTAGTAAATCAAACACCCCCCCCCCCCCCCCCCTGTTACAACGCTGCAAACCAGAGGTGTTCCTGTGCTCCTTCATCCAGAGTGGGGGCACTTTAATGCAGGAGGTGTGTTACTAGCCAGATAAGGTGAAAACATAGGGGGGGGGGGGCCAAAAAAAGAGAAAATGAATGCAGCAACCATATCTAAAGATTGATAAGCTGCATTATAATACATTTTTTTGTTTTGGGTTTAATACTGCTTTAACCACATGCCGACCGGGCCATAGCCGAAAGACAGCTACTGCGAGGTCAGCTTATTCTGGGTGGATGTCCATGGGATGTCCTCACAGAATCGCACTCCCGCGTGCCCCCTGGGGAGCGCACCTGGGAACATCCATGAATGCCGGGTCCCCCACGGATCACGGTAAATGGCTGCTGATATCGGCTGTTTATATATATATATAAAATTGCAAAAAATGCAATTATTCCTACAATGATAGAAAATAACAAAGAATAACACACACATCATTCCTCTTTGTTTAGCTTAATATACACTGTATGCATAGTCATGTACTTGTTAAGAGGTATCCTCATGGAGGCTGGTCTTCCTCCTCCCCGTTGGGCTGCTCCAGGATCAGAGGACTCCGAATCTTTGTAACCAAGAAAACCAGGAGGAGAGGATTTGGGATCGTCCCAGTCATCGTCCCACTCATCATCATCAGCAGCTGAAAAGAAAGGAAGACTTTATTTGGAAGTCACAGGTACTCTTAAAGGGAAACTTCACTTATGTTGTTTTCAGACAACACCACAAGTACCACAACAGCAATCAGTCGATTTTGTTTTGTGTGTTTTTCAGTGTTTACCGCAAATATTAGCCAGAATATTTTATCCTGTGACATGGCATGATGGAGTTATTGCCTTTGGTAACACTGTGATGGTACTTTTATCCATGAAACTGTTGTAACTGTTGGCGTAACAGTATACATTTTGCAGGATATGGTTATGTTTTCTGTTGGAGGAGAGGTTAGGATCAAGTTTTGAGTTGACTTTAGGGGTTAGGTTCACTTTAGGCTAGTTATAAATTTGGTTGGTTGCCATCATTGTGTATAGCTTGGTCACTGATTTTAAAGAGGATTTTAAAGAGGAAGTAAACCCTGATGGGTTTACTTCCTCTTTATCTCCCTGCAAAGGTAAAGCATAATGGGCTACTATGCATCACATAGTAGTCCATTATGTGTCACTTACCTGATATAAGAGCGTCCATCTTCTTCCAGGTATCACTGCTCCGGCCACTCAGCGCCGGAGCAGCGATGACGTCACTCCCGTGCATGCACATGGGAGCCGCCACTAATGGCATATCGCCGTTAGCAGCGGCATGCTCAGTGCGCCTGCACTGGACCTACAGGTAAACCTTAATCTAGGCTTACCTGTAGGTCAAAGTGGTTTGTAAGTGTTTACAACCACTTTAATGTGGGAGCACATTGAATGCCTTCAGCTGCCATTGTGCTATTGCTGGGCATCTCATTTGTCTCTCATTTGTCTCTGTGCCTTTACCACTTTAATACCGGGCACTTTCACCCCCTTCCTGCCCAGACCAATTTTCAGCTTCTAGCGCTGTCACATTATAAACGACAATTGCGCGGTCATGCAACATTATACCCCTATGACATTTTTAAAATCTTTTTTACACAAATAGAGCTTTCTTTTGGTGGTATTTAATCCCAACTAGGTTTCTTTGCTAAATAAACAAAAAAAAGACCAAATATTTTGAAAAAAAAAAACAGTTTTTCTTCGTTATAATATTTTGTAAATCATTTTTTTAAATTATTTGTTTGTATTACTTTCTCCTCTTTATTTTCCTTTTTTTTTTATATACTCTGACCAGAGCAATACTGTTTTTCCATAGTAACACTATGCTACTATGGGAGGTGATGAGTTTTTTTTTTTTTTCTTACATACTATAATTGCTTATAACAGTGAATAACATTTTTTACTGAATGAAATAGATTTCTTCACTGTGTATTGTTGTAACTAGCTGTGATTGGCCACAGCTAATTTGGGCTTTGGGTGATTGGCCCTGTCTGTACCATGTGATCACTGACTAATCACAGAGATCAACACAATACTACATAGGGCTGCCCTTTTCTGGATAAAATGAGAATCATGATTTTTTTTTGCTTGGAATAAAGATCACGATTCTCGGCGTAACATTATCTTTCACATTGTACAAAAACATTGGGCTAACTTTACTGTTTAGTATATAGAATAAACCTCAAGAAATTTGGGAATTTATAGGCAATCGAAGAATAAATATTATATTTATAAAATGTATATTACATATCCATTACATATACATATAAACATAGAACAATATGTTCTATATTTATATGTATTTTATATGCATTACCATACATGGTTATGTATTAATTGTTCATTAATTGAAACAGTTTTTTCAGAAGTGGTAGTGAAGAAGATTTGTCTATAACAGTAAAATTTGAAACGCATCGGAATTCCCTTTCTACTGTATTCCTCTGTAATCTACTGATGAAAGGAACAGCGAGTAGATGGGAACTACCACTTTATGTCTGACAGAGCTTTTTGTATAGTTGATACTATTATTGTTGCACTGCGTTGCATTTCCAATTTGGGAATTCTATTGTAAATTACTATAATAAAATATACATTTTATAAATATAAAATTTCTTCTTCGATTGCCTATAAAATCCCACATTTCTTGAGGTTTATTCTATATACTATTTAAGGGATGATGGCAATATACATGTGTGGCTACGAGAATCATTAAATTTCACTTTACTGTTTAGTTTTCTTTTAATTAATTGAAGTGTTTTTTTTTCCCAAAAAATTGCTTTTGAAAGACAGCTGCGCAAATATAGTGTGACATATAATGTTTCAACGACCGACATTTTATTCTCTAGGGTCTCTGCTAAAATGATATATATATATATATATATATATATATATGTTTGGGGGTTTTTAAGCATAAAGTGTCAGAAAAAAAGTTAGTCTTTAAGGTGATTGTAAAGTCTCTTTTAAAAAATAAAATAAAAAAATAACAAACATATTATACTTACCTACTCTGTGCAGTTGGTTTTGCACAGAGTAGCCCAGATCCTTCTCTTCTTGGGTCCTTCTTTGCTGCTCCTGGCCCCTCCCCTCCTTTCCAGTGCACCACAGTCAGCAGCTTTCTATGGGGCCACTGAAGCCGAGTCACAACTCTGTGTGTCCATTCAGACATGAAGCCCCAACCAGGCCCCGCCCCCTCTGCTCCCTGATTGGCTGACTGACTTTGATTGACAGTCACAGGAGCCAACAGCTCTGCTCCTGTGTCTTAGCCAATCAGGAGGAGTGTCCCGGATGGCTTAGACATTTGTGGACATCACTGGAGAGAGATGGAGCTCGGGTAAGTAAGGGGATTGCTGGGGTGGCTGCTACACACAAAAGGTTTTTTATCTTAATGCATAGAATGCATTAAGATAAAAAACCTTCTGCCTTTAAAACTCCTTGAAGTGATTAACCACTTCAGCCCTGGAAGATTTTACCCCCTTTCTGACCAGAGCACTTTTTACAATTTGGCACTGCATCGCTTTAACTGACAATTGCACAGTAATGCAACACTGTACCCATATGAAATTGTTGTTCTTTTTTTCCCACAAATAGAGCTTTCTTTTGGTGGTATTTGATCACCCATAAACAAAAAAAGAACGACAATTTTGAAAAAAAAACTATATTTTTTACTTTTTGCTATAATAAATATCCCCAAAATTAAAATTCTTCATCAATTTAGGCCAAATTATATTCTTCTACATATTTTGGTAAAAAAATCACAATAAGCGTATATATTGATTGGTTTGCGCAAAAGTTATAGTGTCTACAAAGATGTGAAAGATTTATGGCATTTTTATTGCTTTTTTTTTTTTTTTTTTTTTTTACTAGTAATGGCAGTGATCTGCAATTTTTAGCGGTATTGCAACATTGCGATGGACAGATCAGACACTTTTGACAAATTTTTGGGACCATTGACATTTATACCGTGATCAGTGCTATAAATATGCACGGATTACTGTGTAAATTGCCACTGGTAGGGAAGGGGTTAACACTAGGGGGCGATCAAGGGGTTAAATTTGTGTTCCCTCTGTGTTTTCTAACTATATGGGGACAGGACTTACTGGGGGAGGAGACATATAGTTGTTCCTACTTAGTATGATCTTTTCAGTCTGCTTTACATGGGCGAGTGGGAGGAGTTAGAGGGGCAGCACACTGCTGCAGTAACAAAGAGTCAAAATGTGACTGACATCATGGCAGATAGAGTGCCTTGAAAAAGTATTCATACCCCTTGACATTTTTCACATTTTGTCATGCTACAACCAAAAATGTAAATGTATTTCATTGGGATTTTATGTGATAGACCAACACAAATTGGCACATAATTGTGAAGTGGAAGGAAAATGATGAATGGTTTTAAACATTTTTACAAATAAATATGTGAACAGTGTGGCGTGCATTTGTATTCAGCCCCCTTTACTCTGATACCCATAACTATAATCTAGTGGAACCAATTGCCTTCAGAAGTCACCTAATTAGTAAATAGATTACCTAATTACAAAATATACCAAGCTTTGAACATCTCACCAAGCACTGTTCAATCCATCATCCGAAAATGGAAAGCATATGGCACAACTGCAAACCTACCAAGACATGGCCGTCCACCTAAACTGATAGACCAGGCAAGGAGAGCATTAATCAGAGAAGCATGGTAACTCTGAAGGAGCTGCAGAGATCCACAGCTCAGGTGGGACAATCTGTCCACAGGACAACTATTGGTCCTGCACTCAACAAATGTGGCCTTTATGGAAGAGTGGCAAGAAGAAAGCTATTGTTAAAAGAAAGCCATAAGAAGTCCCATTTTCAGTTTGCGAGAAGCCATGTTGGGGACGCAGCAAACATGTTGAAGAAGGTGCTCTGGTCAGATGAGACCAAAATTGAACTTTTTGGCTTAAAAGCAAATCCCTACGTGTGGCAGAAAACTAACACTGCACATAACTGTGAACACACCATCCCCACCGTGAAACATGGTGATGGCAGCATCATGTTGTGGGGATGCTTTTCTTCAGCAGGAACAGGGAAGCTGGTCAGAGTTGATGGGAAGATGAATGGAGCCAAATACAGGCCAATCTTAGAAGAAAACCTGTTAGAGTCCGCAAAAGACTAGAAACTGGGGTGGAGGTTCACCTTCCAGCAGGACAACTGCCCTAAACATACAGTCAGAGCTACAATGCAATTGTTTGGAAAGCATATTCATCTGTTAGAATGGCCCAGTCAATGTCCAGACCTAAATCCAATTGGCAATCTGCCGCAAGACTTGAAAATTGCTGTTCACAGATGCTCACCCTCCAATCTGACAGAGCTTAAGCTATTTCGCAAAGAAGAATGGGCAAAGCTGGTAGCTGGTAGAGACATCCCCAAAAAGACTGGCTGTAATTGCAGTGAAAGGTGAATACAAACCACACTTTTCACATATTTGTAAAAATATTTGAGAACCATTTATCATTTTCCTTCCAGTTTCACAATTATGTGCCACTTTGTGTTGGTCCATCACATAAAATCCCAATAAAATACATTTACGGTTGTAACATGACAAAATGTGTATAATTTCAAGGCACTGTAGTATGCCAATCTAACTAATACACACAGTTTTCCTGAATGTGAGCAGCAGAAGACAGTAAACCACATGCCGCGTGTTACATTTGTTTACAGTCCAGATCAAACTGCACAAATGCCAGTCTGAGCTCCCCTTTCATGCTCTGCACTGCTCATTTACAAGCAGATAACACAGCACACATGATCACCTACTACACTAAAGAACACAGCAGGTCAGCAGTACTGAGGAACAACACTGCATGCACACAAAGAATAGCACAGTAATATACAGCTGACACGGTTAGCTGCAGTTCCAGAGTCCTAAGTAGGATTCCGTTCAGGGAAGGTCAGGCTACAGTAACTCTTTCTCAGCCAGTTAAGCCTTCGGTCACATTGGCACGATCTGACAGTTCACATCGCATGTCAAATCGGAGCCTATTGCCAGCAATAGGAGCATCCCTATCAGTGCGACAACGACTTTGCGGCGCTGCACCAATTTCCAAAAGTAGTTCCTGCACTACTTTTGGTGACTTTGGGGGCAATTTAAATAGATATCTGTGCATGAACCCGCACAGATGTTTTTCAGGTCACCCCCGAAGTCAAACTGAAGTGCGGCTTTGAAATCATGCGAGGTCAGATGAAATCGCACGATTTCAAAGCCATGTTCAGTGTGAAAAAGGTCTGAACATGACTAAAGCAGGGGGCATACTCAGGGTACTTCATCCAGTTGCTAATGAACCAGCTGAAATGCAATCAATTGGTTGCCTTGTGAAAAATCAAAACAGCCGGGCAGAAATTTGCCAGAAAAACAGTGCCTCCATTAAATCAGATGCAGGTACTGTTTGAGTATTCTTTATTTTACTTAAAGTGGAACTTCACTCTCTCAATCAACATTGACTATTTTTAATACTTATGCTGCTAGTATTAGTAAATAGATGGGAAAGCATATCATATTTACTTGTATTAAATGTATCTTGGATTTACTCCGGTTATCTTTGTGTAATATTAAAATTTGTTTAATGATCTGAATCAGTTAAGTGCGAGAAATATGCAAAAAAATAAAAAAATCAGGAAGGGGGCAAATAATTTTTGACAGCACTGTAGATCCAAAACCAAAAAGGCTTGTTCACAATGCTTGTATCCATGATCCATAGTATTCCACAAAACAGCCTCCAGTAATTTGAGGATGGTGTCTGTATATATAGCCTTGTGGTTGATCAGCTGTTGATTTTATATGGTGGTTTTAATTCATTTGCACTTTTATAATATTTTGTGTGTAATCTCAGCCAACTGTAGACTATTCTATATATGGGATGTGGCACCTAGCAAGATCAGACTTATTGAATAAAACCTTGACATAATTCAGCGGATGGCAGAGAAAATGGCACGTCTTCAGAAAATATGGGAAATTCACACATCAACCCGGTGTGATCCATTTCACCTAATATTTTTCCAGTCTTGCATACCCTACCTGGGTTTGGGTAAGCCTGTGGATGTCCATATCCAGAATCCCAGTTGTTTGATGTGGAATCTTTCTGGTTTGTTCCCCAAGGATCATTTGCACTGTCAGATGTAGGTGGTTTAGGTGCATTCCAGCTGGACCAAGGGTCATTTGTGCTTTTGGCCTAAAGGATTGAATAAATATAGGAAGTGAATATATTGGTCTGTGCTGAAATTACTCCAACAGCATAAATACAACTAGGTCATCTTTTAAATAATCTCACTGAGCAAATATTTCCAAGAAAAATACGTTCCACCGTTAAAGACGTGTTGTTATCAGTGTCCACAGGATTTATTGTCAAGGACTAAGGAAACAGAATGCCATAAACAAAACAGCATAGAAGGTGTTCATTAGATAATGTATTGATGGGCTTTTGTTCTCTTCAAATGGGTTTTGTATTCCAAAACAAAACTATGAGAATAAAAAACCTTGCTTAAAGCAGGTCATATGTGGGTCAAATACTCCTGTCAATGAATTCTGAATGATCTCAGAAGTGTCTCAAGCAAAGGACATTGACACAAGCCCAAATCCTGTTGACACAGGCCCTCTTCTTTTATGGTAGTATCTGTGAAACACTATAACTTGCTATACCAAAAATCAGTTTCGGCCTATGCATTGTGGGCGCCGCCCCCCCCATCCCTGCTACCACCTCCCTATCCATGCACCAGGCTTCTTTCAGGACGCAGGAGGGAGCAAGGAGGGTTTTTGTTTTTTAAGCACGTGATTAGAGCCAGAGGCTCTAATAGGTTTCAAAAAAGGGTGGGCTCGTGGGGGCACCCTGATCCCACCCTGTTGTGTGACCATAGCGAAAGACTTTTAATTTTCACACCACAGTGCCTCCCCGCCAATCAGGAGGCAGGTCAGTGAGACCTGTTACCTGATTGGTCAAAGCGCCAGGTGATCCTATTGGATGCCCAGTGCTTTGGCGGAAGAGGAGACACACAGGGGAGGAAGCATGAGGATCTGCCATCCCTGCTGCCTGGGGAGAGGACCCAACAGCCCGGTAAGTGCCAGACCTCCCACAGGGGGAAGCTGTCAGTGTGCCAATGAGGGGGATGGACAGTGCTGTCAGTCCTATCTGCTATATCTGTGATGATACTCTATATACCCTTTCTGTGATGCTGCTCTATATAACCTGATCTGTGATGCTGCTCTATATACACCGATCTGTAATGCTGATCTATATACCGTATCTCTAATGCTGACCTATATACCCTGATCTGTGAGGCTGAGCTATATACTCCTGTCCTGTGATGCTGAGCTGTATACTCTGTCCTGTGATTCTGGGGCTATATACTCTGTCCTGTGATACCTATATAGATGGGATCCACACGTCTACTCATTTTCTTGGAGGGGCTACATGAAACTAGGTTCTTTCTTTCATATCTGTTGCCTACTGGGTCAAAACACAATGAATAGTCCAAAAAATACTTTTGTCTCCCTCCCTCTTGACCCTTGGGCCCTTTAGTTTCTTATTACACCATTACAAATCTCCATGTATACAAAATCCATGTTACCATATTTGTCCAATGCAGTGAAAAGCCTAATCACCAAATACTAGAAATCTTATTCTCTTGCAAAGAATGGTGAATGGCTATCAAGACTAAATAAACTGTGTATGTTCAAGGGGATTAGGGTTGTGAGGAGTTTAGAATATTAGATATTGTGGTTGACTTCTTCAAAGAAATACAGTAGTCTATGAGTCCCAAACATTTACACCCTATTCACACTTGTGCGACTTGTCATGTGACTTTGGACATCAAAGTCGCATGACAAGTTATATATGTGTGACTTAAAGCCACAGCAACTTCAACTTGAGGGCCATAGACTTCGTACCATCTTGCTCAAAAATGTTTTCTGATAAGGTGGGAGGTAACAGGGGAAATATGTACCAGTAACATTATTATCTCTTTTTGGGTTTTTGGAAGTTCTTTGTACATTCTTCCTCATTTGCAATGTATTTGTATACTAGGTTCGACATAGTGTGCTTTACTCACCTTCCAAAATTAGATCTAACTAGCTTAAATGTATTGCATCTGCATTTTGAAAAAAATATTTCAGTAATTAATCTGACCATATTTTTGCAAGTCTGAGCAAATTCATTCCTATAGCCTGTTGCTTTCTGTGTTTTCCTCTACCAGTAGGTGATTCTGCCAGTTTGTATATCAGTCTGGTCTTTTCCGTCAACTTGTACCTGGTACTAGTCTATGCCCTCTCGCCTTAATTGTGTCTGGTCTGCTCATTGGCTCCTGCTATTTAGAGGCTCCTCCGCCATCAAGCAATGTTGGTGCATGGTCTAGGCCAGCCTTTCTCAACCTTTTCAACACAGAGGAACCCTTGAAATAGTTCTCTGGTCTCGGGGAACCCCTACTAAAAATTAGAAATCAACAACTCATGATACATTAGTGTGATGGTTAGTGGGAAGAATGGTCCCTTACAGATAGCTAAAAAGATCAGTGGTTGTCAGTGGGAACTTATCTGAGAGGCATAAATTGGCCAATGCTGAAGGAACCCCTAGCAACCTTTGGAGGAACCCTAGTTGAGAATCACTGGTCTAGGCTCAATCTGTTTATGCTTAGCCTGTGTTGGCCCAACCTTGTGAATTCCATCAACAGGGCTTTGCTCTTCTGACCTTGTGTGTCCAGGCCTGTTGTCCATACCTGCTTTTTTATTAACCTATCTTGTGTGCACCTCTGCCTTCTCTACCTTGCTTTTGTAACTAGACGTGTGCTACTTATCTGAATCTGCTTCTAACCTGCTTTAGACAAGCTGGCTACATGGCTCCTGGGATTGGTCCAGCCTATAGATAAACCAATATACAGCAAATCAAACTCCCGAAATTGCACCATTGCTTTTAGGCCTCATGCAGATTGCTGCTCCTAAACTCAAGTTTTTGAAGCTTTTGGCTTTTTTTTGCCAAAGCCCCCACAACTCAATAAAAGCTTATGGGGTTGATTTACTAAAACTGGAGAGTGCAAAATCTGGTGCAGCTCTGCATGGTAGCCAATCAGCTTGTAACTTTAGATTGTTCAAATAAGCTATGACAAAAAAACTAGGTGGGCTTTTTTGTTCATGGGCTTTAGGAGAGGCTTCCTTCGTGGATGACACCCATGCATGCCATTCCTCTGCAGTGTACGCCATATTGTGTCACCGAAACAATCATCCCAGTTGGGCTTTCTACTTCTTTAGCGAACTGCAGTGAACTTGCTTGGCGATTTTCCTCAACCCTTCCCATCAGAAAACGCTCCTGTTCAGATGATAACTTTCATGGATGGCCTGGACGTTCTTTTTACAGTATTCTGACTAATAAGTGCCAGTTCACACTGGGGCGAACTGTCAGGCTACTTAGCCGCCTTAGAAGTCGCGCTCCCTGCAGTGCAATGAAATCATTCTAATGGGAGCGATTAAAGTTGTTTCCAACTAATTGGGGGCGACTTTGAAGCCGCCCCAGTGTGAACCGGCTCTAAAGCTTTGCTGATCTTCTTGTAGCCTTCACCTTTCTTGTGTAAAGAAATGATTTTCTTTCTCAGGCCTTTCTCTGACATTTCTCTTCCATGCAGTGCCATTGCTGACAGCATGAAATGGGAAGGGTTTTTTTTGTTATGCAACACCTTTTTATAATCTGCTGGACACCTGAGTAATGAATAATTACACTCACCTGTAGTTGAATTGTTGTTAATTAGGATTTTGTTGTGTAGCACCCTCTACTTTAGGTACGTGCTAGAAGTAGGATTTTTGTTGTTGTGAGTGCAGATACATTTAATCAGGCCTAGCTGTATGATAGGCCTGTTTGTTTTGATCTGTGTGGGCTGGGAGTGGCTAAGTGTCGGCTGGTGACCCACAGATAGCATTACCTTTCAGTTACCTCCCTTCTGCTTCAAGGGGATTCTAGAAGGAAGGATGGGAAGAGAGGTGGAGTGGTCTGGGGCGTCTCAGGGAGCCCTGACCAATCCCCAACTAGAAATGGCAGGAGGCAGGCCTCCTTGATATACCCAGGGTCAGCCCAGCTGGGGAGGAGTTGTCGAAGCTGGAGATGGAACACTAGGCTGTCGGGGCCTTTGAGGCACTCCCCAGTCTGAGGGGGGGTGACCTTGGGCCTGAGGGGTTTGGGTGCAAGTCGGAGCCTTGCTGAGAGACAGAGCAGGATCTGGACAGGAGGCACAAAGAGGGGCCGAGAAAGACAGTGGGAACTAGTGTTGCTGGGCAAGTCTCCAGAAGGGATCCACCAGAGTGCAGCCAGGAGGGCTTGTGAGTGACACCAAAGACTTTCCTATTTGTGTTGCTATACTAAAAGGGCCTGCGGTCCCTGCCTGCAAATGGCAGTTGCTAAGGCCGGACAGAGTCAGAATTGCGCCTACCATGTGCTAGCTGTACCAGGAACCAAGTATTGTACAGGCGAGAGAGGAACAGTCTACAAATAAGCATTGTGCTGGAGGAGACTGTAACTCTAGAAGTGTAAATAGAGGTTCCAACTGATCATCTTATTGATTCCATTATTGATTCTGGGCATCCCATAATATTCCTTAACCTATCCAAGTTCAAAATCAATAAAATACAAAACAAACATACGGCCTGTTCATTATCTCAAGAGTGATTAGGAAGTGAATGCCGGGCTGGTGCAGGGTGACAGGTGGACCACAATATCCAGCAGTCCCTACGGGGGTACCGCTACAGTTGTCTAAAATGTAGCTTTGCTCCTAACACTTTCATTGGGGTGTATTTATTTTTGCAACATGGTATTGAATGAATTTGTTTTTTTTGTGTGTGCAAATTAACAAATCTTGGTTGCAATCAATGGCCCACATTTGTGGGAGTATTTTGTAGTATAGTGTCCCATAGAAAATGTTGATTCTGAAAGGAAAGTAAAGGTTTTCTGACAAATTTGTTGGGGTGTTCCCATTTATGTGGAACACTGTACTATAAATGGAATCGCATTGCTGACATACCTGTTCGCCATTGTTGACACTGGCAGCCTGAGCAGTGATGGCAGAAAGTGAATCAAAGAAAGATAAATCTGGAGCTGTATTGTTGGTAGGAGCTCCATCAGACAATATCTGGAAGAAATAGAGATAACATGTATAAGGCAATAGGCATGGTGATGAATAGCAAATCAAGAATCGAGAGACTCATTATCATTTATTTTTAAAGATGGATTTTTTTTAGAATCATCTATACAGTATGGTTCAGATCCTCATCACTTTTCAAAAATGCCCTTTTATTATATGACATGTATGTATCGTTTATATGGCGCCACACATATGTGTTTTATTTGACAAAATTAGGAGCAAAGTTAAATACAATGTATCCAATATACGGTTTATTTCTCATAAACATTCCAAAGGAAACTCCATTTTATTGAGAACAAAACTACGTTCCCAATGCCAGCATGCATTTTAGTTGATTTCATGGAATTCTTGGCTGATGCTGTTCTTTAGATATTGAGAAAGGTACTGAAGGCAGTTAAAGGGTCCTTTCACACGGGACGGTTCCGTGATGATCCGCTCCGTGAACATCTGCTTGCTCAGCGGGCATCGCTCCGTTGATCCCCGCTGAGCCGGCGGATGACAGGGAGGTCCCTGCACACTGCGCAGAGATAGCCCTGTCAGATCTCCGCTCTCCCCTATGGGGGATCGGATGAACACGGACCGTCCATCCGTGTTCATCCGATCCGCTCTGCAGATGGATAGAAATATAGGATTTTCCTCCATCTGTAGAATTGGACCATAGCGGAGACAGATGATATCGGATGAAATACGGACATACTGTCCGCACGTTCGAAAGGGGCCAAAGTGTGAAGTGTACGATGTATATGTAAAAGCGCTGCGTAAATTGATGCCGCTATATAAGTAACTAAAATAAATAAATAAGTGGGAGAGTTTTTCTAAGGAAGCTGTTAAAGGATGTCTAAACCCAAGAATAAAATGCAATATAATGCAGATTATTAGTCCTTAACACCCGTGGGTAAAACAAATCTTAATGCCTAAGCACAATTTTGCAACTTTGACATGTATTAGTAAAGCTGTACATATCATTACAACTACTTTGTGCATCCAGGTGGATTATATTTTGTTTTGTTTTTTCAGGAGAAATTGGGCTTTTTTAGTGGTAAATGGTAACAAATATCTTTTTCATTATTATCAATACTGCCCCAAAATAGTAAAAAGAAGTTTTTGTTTTTTAAATGTACATTAGCTGTATATTTCCTGCTATTACCATAATTTACCACTATAGAACCACCCAAAATAAATTCTCCTGCTCCCAACAATCACAGCAATACCACATATGTGTATGTTAGTTGTTGTTTGTATCCATAGTACAGTCCAGAAACAATAGTCTGCCTAAGGTCCGGTTCACACCGCTGCGGGTGAGAGATCCGGATGTGATTCGCACCGCACTGCAGTGCAAATCACATCTGATCTCCGTAGCGATGCGAGTTCAGCCATACAGATAGTATGGCTGAATTCGCATCGCTCCCGCCGCAAACTCGCACGGGACCCTTTTTTTGGTCCGCAGCAGAATCAGATCGCATGGGTGTTCACACCATGCGATCCGATTCCTGTGCGAGTGTGCAGATCACACTGCGATATGCGGACGGATCTGGGGGTGTCATTAACATTTCATTGACACTCCCAGCAGTCCGCATAGGGCAGTGTGAACTGCCGGCGGGAGGCATGCAATGCGGGAAAACGCTGCGGATTCGCTGCGTTCCTGCATCGCTATGGTGTGAACCCAGCCTAAAACACACTGACACTAATAAAAAAATATATTAAAAAAAATACAAATTCTACCCAAAATATACTGTGACCTTTGACCTTTACCCTAACACTGGCAAACATTGATTTTTTTTTTTGTTTTGTTTTTTATTCTTTGTTTTTAGTTTGATTTATTTATTTTTTTCGCACACTTTTATTTGTTCATATCTTGAAAGTACTGGAACTGATTTGCACTGTTGTGAACAAGGGCCAATGAAATACATGCATTGCAGATACATCTTAAAGTCGCACTGGAAAGCATCTGAATCAGCCCTTCCTGTCCCTGTGATGTCCTTAATGGGAAAATGTGGGAGAAATGTGGGAAACAGTTGTCACCAAGAAGACAGGACTAAAAAAATGTTTTTTTACCCTTCCCCAGTACTTTCCTATGACTTCCTGTACTCCATGAAAATGGCAGAAATTGAGATAAAACCTGAGAGAGGCTCTAAGCCTCCCTCCCTCTCCCTAAAATTAAATAAAAAGTCGGGCTTTATAAACACCCCACACGATCATATTTTGGTGCCTATGTAGGTGTCATCTACAATGTGTGCAGCTATTGAAAGCACCATAAAATATCTCCAGTTGTAATCCATACAGATCTTTAAAATGTAAGTCACTTAATCTTAAAGCAGTATTAAACCAAAAATATCATATTTTTGCGGATTACCAATTATTAGATGTGCTGGCTGCATTTGTTTTCTTTTTAGGTTTTTTTTCCACATTTCACCTGGTGATCTGGCCAATAACATACCTCCTGTGTGAGAGTGCCCCTACTCTGGCTGAAGGAGCACAGGGGCACTTTTGGCCACAGCATTGTCAGTCTTGCGGAGCATTAGATGTATTAGCAAATTTAGATACACTAACAAATTAAAGCTAAACTCCAGTTTACACTGCAGTTACACTAGCAGTTAGACCCCTTTCACACTGGGGCGGTTTTCAGGTGCTTTAGCGCTGGAAATAGCCTTCGCTAAGCCCCTGACAACCGCCTCCCATTCATTCCAGTGTGACTTTTCACACTCGGCCACTGCGCTTGTGGGACGTTCCGAAAAATCTTGCAAGCAGCATCTTTGAGGTGGGTTGGGAACACTGTATTTAGCGTTCCCAAAACGCCCTGCCCATTGCAATGAGAGAGAGAATTTCTAACCCCTTTTTTGGCGTTAAAAGCGCCCCGCTAGTGCTCGAAAAGCGGTGCAAAAGTGCCGCTTAAACAGTGCTAAAGCGCAGCTATAACAAGTGGCACTTTAGCTCTAACAGCCGGCTCTCGCAGTGTGAAAGGGGTCTTACAGAAACCGTTTTATTCCTTTTGGGACTCAGCGATCATAGATGTGATACCACCAAAGGAAATGAAAGCATTGTGAAGACCATTTAAAAAGGGAATGCTGTTAGTGAAAGCTATTAAAGCTGGAACAGATCAGAGGGCTGATGGTTCGTAAAACACTAACCGTGCCTGGCAAGCAGTGCATCAGGACGTCGTAGGGATATGGTTAATACCGCTCTTAATATTGAAAAGCTGATCTGTTCAAGCTTTAATAGCTTTTAATAAAAGCAGCCCCTTTTTAAGCGGTCTTCACGATGGGAGTGTATGCTTTTATTTCCTTTGGTGGTATCATATCTATGATTGCTGAGTGACGAGTACCTCTTCCCAGTACAACTACATCCATGTCAATTCCATGGGTTTACTGCCATCATAACCTTTGGCCCAACTGATCTGGTAAGAGGAGCACTGTAACAACTACTGCTGTCTGGTGGTGGAGTTCACTATTTTATACATACAGATGATACTTTCTGGAGCATCTTCCACAAGGGATTTCTCATGATGGGATTCTTCTTTATGGACTCCACTCGTGCAATGTTTTATGAATTTTTGTATGCACTTTTTTGCACCTTTTATATGAATGATGGTTTGCCATTTTGTTGCCAATATTCGATATTGCTGTAATTTTGCACTTTATATACATTATATTACCAAAAGTATTGGAACGCCTGCCGTTACACGCACATGAACTTTAATGGCATCCCAGTCTTAGTCCGTAGGGTTCAATATTGAGTTGGCCCACCCTTTGCAGGTATAACAACTTCAACTCTTCTGGGAAGGCTGTCCACAAGGTTTAGGAGTGTGTTGATGGGAATGTTTGATCATTCTTCTAGAAGTGCATTTGTGAGGTCAGGCACTGATGTGGAGGAGAAGGCCTGGCTCGCAGTCTCCGCTCTAATTCATCCCAGAGGTGTTCTATCGGGTTGAGGTCAGGTCAGTCAAGTTCCTCCACCCCAAACTCACTCATCCATGTCTTTATGGATCTTGCTTTGTGCACTGACCCAAATCATTTGGTGGCGGGGGGCATTATGGTATAGAGTTGTTTTTCAAGGGTTGGACTTGGCCCACTTGGCAGACAAGCGGTCCCTTCAAAGTTGGGAACATTAAAGTGTCTAAAATGTCTTAGTATGCTGATGCTTTAAAAGTTTCCTTCATTGGAACTAAGGGGGCCATGTCCAACCCCGGAAAAACAACACCACACCATAATCCCCCCTTTACCAAATGATTTAGACCAGTGGACAAAGAAAGGTCCAATAAAGGTATGGATGAGCGAGTTAGGGGTGGAGGAACTTGACTGCACAGAGTCCTGACCTCAACCCCCACAGAACACCTTTGGGATGAATTAGAGCGGAGACTGCAAGCCAGGCCTTCTCGTACACGTCAGTGTCTGGCCTTACAAATGTGCCTCTGGAAGAATGGTCAAACATTCCCATAGACACACTCCTAAACCTTGTGGACAGCCTTCCCAGAAGAGCTGAAGCCGTTATAGCTGCAAAGGGTGGGCCTACCCAATATTGAACCCTACGGACTAAGATTGGGATGCCATTAAAGTTTGTGTAAAGGCAGGCGTCCCAATACTTTTGGCAATATAGTGTATTTACGATTTTTTACATTGATGGCACCTTTGTAGAAGTTTGGTCACTATTTGCATTTTTAATTGTATGTCTTTGTAAAGCTGCTTTGTCTAATTATTACTTGCAGAAGTCATCTTGTGGGCACATGTGTCACACATTAAGAAATTCTGATGTATAAAAATGTCCTTTAACCAGTTTGAGTGCCATCATCCCATGATCCCTATTAAGGTTTATAGTTCTGCGATAAGATATTATATGGTATGAAAGGAGAAACTGGTTCCAGATATCACAATGTAATCTCTACTGGGATAAATCTGTAGACCGTCACTGCAAACCCGACCTTTCAAATATACTAGATTTACCTGGTTGTCATGCTGGTCCAAAGGCTTCAATATTTAATCCTTACTGACCCTGAAAATGTATGCAAACAAGGAGTACTGATTTTACTTTTGTTCTGAGTCACTGACTCAAAGCTCCAATGAAGAGCAAGACAATTGTTTCTTTCCATGACCAGTCAGAAGTACCAGCCTACCTACTTCTCACAGCACAGGTTTCAGCTTGGGCATCAAGATCATGAGATCAAGATAATATACTGGAAGCATGGCTCTGACAATCCAGATTACTTTGTGACTGGCAAATACAGACAAAGCAAGGCTGAATGGCTCAACTTGTAATTCTTTCTGCTATTATGTTGCCCTCATGGGAGGTAAAAATCTTAAATGCCAAAATATTTGCTGGTTGCTTGTTATTAAAGTAGTTGTAAAACTCTGAAATGAAAAATGAACAAAGTATATCCTTCTGAAGTGAGTACTAGCCTCAGTCCAAAACACCTAGTGTCACCTCTGCTACAGTGGCTTGCGAAAGTATTCGCCCCCCTTGAACTTTTCAACCTTTTGCCACATTTCAGGCTTCAAACATAAAGATATAAAAAATTTATTTTTTGTGAAGAATCACCAACAAGTGGGACACAATTGTCAAGTGGAACGAAATCTATTGGATTTTTGAAACTTTTTTAACTAATAAAAAAATGAAAAGTGGGGTATGTCTCTATCAGTTTTGCACATCGAGAGACTGAAATTCTTGCCCATTCTTCCTTGCAAAACAGCTCGAACTCAGTGAGGTTGGATGGAGAGCGTTTGTGAACAGCAGGTTTCAGCTCTTTCCACAGATTCTCGATTGGATTCAGGTCTGGACTTTGACTTGGCCATTCTAACACCTGGATACGTTTATTTGTGAACCATTCCTTTGTAGATTTTGCTGTATGTTTGGGATCATTGTCTTGTTGGAAGATAAATCTCCGTCCCAGTTTCAGGTCTTTTGCAGACTCCAACAGGTTTTCATCCAGAATGGTCCTGTATTTGGCTGCATCCATCTTCCCCTCAATTTTAACCATCTTCCCTGTCCCTGCTGAAGAAAAGCAGGCCCAAACCATGATGCTGCCACCACCATGTTTGACAGTGGGGATGGTGTGTTGAGGGTGATGAGCTGTGTTGCTTTTACGCCAAACATATCGTTTTGCATTGTGGGCAAAAAGTTTGATTTTGGTTTGACCAGAGCACCTTCTTCCACATGTTTGGTGTGTCTCTCAGGTGGCTTGTGGCAAACTTTAGACTAGACTTTTTATGGATATCTTTGAGAAATGGCTTTCTTCTTGCCACTCTTCCATAAAGGCCAGATTTGTGCAATGTACGACTGATTGTTGTCCTATGGACAGACTCTCCCACCTCAGCTGTAGTTCTCTGCAGTTCATCCAGAGTGATCATGGGCCTCTTGGCTGCATCTCTGATCAGTCTTCTCCTTGTCTGAGCTGAAAGTTTAGAGGGACGGCCAGGTCTTGGTAGATTTGCAGTGGTCTGATACTCCTTCCATTTCAAAATGATCGCTTGCACAGTGCTCCTTGGGATGTTAAAAGCTTGGGAAATCTTTTTGTATCCAAATCCAGCTTTAAACTTCTCCACAACAGTATTACGGACCTGCCTGGTGTGTTCCTTGGTCTTCATGATGCTCTCTGCGCTTTCAACAGAACCCTGAGACTATCACAGAGCAGGTGCATTTATACAGAGACTTGATTACACACAGGTGGATTCTATTTATCACCATCAGTCATTTAGGACAACATTGGATCATTCAGAGATCCTCGCTGAACTTCTGGAGTGAGTTTGCTGCACTGAAAGTAAAGGGGCCGAATAATTTTGCACGCACCACTTTTCAGTTTTTTAATTGTTAAAAAAGTTTAAAATATCCAATAGATTTCGTTCCACTTCACAATTGTGTCCCACTTGTTGGTGATTCTTCACAAAAAATTAAAATTTTATATCTTTATGCTTGAAGCCTGAAATGTGGCAAAAGGTTGAAAAGTTCAAGGGGGCCGAATACTTTCGCAAGGCACTGTATCTGTATGAGTCCCTTCACCAGACAATCATGGGAGACAGCCCCCTCTCCAGCACACAGCGTGTGATTGACAGCCTCAGCTGTGCATGATTCTCTATGGGACTTTGTACAGGGGTGTGTGCCCATTCCCTTCACTCAGGTCTCAGATTACACTCAGCTCTCCTTTCTGTGCTGTGTAGTGTGTGACATCATAACCCCATCACCTGGAGCTCAGAAATCCTGTGTATATAGCCTGTATAACAGGGTCGCCCCGCCACACTATGTTTTTTCCACGCTTTTACTGTGCAAAAAAAATGTTTCCCTTTAAAGCGGAAATCCACCTAAAAGTGGAACTTCTGCTTTAAGCATTCCTCGTTCCCTTACATGCCACATTTTTGGGGGGTGGGGGTGCTTAACTTTGAGTGGGACTTCGTATCCCCCTTCCTGCTTCCAACTACGGGCCGCCTAGGCGACTCCTTCTCTCCCCCTGCCTCTTGGCAATCTTCTGGGACACGTCACTGGTCCCAGAAGATTGCCTGTCCACTAGCAGAGTACAGTGCACGCCGGCCGTGAAGCCGCAAGCTGTCACAGATGAGTGCCCACAGTTTCAATGGAGGCGCCGCGGAGAGGAGGTGGAGAGGAGCGAGGATCCATGCGGCTGCATGGCTGGACTGTGGGACAGCCGAGTGTCTGTTTATTAAGTCAGCAGCTACACTTTTTGTAGCTGCTGACTTTTAATAAACAAAAAAAAGCCTGAAACTGTTTTAAATCCTATGGGACTTTTCACAACACAAAAAGTCCTGCACGCTGCATCTTTGGTGCGGTGATGAAAAACGCACCAAAAACGCAGCTTCCTACTGAAATGAATGGAAAAATGCACAGCAGTTTGCGTTTTTTGTGTCACATGTCCATTTTTCACATGTGCAGGCAACCCAAAAATGCACCAGAAACGCACAGGGAACGCATATAAAACACAGCAAAATGCGTTTTTGCTGCAAATTTGCTCCACAGCAGTGTAAAAAGGACCTTAACGGAAAAGTTCACCTTTCCTAATGTCTTACACCCATATTCAGAGTGTAACATGTTAGTCCTGCAGCTAGACACAGAGTCTGCTGATCATGGGTGCAAAGCTTTGCAGTCTCCCAATAAAAATAATAAATGTAATTACTTTTTTTTACGTGCAAAAAGATATGCATTTTATTTTTTTTCAAAGGTCCTTTAAGACCACAACTGGGAGATGGATAGGACATTGTCATTCTATAACAAGAGTTGTCATTCTATAACAAGAGTGCCCGAACAAGGGACTTCATGGCAGGATCACCGTTATTATTTTATTTATTATTTTAATGAAAGCCGAATAAAAACATTAAAAATGAATTTTGAAATGACATTAACATTTTAAAGCTTATATAAGAATTTTGGGATTGGGTTTATAGGTAGGGAAATGCAAAAAATCTGTGTCCTGGCAGGATCCCTCACCTCAACATAGTCTATTGGTACAAGTCCTCTGGCACCTTGATTATTCTTTACTTCAATCCATCCTCCGCCAACATCCTGCAAGAGAAAAATCACGTCTATAAACTCTCACACACAAATGGCATACATATTAGTAAATAAAAAAAAAATTAAAACAACCAGTCGCAAATTATCTATATTGGGGGAAGCTCAATGATTTTCAAAGGAAGAACTTGAACTGGTAATACATTTCTTTTCATAGAATACAGAGCATCAACACAGAACTAGAAAAAAAATGATTCAGTTGACTGCTAATGCCATACACTACCAACATGCCAACGTCAAAGTCCACTCAATTCACCTTAAAGTGGTTGTAAACCTCAGGCATGAAATATGAACAAAGCATGGCCCTCTATAGTGTGTACTTGTCTCAATTCAGAGCACTAAGTATCATTTCTGTCCACTGCCTCGTTCCTTTGCTATAAGCATGAGACACTTATGATGGGTTTTTCTGACTCCAGGAGAAAAATGGTGACAGGGAAAGGGCACAGCCTGTGACTGACAGCCTTGGCTCTGTTCCTGTGTGCTGCATAAAGGGGGGGTGGGTCTCATCCCTCCAATCAGCTTTCAGAGCTCTCCTCACTAATGTAACTTCAGCTCTCCGCCCCCTGCTTTTCAAACCTGACAGATCCCATGTAAATTCTGCAATTTGAATGAATGTAGGGGAGAGATGGCTGTAGATGAACAGGTACAACTTTATGTAGAAGGATTTGTTTAATCTCTGTATATCACCCGAGGCCACTCCGTTCACTGGGTATATGTGAGGGTTTACAACCACTTTAATTCAAATCTTACAAAGAAATTTCAGAACCCCCTGGGGCAAGAATGAGCAGGGCTTTCACATTTCTTATAGAAGGAACTGCAGCCTGAGCTTAGTACATAGGTGTAAATACATTCCTTTCTCAATGATCAATCAAATGCATTAAAAAAAGAAAAAAGTTACTACTCTCCCACATAAAGAATGGACTTGCACTTTTATTTGCAATGTTCCCAGATAAAGGCATTTAGGACATTTTGGGAGATGACTATAATATGTAGAAGAATACATATTGGCCTAAACTGATGAAGAAATTTGTTATTTTATATAATTGTTGGGGATATTTATTATAGCAAAAAAGTATAAAATATTGTTTTGTTTTGTTTTCAAAATAGTCTGTTTTTTGTTTATAGTGCAAAAAAAACAAAACGCAGAGGTGATCAAATACCACTAAAAGAAAGCTCTATTTGTGGAAAAAAAAAAGACATAAATTTTGTTTGGATACAGCGTTGCATGGCCGCGCAATTGTCAGTTAAAACGACACAGTGCTGTATCGCAAAAAATGGCCCGGTCAGGAAGGGGGTCGATTCTTCCGGGTCTGAAGTGGTTAATTTATCCACCTTTTAAAGGGGAAGTAAAGGCAATTTTTTTTTTTTTTAAAGCACACCCTGTAAGGCAAAGGCATAATGAGCTAGTATGCATAGCATACTAGCTCATTATGAATAACTTACCTGAGAACGAAGCGGTCCTCCGTCTTCCTCTTCGCCGCTGCCATGGATCCCGGAGCGACTTCCGGGCCTCGTGGCTCCGGCAAATCACTCCTGCGCATGTCGCCGCGATCTGCGGCCTGCCCCAGTGCGCCTGCGCGCCGCTGTCTACGGCGCATGCGGTGGCTGTCTTCGGGTAAATATTTCCTAAACCGTATAGGTTTAGGAGATATTTCTTGGACCTACAGGTAAGCCTTAATCGATGCTTACCTGTAGGTCAAAGTTGGTTGTAAGGGTTTACAACCACTTTAATAAATCATACTGCCAAATGATCCATTTATGGGTTCTTGTTTACTTACACGAGTGAATGAGAGATTTTACAGACATGACATCTATATAGCTGGGAGCATTTTGAACCTCCATGGAGAAGATCTGATACACATACAGGACCTAATTACATCTGGCTTGTGGGCTGCTGGTCGGCTGCAGCCATCTGGTGAGTGTTCACTTAATTTGGGCGCCTGGAGATGCACTTAATTAAAAGAAGAAAGAATCACTTTACTATTAAGCCAACATCACAGTGATCAGGACCTTCATCTCTGACACATATAAATTGGACGTTAAGCCTAGGTTCACACTGACAGCGGGAATGAAATAGTGCGAGTTCAGCTAAACTCCCACGATTTCATTCCCGCATGTCAGTCCCCACTTCGGGAGGAGGGCGATTTCAGAGACATCTGTGTGGGTTTCTGCACAGATGTCTATTGAATTCGCACCGGAAGTCGCCAAAAGTAGTACAAAAACTACTTTTGGTAATTGGTGCGGCGCCGCAAATGCGGCATCGCACCGATTCTAACGGGGCCCTTGCCGACAATAGCCGCCAATTTGGCAAATCGCTGCAATGTAAACCAGGGCTCAAATATTTTTTTTTTACTTGTCACTTAAGTCGTAGGGACTGTTTATACATTTTCAAGAGAATAGCACCTGCCTTTTAAAATTACTTTTCAAATTGGAAGGGTTTTCACGCTTAAAGGGGCAGCAGGGTCTATTTGCAGCATTTTTTTGTAAAACCACTGATGTTTTAGTTGTATATCAAGGACAGCGCCTACAAATTGGGTTTGCTATAGTTTAAACCTATATTATTCTCTGGTACTAGCTGCTTCCTTTGTCCACTAAGTGCCGCATTTGTATGAAAGAAAACAGTTTGGCCTACAGAATCACTTCAACTTTTCACTTTTGTGAACTGAAAACATAATTATGTAGGAATCTTTTGCTTTCAGATTATGTCATATTGTATGGGTGGCATGTGATTGTTTTTCTGTCACACTCTATTTTTATCAATTGTGACGTAATTCAGACTACGCACCTTGAGTCAGAGACATATGACAACTGTAAATGGTCATAGTTCAATGCTCAATTGTTTCAATGCATTTTATTGCTGAAACACATAAGACATATCCTGAGATGATTTCTACACAGCTACTGAGCAATTACCTGAATGAGAAGATTACACCTTGTAATAAGCTTTTATTGCTTGCGGTAGACTTTTGACACAGGAAAAAAAAATCAAGCATTTTGCCCCCTACAGTTTACATTTCCTGGTAGATAAAAGATCAACTTAAAGAAGATTGGTAACAATTATACAATTTAACTGCTTCAGCCCTGGAAGATTTTACTCCCTTCCTGACCAGAGCACATTTTGCGATTCGGCACTGCATTGCGGTTCACTGACAATTGCACATTGCACCAAAACAAAATTGACATCCTTTTTTCCCCACAAATAGAGCTTTCTTTGATCATCTCTGCGATTTTTAGTTTTTGCGCTATAAACAAAAAAAAAAGAACGACAATTTTGAAAATAAAAGTCATTTTTTTTACTTTTTGCTATACAGGGGGTTCCCGACTTACGAACCACTCCTAGTTACGAACAGGGCGCTGCAGAGACCCTCTGCCATTCTGCATGGACCATCTGCTGTTCTACGCATGCGCGGCCAGACGGAGCCTCGGAAAATGTCAGAAATGTCCGTAATTTGCCACGCACGTGCCGAATGGCATTTGATGGAACATCGGAAACGTCCGTAATTGTCGTTCTGCGTATGCGTGGCCAGACGGACCCTTGGAAAATGTCAGAAATGTCTGTAATTTGCCACGCATGTGCCGAACGCCATTCGACGGAACATCGGAAATGTCCATAATTGTCATTCTACTTCATGTGCAGCCGACTTACGAACATTTCCGAATTACAGACAGGAGGAAAGTCCCTAATGGGTTTGTAACCCGGGGACCCCCTGTAATAAATATCCCCAAAAAATATATAAAAAAATATTTTTTTCCTCAGTTTAGGACGATATGTATTCTTTTAAGTATTTTTGGTAAAAAAAAAAAAAAATCTCAATAAGCTTATATTGATTGGTTTGCACAAAAGTTATTGCGTCTACAAAATAGGGGATAGTTTTATGGCATGTTTATTTATTATTCTTTTATTAGTAATGGCAGCGATCTGTAATTTTTATCATGACTGCGACATTATGGCGAGCACACCAGAAACTTTTGACACTATTTTGGGACCATTGTCATTTATACAGCGATCAGTTCTATAAAAATGCACTGATTACTGTGTAAATGACACTGGCAGGGTAGGGGTTAAATACTAGGGGGCGATCAAGGGGTTAAGTGTGTCCTAGAGAGTGATTATAACTGTGGGGGGATGGGCTTCCACTCACATGAAATGCATAAATCAGTGAGAACCAATTCCACGGGAATAGCAAGGGATCTGTTCTGAATGCTAGCGGATCCTTTGTTCTTGACACAAATTTGTCGATTTCTCTGTTGAACCTGGATGCAAACAGATCTATGTCTGGGATCCCCCATCTCTGACATATTGACAGGAAGATATCGGGGTGAAGGAACCATTCTCCCGGGAACAACTGCTGGCGACTCAAGTAGTCCGCCTGACAATTTTTTATTCCTAAAATGAAGACTGCCGATAGGCGAAGTACATTGTTTTCTGCCCAAGATAGGATACGATTCACCTTTCTCTGGGCCGCACAACTTCTTGTGTCCCCTTGGAGATTAATATAGGCCATTGCTGTGGCATTGTCGGATTGAATCCTGGCAGGACAATACCATAAACATTCCGGGCCTCAGGACCACGTGCTCTGCCTGAATTTCTAAAATGTCAATGGGCAAGGCCATTTCTGATCTGGGCCACTTCTCTTGGACAGTTGCCTCTTCCAGGACTGTTCCCTAACCTAAACAAAAAAAGGTTGGCATATGTTGTTACTATTTCCCAGGTAACTGAAGGAAGGATTTTCCCCTTTGCAGATTTTTGGATGTTAACCATAAACTGAGGCTCCGGCGCACCCAGCCTACAGCACCTGGTATTTCCAGGTGGTCTTTCATCCGGGTACTAACCAGCTTAGCCTCCAAGATCAGACGAGATCGAGCGCTATCAGGGTGATGTGGCCGTAGGCTTTGGAGTCAGACACATTGGGAATGTAGAGCTCGAACCCTTTTTTTAAGCCGATAGGATACAGCAACAGCAGTCTTGAATGAACCAAGCATAAAGAACGGCCTCAAATGAAGCCACCATCTTTCCCAACAACCTCATGCAAAGTTGAATAGGAGTAATTCATCTTGCTTTGACCACCTTTCAGGTCAGCAAAAAGAAAAAAAAAAAAAAAAAAAAAGGAGGCAGTGGTTTACCTCCTCTTTAAATTGATGGGTTTATTTCCACTAAGTGGAACGTTAATCAGAAAATTAAGTCCCATTAGATCACTTCAGGCTGGCCCCTTTTGCAGGTATAGCTATGTAAAACATTAAAAAAATAAGTGCCTATACTGTTTAAAATCCAGTAATACACGGTCTTAACCTGCTCTGCACATACTCAGTTGCTCTCCATTTTTAGGCACTTTTAGGCAATGCTGAATTTGTAGAGGCCGATCTGCTGACAGCTTTAGAGGGAAACTAAACCCTCCTATCCTTTACAGCAATGGAAGCTGTATCTGTTTGACCTGCAACTGCCATGGTGCTGTACATGTGATCAGTTATGACAACCAGCCATTTGATGGTTTGACAGTTTGGTTAAGGACACAGGCAAATTTGACAGTTCATAATCCCAGCATTCCAGGAATGTATTTTGAACCTGTTAAATTTATGGTTTTAGTTCCGCTTTAGGCTGGGTTCACACTGCAGCGGTTTATGAGAACGGATGTGATTCGCACCGCACTGCAGTGCAAATCACATCCGATCTCTGTGCGATGCGAGTTCAGCCATACAGATAGTATGGCTGAATTCGCATCGCACATGGCCCAAACTCACACAGGACCCTTTTTTTGGTCCGCAGCAGAATCGGATCGCATGGGTGTTGACACCATGCGATCCGATTCCTGTCCGAGTTTGCAGATCGCACTGCGATATGCGAACTGATCTGGGGGTGTCATTAACGTTTCACTGACACTCCCAGCAGTTTGCATAGGGCAGTGTGAACTGCCGCCGGGAGGTATGCGATGCGGGAACCCGCAGCGGATTCGCGGCGTTCCCGCATCGCTGCAATGTGAACCCAGCCTTATGATCAATACATAGCTATATGTATTATATGTAATATATGTGCAGTTTTTTTATATTTAGCTATAATTTGCTTTACAAAATGGGGTAATTTTTTGGGTGTTTTCATTAGAGGTCGATCGATATGGGTTTTTCTCTGGCCGATGCCGATATTTAGAAATCATGGCGGCCGATAGCCGATATATGATGCCGATTTTTTTGGGCCGATATGTTAGGCCGATTTTTTTTATTTATTTATTTTTTTCCTTTTTTATTATTATTTTTTTTTTAATCCCCCTTGATCTAACACACCTTTCCCACTGGGGCGTTTTTCAGGCGCTTTTGGGCTAAAAATAGCGCCTGTAAAGTGCCTGCAAAATGGCTCCCCTGCAGTCTGTGTGAAAGACAGAGTGCTTTCACACTGAGGTGATGCGCTGGCAGGATCTTAAAAAAAAGTCCTGCAAGCAGCACGTTTGGAGTGGTGTATACCGTTCCTCCACCACTCCTGCCCATTGATATGAATGGGCACCACTGCCGAAGCGCATGCAATGCGATTTGGCAGCAGTGCTTCATGGGTGCATTTAACCTCTTCCTTGGCCGCTAGCTGGGTTATATGTGCCCCACTAGCAGCCAAATAGCACCGCTAAAATGATGGTAAAGAGCCGCTAAAACTTGCGTTTTACCATCAACGCCTGCCCGCTCCAGTGTGAAAGCAGTCTTCATAAGTGATACAGAAAATTTCTTACATTTAAACATTTATTAAACAAAACAAACCTCCAATCAGTTTACTTGTATGTATGATTTAGATAAAAAAAAAAAAAAAAACGATATATTAAATAAAAACAGGTAGTCAAAACTTTTGGACGAAAAAAAAAATGGGCTAACTTTACTGTTTTTATTTTATTTTTATTTTTTAAATAGTGTATTTTTTTCCCAAAAAAATGCATTTGAAAGACCTCTGTGCAAATGCCGTGTGACATAAAATATTGCAACAACCGCTATTTTATTCCCTAGGATCTCTGCTAAAAAAATATATATAATTTTTAGGGGGGTCTAAGTGATTTTCTGGCAGAAAATACAGGATTTTTACTTGTAAGCAACAAGTGTCAGAAAAGATTTAGTCTTTAAGTGGTTAAACTGAGAACTTCTACACACAGAGATGATTTCATTCATTCAAGTGTAAACATTGTATCTTTCTGTTCTTTTCTTGGCAGCCTGCCCAGAGAGGAGGAAAGACGTTTCTATGACGACTCAGGCAACTTACACTGACTTCTATTACAGAAGTCATTTCAAAGTCCCGCTGTAGTTCTAAATCGGCTTTTTATCAGCACAATCGGCCGATGCCGATTATTTAAAAAACTGCAAATATCGGCCGATATATCGGCCGACCTCTAGTTTTCATTGTCCTGGTGCTCCAGGGCCTTCAAAAGTGTAAGAGGAGGTCAAGAAACTAAATGTATAATATATGTCCCTAGAATGCCTGATGGTACTCTCTGCATGTTGGACCTCTCTATGTGGCCAGGCTGTGTAAAAGTTTCACACATATGCTATCACCATACTCAGGACGACTGTATTTTAGGGTGTAATTTGTGGTATGCATATGCCGTGTGTGACAAATAACTTGTTATTACGACAATTTTGTGGGGAAAAAAAATAAAAAATCTTAATTTTGCAAAGAATTGTGGGTAAAAATTACAACTTCAAAAAACGACCCCAAAAAGGGGTAATTTAGGCCCCATTCACACCTGAGTGTTTTGTAGCTTGAAGCCTGAAGCTACAAATGCTGGAGGGGAAAATATCTATTATTCTCAATGGAGATGGTTCACATCTCCACTCCATGTCGCCTGAAGCTCAGACAAGTTCTGGACCCTTTTTTGTCGCTCAAATCGGGCAGATTTGGGTGTTTTTCTTCTTTTTACATTGGTGACCTTTTGCCCTGCACAAAATCGCGGTCAAAAATCGTGGTAAAAACGCTGCAAATTAGTTGTAAAATCGCGTGATTTTCTGCCTGAAAGCGCTATGTTTAGCTGTGAATGGGGCCTTAGGGGGTATTTGTACTTTCCTGGCTTGTTAGTACATCAGGTGAGATCAATTTTTAGAGCTGGCACCATAGCTTGTGGACTCTATAACTTTCACAAAGAGCAAATAAGATACACTTATTTTGGTTATTTTTACCAAAGACATGTAGCAGTATAAATTTTGGCCAAACTTTATGAGGAAAAATGACTAGCAAAATTTTATAACTGAAACAAAGAAAAATGCATTTTTTGGCCAAAATTTGACAAAAAATTTCTAAATTGCAAATATATTTATAACAGAAATAAAGAAAAAAGCTTTTTTTTTACAAAATTTTTGGTCCTTTTTCATACATAGCGCAGAAAATAAAAAAACCAGCGGTGATTACATACTGCCAAAAGAAAACTCTATTTGTGTGAAAAAAGGACAAAAATTTGCATGAGTAATTGTCATTCAAAATGTGAGAGCACTGAAAACTGAAAATTGGTCTGGTTAGGAAGGGGGTTTAAATTACCCAGTGGGCAAGTGGTTAAGTGGTTAAGTTGACACCGTTCAGATTAGATGATGTACTGTGCAATCACTAATCAGCTGCATAGACTATACGGGAACTGCTGTCCAAAGGTACAGTTATCCTGTTATCCACTTTAAATTGGCTGTGACTATCAAGGCGAAGTAGGAGGGGCTTCTGATCATATGGCACTGTGATTGGCTGCACAGTGCTGACATGATCTGGAGCATGTCCTACTGACCAAATGTTAGTAGCTGACTGTGAGCTGTCAGTGACAGTTCGGTCACAGTCTTGGGGGGGAACAAGACAGTGACACATACTGCATATGTGGTGGTTGGGAATTAAGGTGCGCTCACCCTTTCGCTGTATATATGCATATTGCTGATGTACAGGGGTTAAAGTGATTTCAAAGCTTATTTTTTTCAAATTAAAATAACAAATGTTTTATACTTACCTGCTCTGTGCAATGGTTTTGCACAGAGTAGCCCCGATCCTCCTCTTTTCAGGCCTCCAGCCGTTGCTCCTGGTTCCTCCCCTACCTGCCAACTGCCCTCCTAGCAAGCTGCTTGCTATGGGGGCACTCATGCATGCTCAATCCTGAGCCTTGCTCTGTGTGTCCATAAGACACATAGAGTGGGGCTCGCCCCTGTCCCCTATTTCCTTGTCAGTGGCTCTCATGAACAGCAGCAGGAGCCAATGGCATCTGAGCCAATGAGGAACGAGAGAGCCTCGTCTCTAGGGCACATTGCGGGATCAAGATTTGGCTCAGATTTGTATTTAGTGGGAGCTGCATGCAGGTGGTATTTTATCTTAATGCATAGAATACAGTATGGTAAAAAACCTTCTGCCTTTACAACCACTTTAAAGCGGTTGTATACCCTTTTAGCACATTTTTACCTACAGGTAAAATGAATATCTCCTAAAACTGTATAGTTTAAGTGATATTCACCTTGCATGCAGCCACTGATGTCAGCGGCACATGCGCTTTGACGGTCCGGTGGATGCTACCAGTGTTTCGTCAAATTAGGCCACCCGTCAGATTTTGTAACGGAAGTGATGTTCCATCGCCGCCATCTTGCTACAGACGGCACTCGTCCACAGTAAGGATACAGTGAGAAGGAGGCAAGCGGACATCTTGTTACACCCACCAGAGTCTTGCATTTTACACTTATTTTTAACAGTAAGCTGAGCTTATACAGTGAAATGCGGTATTCAAAAGTCCATCAAACTGTTTAAATGTTGAATTTTAAATGCAGCGGCAAGCCTGCTGATCTCACAAATTTGCTAATATGACAGAAGACCGCTGCTTTTACAATTCAACATCAAAACGTCAGACGGATTTCAAAATACCGAATTTCCCTATATAGGCTTAGTTTACTGTTAAAAATAAGTGTGAAATGCAAGGCTCCAGAAGGTGTAACAAAATGTCCACTTGCCTTCTCACTGTATCCTTTACTGAGGAGGAGTGCAGGGTGTAGCAAGATGGCTGTGGCAGAAAGTCACTTTCGTTACAAAATCTGACGGATCGCCTAATCTGACGAAACACCAAAAAATCAGAGCTCCTTGCCGGAAAGAAGACTCCCATGCACATACGTGGGAGTGATGTCATCGGTGATTCTTCCGGGTTCACAGCTCCGGCACTGTGAGTGGCCGGAGCCGTGAACCTGGAAGAATCGCTGAGGCAAAATATCAGCTCCCTCAGTGGTGACCGGGAGATGGTACGTGGGCTTCGTTCCAAGGCAAGTATTGCATAATGAGCTAGTATGCGGTGCATACTAGCTTATTATGCCTTTGCGTTATAGTTTTTTTTTTTCTTTTGGGCATACAACTGCCTTAAGCTATTAGAGAGTGAAAGAAATTCAAGACAACCATATTAAAGAGTCTATCTGACCTCATAGATTAGCTATATTTGCAATAAAATACATGCATTATCGATGTACAGCAAAATGAGACAGCTCACAAGTCATTTCTACGCACATTTAGCACAGTAAACAATAAAACGCAGGCTTACCTTATTGGTTATTGTAATGGTTTCTCCTTCTTTCACAGTCAGCTCATTATTTCCAGGTTCCGCCACAAACTCGTACAAAACTTTTGCCTGCAAGGTTAAAAAAAAAAACGTATATATAAATCTTTCTCAAGAAATTATTATTTAACTAAAAATAACGTCTGACTCATATTGCCCCACTAACGTTTCACTGGTGAGATTTCTAACACACTCAGAAGACTGGTTAGGAAAATCACTACTCATCGCTGACTTCCCCAACATGGTACAGATTGAAATAAGTTTTTAAAAAGTACTGACCCTATGTTTTTTTTTGTAAATTGCTTTTATTAGGTTTTGTTGACATACCAACAACAGCCCACTGAAAGCGGGAACCACTGCTTACAGAGTAAAAACATCGTAGTGTAGAACAAAAAAAAGGCATAGATAAGCAACAAAAGAAAAAAAAAAACCCCAACAAATAAAAAGGAAAAGGAGCCCCCCAATCCTCCACCAAGACCAAACCCACAACAAACTCAAAAAGGGTAATAACTCAGCCCTGGTGTGGTTTTGCCTAGACAGATATGCCCACTACCTTTCCCTCCAGCCAGAGGTGTGATTTATAGCGATTTTTTACTGTGACTCCCTGCTCTATCTTACAGGAGAATATCAGTTCATGTGGTCCTTTCCTCCCCGAACCCTCCAGTCCCTTCACTAGGAGAAGCAGTAATCTCTAGCTATGTAAAGAGTCTCTGGTTGGTCTGCACTCCTCTAGCACTCCAATAGACTTATCCTTCAAGACTCAACAGCAAACTCTAAGGTCAGTGAGTATACCTGGTAATGTAGTTAGCCCGAGACTGTGTCCACAGATGCCATCCACCCCGCCCCAGACCTTATCAACCTTGGTTAGAGCCCCTCTGCTTAGATAGGTAGCTTTATAATATGGTACTGCTTTGTTGACCCAGAGACTTCCAGGCCTCCAATGTTGGGGTAGATGAACTCTTCCATTATAGGACAGTTCATTTGTTAGCATAGAACAATAATAGGTTGAGAAGAGTTTGTATAGCCCTAGTAGTGGCTAAAGGTTCAACCAAGTGCAACAAGCATACTTCAATAGACAGTGGAATTGAAATAGAGGTGACCGAACTAATACATTGCGTTATAGCTTGCCAGTATGTTTTGCTATGGGGGCATTCCCAAAATATGTGCATAAATTTTGCCATAGGCGTTGAGCTTCTCTAACATAAAGACTGTTACCCAAACATTTTCGCTAATCTAGCTGGCGTGACGTATATTCTACGTAGGAATTTGTAGTGAATTAAACGGCTAGAGACTGGTTTAATGAAGGAGTCGCTGCGCGTCAGTAATTCTAAGTCACTAGCATCAAGGTTCAGCGGTTCCCTGCCAAATTGAGAGTAAAAAGCATGTCGCAGTTGGATGTATCTGAAGAAGTGTGAGTTGGGTAGGACGAGATGCTCCTTGAGTTCATTAAATGAAATTAGGATGCTGTTTAGAACAATATGCTGTAAAGTTTTGACCCCATATTTAGTCCAGACAACTGGGTCTGGGTAACCATAAAAGTGTACCAAATTGGGATTTCTCCACAATGGTAAATTGGGGGAGAACCTGTTCGCACTAGACGACCGCAATCCCTGGGTCACATTCCATGTCCTTATCACAGATCGCAAGGATAGAGTCAGGGAATATAGGGACTTCAAACCTCTGTAGATCAAGTATGAGAGCACCTCATAGGAGCCCACACAGGCCGCCTCCAGGGACACCGAGGCATCATCTTGGGGAGAAGTCAGCCAGCGGTGAGCTACTGTCAGTTGGCCAGCTAGGAAGTATTTATAAAAGCTAGGTACTGCAAGACCCCCTTCCCCCCATGGCTGCTGAGTATAGTCAATTTCAGGCGGGGAGTTCATCCACAGAAAGGAGGAGAGCATACTATCTATCGACTTGAAAATAGATTTTGGGATCAATACTGGGGACTTTCTAAGAATGTACAGTAGCAAGGGCAGAATTTTCATTTTGATCAGGTTTATCTTCTCTATGAGGGACAATGGAAGGTGTTTCTAGGCATGGAACTTTTAGATAGAATACCAAGTAAAGGGGAGACATTGAGGTTAATGAAATCGATCACCAAGTTCGTGATTAGAAGCCACAGATATTAAATCTGTCTAACCCATTGTAAGGAATTATCGGGATCGGCTCCGTGTACAGGATGGGACCTCAAGGGGAGTATTTTAGACTTGGTCCAGTTAACTTTAAGGCCAGAGACCCCCAAGAATTTGCCTAGTAGCGACAGCGCGGCCTGCAGAGAAGGTCCAGCATCTTTGATGAACAACACTAGGTAGTCTGTATAAAGGACCGTAATTTCAGTCAGGGTGCCAACAGTAATGCCCTGTATCTGTGAAGAAGAACGCAGCGCGATTGCAAGAGGTTCTATAACCAATACAAACAGTCCTGGTGAAAGCGTTGGACACCGGAAAGGCATCTGACACCCCGCCATTAAAACAGAGGGCTGCAACCGATGGTCGTACAGCAGAGATATCCACTGAAGGAAAATGGGGCCAAACCCCATACAGTGCAAAATCTCAGTCATGTACCCCCAATCAATGGAGTCAAATGCCTTTTTCAGATCAAAAAACACCACAGCCCCCCCCCCCCATGATGTCCCAGTCTCTAGCCGAGTATGTGTATACACCCTCTGGATATTGATATTGGTGGCCTTTTTAGGCATGAACCCAGTCTGGTCAGGCGATATTAAATGATGTATTATGTTCATTAACCGATTGGCAAGCATTTTAATAATTTTGAGGTCCATATTGAGTAGTGCTATAGGCCTATACGATGAGCAAGAGAGAGGGTCTTTGACAGGTTTAGGCAGTAAGACCACATGGGCCTCGTAAAAGGAGGTAGGTAATGTACCTGTTTCTAAACAGTTCTCATAAAGTTGTAAGAGTCTGGGGGATAGGAGCTCTACATGTTGTTTGTACCATTCGGCGGAAATCCCATCAGGGCCCGGTGACTTGCCATTCAGAAAAGAGGCAACAGCCACCGCCAATTCTCTGTCAGTAAAAGGTGCATCCAAACTAGTCGCCACCTCAGCCGGCAGCACCGGAATCTGGAGGGGGTCCAGCAGATCTACAAAAACCTGATGGTCATACGATGGGACAAGAGTATACAATTCAGTAATAAGAGACAAATGCCCACTTAATGCCCTCCACATCCCTCACAAGAGTGCCCTCAGGTAAGTGAACGCAGGGGGGGATCGCTGTATGCGTCCATGCATCAGCACTCAGGCTAATAGCTTCCCCTTTTTCAAACAGTGTTTCAGCTCTAGATTTGAAGTTGCATTGAGTGAGACTTTGGAAGTGCACCAGTAATGCTCTTCTGGCCATCTGCAACTCAGCCAGGGAGCAAGGGGAGGGTGTATCAGCATGAGTCTTTGCACATAGTATTTCATGAGCTGGAAGCTCTTCAGAGGTGGAGTTTTTCTCTGCCCTGGCAGCCTTACTTACCCTGTTTAATGCCACATAAGGCATATTTATAAAGCAGTGAATGTTACATTCAGAGCAGGTGTATCTTTCTTGTACATGTGTTTTAAACGGATTGACTTGCCTGTAGTGAATGTTACATTCACTGTTTTTAAAAATATGCCCTCCCCCCTAGGAGAACATGATGTTACCAAACCTTTAGGCCAGGGCTTGATAAATTTGCTTAGAATTTAGGAGCCAGCTGAAAAAGTTAGGAGCCAGTTTTTTAAATCCTCTGCCCAGCGCCCAGAACAGCATGTCTGGGGCATCAGGCAATAAGAATTGCTCATGCCTGATGCCAAGTGAAAAAAAGAACAATATTTAAAAAAAAAAATTACTTTTGTTTTGTTTGTTATAAGATTATAAGATTTTGCAAATAAGTTTTTTTTCTCCTTCACTGATGGGCACTGATGAGGCGGCATTGAGGATGGAACTGATGGGCACTGACAGGTGGCACTTATGGGCACCAATAGGCATGTCGGAGGTGGGCGGGACCCAGCAGCTATCCAGCCAATGATTGGGTTGTTTAAGAAAGGGGCGGGGCTACATACCCATAGTTGCCCGCCCAGATCCCATCGGCTGGTGTTGGATGGTTGGGTCCCCGTCCACCCGAGTCCCGCCCCCCACCCCGACACCCGGCATCCAAACTCAATTTTGACAGCTCCACTCACTCTCTCTCCATACAGTTTCACACACCATGGCGCTGCTCTGCCAACGAAGTGTGGAGAGGGGAGGAGGTACCTCTCGAAATGTCAACGGCTGCTGCGCCGCTCTAGTCCTGCTCCATCCCCACTATCGCCGCTAATCACTTTACCAGACAGTGCTCTGTGTCTGGAGGGCCTACGAGGCCCACGAGGTGCCTTTACTTTCCCGGCCAAGACCCCACAGTCCGCCCTGTAGAGAGGCACCTGTTACTGACAAAAGCCCAGGCACCAGGGCACAATTTCTACGGCGACCTGGCACCTGGGATTTGTCAAGCCCTGCTTTAGGCCTCATGTACACTACTGCTGGTAAACGGACGTTCAGAGGCAGTTGGCTGCTTTTTTCAGCTGCCCCTGAACTCATCCAATGTTATCTTATGTGTACATGTACACAGGTTCGTTTAAACGTGGGTTTTTATCTGTCAAGTTAAAGCGGAGCTCCACCCTAAAGTGGAGCTTCCGCTCATTGGAACCCTCCCCCCCTCCGACGCCACAATTGGCACCTTTCAGGGGGGAGGGGGTGCAGGTACCTGTACAATACAGGTATCTGCACCCACTTCCGGCATAGATATCCGCAGAATCTGCGGATATTTACGCCCCTTTCCACAGGTCCCCCGCTGTCTGCTGGGAAACACACGGATCCCAGAGACAGCGGGGACCATCCTTATTGTGCAGCGCGACTCGCGCATGCTCAGTAGGGAACCGGGAAATGAAGCCGCAAGGCTCCACTTCCTGATTCCCATACCCAAGATGGCGGCGGCAGCACCCGAGAGACGATCGAGAGATCGGCTTTGGGTGCCGACATCGCGGGCGCACTGGGCGGGTAAGTGTCCTTATTTTAAAAGTCAGCAGCTGCAGTATTTGTAGCTGCTGGCTTTTAAAAAAAAAAAAACGGCGGAACTCCCGCTTTAAATCATCCAGGAGAGGTTGTAAAAACATCCCGTGTACATGAAGCCTTAAGGCTTCATGTACACTGCTGCTGGTAAACGGACATTCAGAGGCAGTTGGACACTTTTTTAAGCTGCCCCTGAACTCATCCAATGTTATCTTATGTGTACATGTACACAGGTATGTTTAATGTTGTTTTTAGGCAGTTGAGTTTAGAGGCTTTTCTTTGAAGGCAAAAAAATTAATTCAGACGCCAAAGTTTCCAACGTTTCAGGCGCCAAATGCGTCTAAACGCGGTAACTCGCATTTAGCCCCATTTCGTTTACAGGCATTTTTCATTTTTGGCTTTTTTGAAAATAATTAAAAAATATATATATTTTTTTCAAATGCTTCTAAACGCAAACGCGGCATGTAAATGCAGCAAAACGAATGTTTTAAACGTGGGTTATTATCTGTCAAGTTAATTGTTCAGGAGAGGTTTTAAAAATGTCCCGTGTACCTTCAACCTAAAGTGGTGTCCCATACTTATCTTTGAAAAATTTAGAATCACACCACATGTAGGAACCCTGTCCTATTCTATTGTGTCACTTGCTAAATTTAATGTTGCTGCCTGAGCATTTGTTTACCTTTTTCTGGGCTCTGCAGTTCTTTCCTGAGCTTAGCGAGTTGATTGTTTCTGTCTGTTACTGTGAAGGAGGTTCCAGTAATTAGAGTGGGAAGAACAATCATAGGGTCCCCAACCAATCCCAGAGGAGAGTGTTGGGGTTTGGGAGATGATAAAGGTTGGGCCTGGTGTACACTAGGGCGATGCGATTACAGGTGTGATTATTTAGTGCGAGATGTTTGCGATTTGAATGCGATTTTACTCCTGTGCAGCTTTCGATGTGATTTTATGCCTTGGGTGCTGCTGCTATAAACTACTAATACTACCTCTTTTAAGGGAACTGGGAGAATACTTTACTTGTTTTAAACTTTTTTTAAATGTTATTTCTTCAGTTACTTCCTGGTTTCCAGGCCTAGAAAAATCATCATACATCCCAGGAGTCTTCAGGAAGGGAGAAGGGGATTCTTCAGCTAAGCACATCCTCCTGCCTGTATGCCTGAGGTAAGGGGAGATGGATTCCAGGACGTAAGTGCTAGATGAATCATCTGCCCTTACTCAAGTTGGCCAAGGTCAGAAATGAGGGGATGTTTTTTCAAAGTGATTTCTCAGCAAAATAAAGCATGGAGACATGGATGGGTGAATTTACACTGAATGATTTAAATAGCTTTTTGGTTTGTGGTGAGCAGTTGCAGTGTATTTCTGCTTTTAGAAAGACTTTAACTGTTCTTACAGTGTCATAGATCTTCCTGGCTGCTCTCACACAATTACCACTAAGAGATGTCTCTTAAAAAGGAACTACTACTAACTGAAAATACCTGAATATTTTTGTGCTTTTCTGGGGGTATCCTGTACACTTAAAGGGGTTGTAATTCCTCATGGTTTTTGAAAAGCCTATGCTGCAGCACCCCCCAGACCCCCCTCCCCCTTTTTCTTACCTGAACCCGATCGTTCCAGCGACGGGGATGAGCACAGCAGCTCCAGCCGCTGTCTCCGGTCCTCATTGGTTAGATTAATAGCAGCAGGAGTCATTGGCTCCTGCTGCTGTCAAATAAATCCAGTGACATGGGAGCCACTGTCTGTGTCAATGGACGCAGCAGCAGCAGGACTCGGGAGCCCGCTCGCACGAGTGCCCCCATGGAAAGTGGTTTTCCTTGGGGGCACTCGAGAGGAGGAGCAACCTAGAGCACCGCTAAGGGGACCCTAGAAGATGGGAATTGGGGCCGCTCTGTGCAAAACCCTTGCACAGAGGAGGGAAGTATGACATATTTGTTTAAAAAAAAAAAAAAAAAAAGCTTTACAATCACTTTAAAACCTCTCCTCTAGAATAGAGTTCAGCAATTAAAAGACTAAAGTGGCTGGGGCCCAACTTCATTTTAACCATACATCAAAGATCAGACCCTAAAACTGAAATTTTAGCATACATCATTGCTTAAGGAGTCACCCCGTACCAACCCAAAAGAAGAAATACTACACACAATTTCCAGACTACGATATCTCTTGCTCCAGGATCTCTTCATGACATTTCTTGGTCTCACTCTGGAGTTCGGGAGCATTAAGATAGAGAAGAGTATAAGACAGGCATATGCAATTAGCGGACCTCCAGCTGTTGCAAAACTACAAGTCCCATCATGCCTCTGCCTCTGGTGTCATGCTTGTGGCTGTCAGAGTCTTGCTATGCCTCATGGGACTTGTAGTTCTGCAACAGCTGGAGGTCCGCTAATTGCATATCCCTGGTATAAGATATCAACCCATCTCCAATCTACATTTTGTGGAGTTTTTTTAACATGACAAAATACCATCTACACCAACTACCGTATATACTCGAGTATAAGCCGAGATTTTCAGCCTCTTTTTTGAGGCTGAAAGTGCCCCCCTCGGCTTATACTCGAGTCATCGCTGTCTGCCCGCTCGAACAGCGTGTCGAGCAGACAGACAGCGGCCATTCTATTCAAAAGCCGCGCCTCCGGCTCCGCCTTCGCCTGTGATAGGCGGAACACTGAATTTCCCAGCAGCCTGTGTTCCGCCTATCACGGACATCGTATCATCCTCGTACTACGGACGAGGATGATACGACGTCTGTGATAGGCGGAACACAGGCTGCTGGGAAATTCAGTGTTCCGCCTATCACAGGCGAAGGCGGCGGCGCAGCTTTTGAATTTTACAATGGCCGCCGACGAAGAGGGCACGGGACGGGACGGGACGGGGGCAAGGCAAGGCAAGGCACGACACGGCACGGGACGGAGGCAAGGAGGCAAGGTAAATCCCCCCTTCCTTGTGTGCTGTGTGTTTTTCAGTCCTTTGCTCACAAAGAAATGATCTTTTCAGAACAAGCCAGAGAGTTTCAGAGGAACATTAATAATTCATATGCCTACAGAATGCGGCTGCTTGCTCTTATCAGCAGATAATTCTGGCCAGAACAATCCCTGATTACATGTGTTTATTGTGCCCTCGAATGCCTTCCATAACCCTGTGTACATAAAGATTCATTATTCTTCACCGGCACTATGGCTCACCCTATAGGGCATCATAACACCATAAAGAAAGTAGGATCATCCCAAATAGGGATCTGTAGTCCCTTTAAAGCCCAACTCCATGAAACAAATTGCTGGTTATTAGGAGGCTCGGGACAAAGGTAGGCTGGACACACACACACACACACACACACACACACATACACACACACACATACACACACACACACACACACACACACACACACACACACACACACACACACACACACGGATGGATGGAGACACACACAGGGATGGATGGATGGATGGAGACACACACACACAGGGATGGATGGATGGATGGATGGAGACACACACACACAGGGATGGATGGATGGATGGATGGAGACACACACACACAGGGATGGATGGATGGATGGACACACACACACACAGGGATGGATGGACGGACACACAGGGATGGACGGACACACAGGGATGGACGGACACACAGGGATGGACGGACACACAGGGATGGACGGACACACACACAGGGATGGACAGGCATGTCTCACCCTCGGCTTATACACGAGTCAATAAGTTTGCCAGTTTTTTTTGGGGGTAAATTGGGGGCCTCGGCTTATATTCGGGTCGGCCTATACTCGAGTATATACGGTATCTAATTTGCACTGATGTAAGCAAATGTGGAACTGAAGTAGCCCATGCCAGGGCACTTGCAGATATAACAGGATCACTTCCAGTGTTATAATAAGAAGCATTGCAACCCTGGCTTACCCTATGGCATACAGTACCATGTGCATGGATTTCAGCAAGAATAATTCTCCCAGTACATAAACTTTAGGACTTTGCTACATTCCATATAACATGCTACCTACAAAGTGAGCAAATTACAGGAGCACTTGGATGACATTTCTAGCAAATCCAGTAACTACATACCATTGCAGCAACTGTAAATAAGATTCATTACTGCAGTTTTTGAGAGGAATGACAGCCAAATGTTTTTATACGTAGACCACGAAACGGTTAGAACCCCAGTCAGGTTTTTATTAGTGTGTATCCCTGTTGGGAAGATTTCTTCTAATTTTGTAGCCCAGAAACTACACGTGAAGCTATAAGAAACTGCCCTAATGGACACACACTCAATAGTAAATAAATACTTGACAGAGGTTCACTTCTCACCCTTTAAGCTACTAAAAAAAAGTGTCTGTATCTCCATTGAAAAGACCTTAGACCTTTCCTTACTTCCTATCCTGTTAGCCACCAATAAAGTTAAATAATGTTTCCAAAGAGGACGAAGTGCTAAAAACCTGAAAACTGTATCCAGAAAGAAAAAAGTAACTGGGTTAGAGTTAGACTTTAACCGTTTGACGCCTGCGTACCGTCATATGACGTTCCAGACTTTGAGCAGTGATATCTGTATGATGCCTGCAGCTACAGTCCTCATTTAGATATCTTCTTGCAGAGCCGCCGATTCCCTTCCCCATAAGAATGAGCTTGATAGTTCTTACGGCAGCGGGAAGGTCTCCTGCCGCCCTCCGGTGCTTCTCCTGGCTCGGCCCTGCCATCGGCAAACCAGAGAAAGAACCAACCGGCCTTGGATGCTGACCATAGAGATATCCAGTGGGCCAGATGGTCCCCGGAGTCTCTATGATCGTTCGGAGGCCGGACATGATGTTATGAAGTCACGCCCAGCCTCTGCGTTTGAAAAAATGCTGCCGCCTTGGCTGGGAAGCCAGGATCGTTTTTTTTTTTTTTTCTTATTTTAGGCTTCCCAGCCTAAAGGTGAGATGTGGAGACTTATTGACCCCATATCTCACTATAAAGAGGACCTGTCAAGCACTATTCCTATTACAATGGATTAGAGCTGGGCGATTTTCTCAAAAAATCAGCGATTTTTTAAAAGAAAACTCGATTCACGGTTCAAATCAAGTTTTTTGATGGACACTGCGCCGGTCCTGAGGAGCTGCGGGCAGGAGTTTTTAGGCGAGGCCGCGGCTTCGGCCTAGTTCGCAACGTCCGGCCTCGCGGACTAGGCCGAAGCCGCGGCCTTGCCTAAAAACTCCTGCCCGCAGCTCCTCATGACCGGCGTGATCTCAGTACTGGTCCTGGGGAGCTGCAAGCAAGAGTTTTTAGGTGAGGCCACGGCTTCTGCCTAGTCTGCGGCGTCCGGCCTCGTGGACTAGGCCAAAGGCATGGCCTTGCCTAAAAACTCCTGCCCGCAGCTCCTCATGACCGGTGCAGTGTCAGCGCCGGTCCTGGTGAAAAAAAAAAAAATCGAACGAAATAATTATGCATCAATTTGACCTCTCAACTTGATTCAAGATTTAAATCGATTTTTTCCCCAGCCCTACAATGGATGTTTACATTCCTTGTAAAATGAATAAAAGTGATCAACAAAAAAAAAAAAAAAAAAAAAAAAAAAAGGAAAAAGAAAAGTGTCAAAATAGAAAAAATAAAAAGTAAAGTGCCCCTGTCCCTGCATGCTTGCATACTTACATCAAGCCCACATATGTAAACTGCGTTCATACTACCCTTTGTGAGGTATTGCCCACGAACGTTAGAGTGAGAGCAATAATTCTAGCACTAGACCTTTTCTATAATGTAAAACATGTAACCTGTAAAAAATATTAAATATAAAAAAAAAAAAACATAAAAAATTGCTGTGCGAGATAAAAAGTTGCAACGACCGCCATCTTATTCTCTAGGGTCTCTGCTGAACAAAATATATAATGTTTGGGGGTTCTGCGTAATTTTCTAGCAAACAAATTATGATTTTTTTTACATGTAGGAGAGAAATGTCAGAACTGGCCTGGGTAGCAAGTGGTTGAAGTACAACTAAAGCTTCCTGTATGACAGGAAACACAGGCCTTTAAAATAAATAAATAAATAAATCTTAATTAAGTTTACAAAAAATTGGTATATATTGTATTGAAAAAAAAAAATGTAAATAGTTGAATGTCCATAGCTTGACCTAGGTTCATCTGATAATGCAAAGGGCTGATAAGGGCAACAGACAAACTTCCCTTTCCTCTAACTTTTATAAATCATCCCTTGTGTTCTGAAAGTATAGGAACAAGCTTCAGGGCCGGTTCACACAGCGAGGCGCGGCGAGGCGTCTCCGACTTGCCTCGCCGCGACCTGCGGGGACCTCAGCGGCGACTTGCAGAGGACTTCTGTATAGAAGTCAATGCAAGTCGCCCCCGAAGTCGCCCCGAAGTAGTACAGGAACCTTTTTTCTGAGTCGGAGCGACTCGAGTCGCTCCTCTCAGAACGGTTCCATTGTACAGAACGGGGGCGACTTGCGGGAGCGAGGCGAGGCGAGCCGTGTCGCCTCGCATCGCCTCGCTGTGTGAACCGGCCCTAAAACATGTGCAAAACTGACAAACGGAAACAAAAGAAAAGAAATCAAAGTTTAGTTTGTCCTTAGTACAACCTTTAGCTGGTCAAGTTAAACAGGAAAAGTTGACTTCCTTATCAGAGAGAAGGTCCATTACTGATTAATGGTCTTCTGAAAAGCAACCTACAGAATAGTTACAAAAAAGTGTGTGTTGATCTTTTCTTACATTAAATCTGGATAAATACATTACATTGGCCACTTTATTAGGTACACCCATTCAATTGCTTGGTAACACAAATTGCTAATCAGCCAATCACATGGCAACTCAATCCATGTAGGCATCTAGACGTGGTGAAGGAAACTTGCTGAAGTTCAAACCGAGCATCAGAATGGGGAAGAAAGGGAATTTAAGTGACTTTGAACATGGCATGGATGTTGGTGCCAGACGGGCTGGTCTGAGTATTTTATAAACTGCTGATCTACTGGGATTTTCACGCACAACCATCTTTAGGGTTAGAGAATGGTCCAAAAAAAGAGAAAACATCCAGTGAGGGGCAGTTGTTTGGACGAACATGCTGCCTTGTTGATGTCAGGGGACTGGTTTTAAAATGATAAAAATGCAACAGTAACTCAAATAACCACTTGTTACAACCAAGGTATGCAGAATACCACCTCTGAATGCACAACACGATGAAGCTTGAAGCAGATGGGCTACAGGAGCAGAAGACCACACCGGGTGCCACTCCTGTCAGCTAAGAACAGAATACAGAGGCTACAATTAGCACAGGCTCACCAAAATGGAACAACAGAAGATTGGAAAAATGTTGCCTGGCCTGATGAGTCTCGATTTCAGCTGCGACATTCAGATGGTAGGGTCAGAATTTGGGGTAAACAACATGAAAGCAAAGATCCATCCCGCCTTGTATCAATTGTTCAGGCTGGTGGTGTAATGGTATGAGAGATATTTTCCTGGCACACTTTGGGCCCCTTATTACCAATTGAACATCGTTTTAACGCCATGGTCTACCAGAGTACTATTGCTGACCATATCCCATCCTTTATCACTACAGTGTACCCATCTTCTGATGGTTACCTCCAGCAGGATAATGCACCATCTCACAAAGCTCAAATCATCTCACCACTGATTTCTTGAACATGACAATGAGGTAACTGAACTCCGATGGCCTCCACAGTCACCAGATCTCATCCAATAGAGCACCTTTGGGATGAGGTGGAACAGGAGATTCACATTATGGATGTGCAGCCGACAAATCTGCAGCAACTGTGTGATGCTATTGTGTCAATATGGACCAAAATCTCTGAGAAAGGTTTTGAACATCTTGTTAAATCTATGGCATGAAGAATTAACTTCTTCAGATCTGCGCTATAGCTGATTGATTATATTATAATATATTTACATAATAACATAACAAAATAAATTGTCTTTTTTTTTTAAATTTACATATTAATCGATTCAGCCCCGGAAGATTTTAGCCCCTTCCTGACCACAGAACTTTTTTGCGATTCGGCACTGCGTCACTTTAACTGACAATCACGCAGCCCTGCGTCGTTGCACCCAAACAAACTTGATGTCCTTTTTTTCCCACAAATTGAGCTTTCTTTTGGTGGTATTTGATCATCTCTGTGATTTTTATTTTTTGCGCTATAAACAAACATAAAAAAAAAGCGACAATTTTGAAAAAAAAAAAGTAATATTTTTTACTATTTGCTATAATAAATATCCCCAAAAATATATAAAAAGAAAACAATTTTTTTTCCTCAGTTTAGGCCGATGTGTATTCTTCTACATATTTTTGGTAAAAAAAAAAAAACCCAATAAGCGTATATTGATTGGTTTGCGCAAAAGTTACAGCGTCTACAAAATAGGGGATAGTTTTATGGCATTTTTTTTTTATTAATATTTATTTATATTTATTATTATATATATTTATTAGTAATGGCGGTGATCTGCGATTTTTATCGTGACTGCGACATTATGGCGGACATATCGGACACTTTTGACACTATTTTGGGACTATTGTCATTTATACAGCGAACAGTGCTATAAAAATGCACCGATCACTGTGTAAATTACACTGGCAGGGAAGGGGTTCAACACTAGGGGGCGATCAAGGAATTAAGTGTGTCCTAGGGAGTGATTCTAACTGTGGGGGGATGGGCTTCAACTAACATGACAGCGATCACTGCTCCCGATGACATGGCAGGGAAATTACACTGGCAGGGAAGGGGTTAAACACTAGGGGGCGATCAAGGGGTTAAGTGTGTCCTAGGGAGTGATTCTAACTGTGGGGGGGATGGGCTTCAACACACATGACAGCAATCACTGCTCCCGATGACAGGGAGCAGTAGATCCCTGTCATGTGACAAGGCAGAATGGGGAAATGCCTTGTTTACATAGTCATAGTCATCTCCGCATCACGATCGCCGGGGCACTGGCGGACATCGAGTCTACTGCATGCTGGATACAGGGTGTCTTGGTGCTACATTTTGGAGCCCAGCATCATATTAGCCAACATAAAAAAAAATCTGATTCAACGTGATCGATGGATAGAAAGATTTTTGCTCATTGGGTTTTAACTGGCTAAAGTACTTATGGATTCTGGGTTTCAAACATTGGGTTGCCTGGATTGCCACTTCCTGGCAACGAAAGGACTGCTCTGCAGAAAATGATGGCATTACTCGGTGAAAACACTTTAAAAATGGTGGAGTTTAAACTTCAGTAATGACTTAGCATAATAAGAGACTGTTCCTTCACGAAACGGATGAATATGAATTATTCCTTACCACCAGGAGCTTGTGTGAGTGATCAGGGCCCCAGCAGTGTCTAGAGTGCAGCAATATCCAGAAAAACAGATAGTCATGGATATGGGATTGGTTTCCTGCCAAAAGCCAAGTGAAACGTCAAAGAACTCATTGCTGTTCAGATTGCTACATGATAATACCTTTCCTGAAAGCCTGTGGGAGATGCAGAAATCCTGTTTTCTTCCCAGCTTCCTAGTCAAGAGAGTCCTTGTGTACTGTTTACTGGAACATGAACCACACCAAAGTCAGCATCCAAATACATGTTGGACTTGTGATACAGCTGCAGCAACCCATTGCATCCATTATAAAATTACCGTATTTTCTAAATGAGACAGCAATTTGGAAGCTAACAGCAGTTTAAAGCGGAGCTCCACCCTAAAGTGGAACTTCCGCTCATTGGAACCCTCCCCCCCCCTCCGGCGCCACAATTGGCACCATTCAGGGGGGAGGGGGGTGCAGATACCTGTATAGTACAGGTATTTGCACCCACTTCCAGCATAGATATCCCCGGAATCTGCGGATATTTACGCCACTTCCTGCGGGTCCCCTGCTGTCTGCTGGGAATCACACGGATCCCAGAGACAGTGGGGACCATCCTTATTGCGCATCGCGACTCGCGCATGCGCAGTAGGGAATCGGGAAGTGAAGCCGCAAGGCTCCACTTCCTGATTCCCCTACCCAAGATGGCGGCGGCAACACCCGAGAGCCGATCAAGAGATGGGCTTTGGGTGCCGACATCGCGGGCGCGCTGGGCGGGTAAGTGTCCTTATTTTAAAAGTCAGCAGCTGCAGTATTTGTAGCTGCTGACTTTAAAAAAAAAAAAATGGCGGAACTCCCGCTTTAATGGACGTTCACTCTTCCATCCAGACTTTCCCCCCTGATGTCACCATAAATCACCTAATCCAGATACTGCAGAAATATTAAAGACGTGCCACCAGAATTGTAAAATTGCGCTGATTCCTCTAGCGCAGTGGTTCTTAACCTCAGTCCTCAAGTACCTCCACCAACAGGCCATGTTTTTGGGAATTTCTCTTAGCTAAAATAGCTGTCCAAAATACCAAGCCAGTGACTTTGATTTAAAGCACCTGGGCAAGATAAAGGAAAACCTGCAAACATGGCCTGTTGGGGGTAACTGAGGACTGAGGTTGAGAACCACTGTTCTATGGGACCCAATGGGCATAGTAATGGGTCTCGTTAAAATGTGTGCAGTGGTTTTTAAATGGAATGATATTTAATTCTGTCAAAGCTGGTTGTAGCGCCACCCTAGTTGAAAAGGGATGGGGTGTCCTCATGGGGGGGGGGGGGGGGGCAGTCAGCACTGAAGCTACACACCCCTCATAACTTTGCACCTCTACCATCTAATTGTGCTCCTCTGCAATCTTTTTTTGTTACTGAAAAGGAAGCTACTGAACACAGAGTACAGTTGTAACTGTCGGCTTGTGTTGTGAATGACCAGGGTGCATCATAACAAAGTTGTGCAAAATCTTACAGTTTTCTTCAGAAAGCAGCCACAGTCTAAGTAGAAAGGCGCGTCCCCTGCCAGCATTCTGTAGTGATGGATCCTTGCTCTGTTGGGTAGGCAGTGGTCTCTCAGCAGATGTCAAACATCCCCTTTGCTGATGGATTGGAGAGATCTAGCTCTCACTCAACAGGGGATATTTCAGACCTCTACAGAGAGATCACTGCTTCCACACAAAGAGCAAGTGTCTGTCTCTGTGGCATGCGGGCAGGGGACATACTTTCCTACTCACGCTGATGCTGCTTTCTAAAGAAAAGCAACTGTAATGCCGCGTACACACGACAGGGGTTTCTGACAGAAAAGGTCCAACGGTCTTCCCGACAGACCTCCGACCGAACGGACTTGCCCACACATGAAGTCTGTTAGTTTTGAGCGTGATGACGTACAACGGGACTAGAAAAGGAAGTTCAATAGCCAGTAGCCAATAGCTTCCCTTGCGTCGTATTTGGTCCGTCGGACCTGCATACAGGCAAACAGTTTTCCTGATAGAAATGGTTTCCGCCGAACAAATTTGAAACATGTTCTAGAATTTTTGAAGAAAAAAGTCAGATGAAGCCCACACGCGATCGTAATATCCGACGGAATGATTGCGTCGGACCTTTTCTGTACGCGGCATAAGACTTTGCACACCTTTTGTTTTGATTCACCTTCAATGTATTTCGTGGATTTAAAGGAGAATTCCAGGTTTAATATGAATATAAATACAGTAGGTAAATTACATACGAATGTTCTCTTGGAATGGAACTTGTTCGTAAGTCCAACAAATTTAGCCCAGGTACCCGACCAACGCAATCATCCCAATAAATTACAATAGGTTTATAACACATTTCACACAAATAATACATGGAAGAACAGTTGAAAATAAGATACAGTAAGATACACCAAAGCACAACCACTTGTAGAGGATGCATGCATAAGAAAGTACTCAGAAATGTGAACTTACTCACATAATCAGAAATGCAAATGCATGTTCATATCCTGGAAAGTTCGCAACTTGAAGGTTCATATGTAGGAGACCAACTGTTGGGGCCAAGTTAGTCTAAAGTTACTATTTGCATTACATTTTTATGCAGTGGCTGTAATATACTTTAGTAGTATTAGCTACATACAGTATGCGTGCTGTGTTCCGGTAGCAGTACTGGCCACTTACCGTCTGCTGCCAGAACTAAACAGAATTGGGCTGAGCATTTCTCCGGCATTCAGGAGAAGCCTTATGGTTTTAGTAATGAAACAAGGCTTCCTAAGATTGGCGGACGTGGAAATCATGACATCATCTGCCTGCCTCTTCACCTCAGCCAATTCGGGGGAAGCCTTTTATTCATTAATAAAAATAAAAGGCTTCTCTTGAATGGTGGGGAAGCACCAAGCCCAACTCTACTCAGTTCCACCAGTAGATGGGAATTCACCATACTGCTGTTGGAACAGAGTACTGCATACTGTACAAAGCAAATGCTACTACAGTATATTACCAAAGCACACAGTGACTGCATAGTTATGTAATATACATTTTTCATTTGGACCAGCTTGGCTCTGGAATTCTACTTTAAACTGAAAAGTTTAGTTGTTCTTTAACATTTAGACCTACCTCCTGGCTAGCAGGGGCAATTGTAGCCATTGATTTGTTATATGAATTACCTGTCTGAGGAATTTCAATGTATTAATGTTATAGTATAAATTGTTGCTTAATCTCCTATGTATTATTTAGTTGCCTAGTTATGTTTGTTAGTAAGGTTAGGCTGTGTTCTTTCCTTTTCCACAGGGGATGTAGGAGTCAAGAGAGACACAACAAACTACATTAAGGATATCATGTTCGCAATATTTTCTATGTGAATAGTCATTACAATTTTAAATCTCATTACTGGAACTCAGTGGTTTCTCAGACAACCAGCTTGTGTCTCAATTGGCTTTTTGCCTTTTGGTGATATGTGAATAATGGGGGGGACAACTTCAGTCACTTACAATGTTCACGAATAGTTACAAAATAGTGTTCCCCTATGGCATGTATTTCTCACTGTTGAGATCTCCAAGGGTGTTAAGTATGCTCCTGTCTCAACTTGGGTACCTGTTGTGTTCTCTTACAGAGGAAACAGTGACAGCTACTCAAGACTGGACCAATGGTTATGTTACTTAAGGCCCATACACACGATCAGACTTTTTGACAACATGCAAATTAGCTGTTTTAAGGCAACATCCGACCGTGTGTACGCTCCATCAGACAAACTTTTACAGTTTTCATCAGACTTTTGTTGGCTGTGCAAACGGACAAACTTTCTGGCAACAAAAGTCCGATGGAGCAAAGTCTGATCGTGTGTACAGAAAACCATAGGACTTTACAAACACGCATGCTCAGAACCAATGCAAAAGATCAGACAACAATACAGAAGTTGACCAAAGGTGGCGGCAAAGAGCAGAAAAACCATGCGATTTGGTGAAATTTGGCTGAAAAATTTATGCCGTGTGTATGCAATACAAGCTCTCGGCCGACGCCCTTTGTACAAAAATCCACGGGAAAGTTTGTACAAAGTATGATCATGTGTATGAGGCTTTAGAATTTCAGATGCTGCCATTTGAAAATTGGTTAGTAGTAGGGTATACTAGAGAAAAGAGTACCTTTCATTTCCTACCATATCCTAACAGCTGCTCTCTGCTTATTAGAACCGATATTCACAGTATTCAGTACCGTTTTATTTACAAGCATTCTATTATAGGAAACAACCCCTATGTAAAAACTAAGGCTGTTACTGATTAAACTTTTCGTGTTCGATTAATCGTTTTTTTTTTCATCGATCGACTAATTTCGATTAATTATAACGCACATACAGATCCAACTACTTTTAGCTGATCTCCTTGCATTGCAACTCTGCATTAGTCAATGGTAAATGTGGTATTCACTATATACAATCACCCTACACTAGTTAGATTCCACAATCCATGACTTAACTTCACAGTTCACACAAATACTTCTTAAATTCAAACTGTAGCACTAACGTAATTAATTTTTTTTTCCACAGTAGCGTGACAATCCCTCCACCTCCGGTCTAACTAATCACTCTCACCTTATGGCATGGACCCCTGTGCAAACAGGTGGTTATGCAAGCGGGTATCAAAAGGGTTAACACGGAGCATAAACTTCTCTCACGTCTCCTTAGATCTCAGCAAGGACGCCAGGTCATGGGTAGAAAGAAAAGATCTAAGTTTTCACCGCTTAAGTATAAGATTTAATTTTTGTGTTCAAACACAAACTACTCACTCAATGATAAAAACACAGCATGTAGAGCTGACAAACGGGTTAGTTCCGTAGGGCAGCAGCGGGTGACCTCATGCGTAGTATCTCCCCCGTACACGTTAAATTCAATCAGAACTTCAACGACTCCTCCACCCTTCCCTTCGTTAGCAGACGGAGGCCCTTGGGGAAGGGGGGAGGAGTCCAGTGACGTTGATGTCCGTGATGTCACCAGATCTCCGACGGAATTCCCTGAAGACCCAGAAGCGGGCGGTGAGGTGAGTACCGATCAAAAGAATTTTGATCGATCAAAAAAAATTAACGATTAATAAAGGAATTAATCATTAATTTCTGCAGCCCTAGTAAATACCCCTATGTAAAAAGATCCAAACTCAGGGTGAGAGGTTATGTATATGTGATGCTTGTAGTATGAGCTGCAAAGAATATTAACCCAAAAAAAATATTGGTAAGCATAAAAAGATGATGTTGTACATAAAACAAACTGAAGAGGACACCTGGACAGCAATCATACATTGACTCATGATCGTGTACTGATTACAAAGTTTAATCTACTTCCTAGCCATTGGTGGGGCACCATCTCTAGGTGTGACTTGGTGTGGGCACCATCGCTAGGTGTGACTTGGTGTGGGCACCCTCTCTAGGTGTGACTTGGTGAGGGCACCATCTCTAGGTTTGATTTGTGTATTTCTAAAGCTACTGTCATTTCACGGTTTACTGAAATGAAATGCACCCTCTTAAAGCGGTTCTTCACCCTAAAGGGGACGTTCTGCCAATCTGATCCCTCCCCCCATCCGGTGCCACAATCGGCACCTTTGAGGGGGGAGGGGGGTGCAGTTACATGGATAATCCAGGTATCTTCACCCACTTCCGGGCAGACCGCAGCAGACCCCCCCCCCCCCCGTTGTGTTCTGGGAAACACACAGTTCCCAGGACACAGCGGGGGACCAGAAGAGACGCGCAGCGCGACTCGCGCATGCGCAGTAGGGAACCGAGCAGTGAAGCCACGATGCTTCACTTCCCGATTCCCTGACAGAGGATGGCGGCGGGGGCAGCAGCGAGACGAGCGATCGCTCATCATCTGCCGCCGACATCGCTGGACCCTGGGACAGGCAAGTGTGATTTTATTAAAAGTCAGCAACTGCAATATTAGTAGCTGCTGGCTTTTAATATTTTTTTTTTAGGTGCAGAACCGCTTTAAGCAAGTAGGCTTCACTAGAATTGTACCATTAAAAGTATTATATTTGCATATCTGTAAATAAAACAGTAAGGAGACATAGTTAGCTTTCTAACCAATGCATTATAAGCTGGTCCTACATGTGCTTACATTATTAATAATCCTTACCACAAAACACATCAAAAGAAGTAAGACAATTTACAAATTGTGTTTTAAATGAAGTCCTTTAACACAGTTAAACCTACAATGTAAAATTTCTCAAGAGAATAGATTACAGTAGGCAGCTTTATATAAATGAAAAAAGTAATTATGCATCCCATTAGCTTTTTGCTAAAGGCCAAATGCATAAAGCAAACCTTTGCTTCCCCTATGTAGGGCAAACAAACAGAATTGTTTCAATGGCCTCCTCCCCAGCATCCCATATTTACTTTTTCCTCGATCCCTCACAACTCTGTTTAGTTGCTGGGAATAAGGAAATGATCTAGTACTTGAAGGTATGAAGAAGCTTACAGTATGACTTACTCCAGGTGACAGTATTGGCCAGTCACCAAAGTTGTCACATGAAGAGTCCATAGCATTCTGAGCTGAACAACTTGTAGTGTACAAAGGGGCCTTTTGTTGCTCTCAGCAGCTAAACAACATGGTGGTGAGTATATGATGCTGATGAGAAAGGTATAAAGGGGAATCTATCACTTTTACCTGCATGGGCAAAGCACAGGCCCACTTTAAAGCCCAATTGAACGATCAGTTTAAATCAGATAAATACAAGCCAGAGGCATCAATACAAAATGTATTCCATACCTTACAGTTTATTTTCTTCCTAAAGCAGCAATGGCCTAAATAGAAGAGCCTATCCCCCGTTAGCAGCTGCAGAGTAGGACTGCTGCTGTTTGTGGGGAATCAGTGGTCTTTAGAAAGCTCTGGATTTGACTCAGCAGGGGGCATATTGGACCTCTCCAAAGAAGCCACCACTTTCCCACAGAGAGCAGGGGTCTCTCCACTGAATCACCCATTAGTACACCCCCCCTTGCACAAAACATTAAACCAGCCATTTTCAACCAGGGTTCCCTGGAACCCTGGGGTTCCTCCAGGGGTTGCTAGGGGTTCCTTGAGCTGTGGCTGATAAACCACCTATTTGATGAGGTCTACAGCGTTCAAGGTTCAGTGCCACTTAGCCAGCAGCAGAGCCACAAAGCCAGCAGCATGACACCAAATATCTTTTTAGCTGTCTTTAAAGGTGGCATTCTTCATCATTTTAAGGGGGACAGGCTTCCTAATGACCACCAATATAAGGAGCATTGTTCCTATTGAGCCCTGATGATTTGGTTTTAGGAAGGGTTCCTCGAGACATGAAAATTATTTTAGGGGTTCCTCTAGGGTTAAAAGGTTGAGAAAGCCTGCATTAAACAGTTAAAACATTTTAGTAGAGGTCCTTGATGACTCCCAGCGGGATGGGGAAATGCATTGACGGAATTTCCGCTTTCGATTGACGTCACTTCTGGTCTCGTGGAACGCACGCTATGAACGGCGTTTTCTGCATCTACAGCTCCATGTTTATGCCTACTTTTACAGTTTTTTTTTGTAAGTATCGATTCCCATGCGCAATAAATCGTTTTTATAATAGTGTTTCACTTATTGGTCCAGCTTCTTCTTATTTTTGGGTGCCTGTTTATCTGGAGGAGAGCCTCTATCTGGAAATTTGAAATCTGATGTTATGACCTTATCCACCATTCCGGGATATCTCTTACAAGCCTGAAGTGACCCATCATCAGTTCCCATCAACCACTGAGAATTGTAGTGAATATGGGCGGGTACACTAGGCCTGTACATGATGAATGTGTGGGAGAGTCTTGGTCTACCTACAACAGCATGTGGGGCTGAATTACATCACTGCTTCTGGGAGAAAGAACTACAGAAGGGATGTGCCAAGACCAGTAGCTGGGGAATAGCAGACATAGCAGCCACCAGTCTTACAAACAGGAAACCAAAGAGAATTAACAGTTTGATTTGAAAATGAAAAGGCTATTTCAGAGAAAATCCTGAGTAAACGAGAAGAATGATGTATTTATTGAAGGTAGGAAATCAGCAACAAGGACATGAAAATACATTTTTGCCCGGAGTTTTGCTTTAAAGAAAACAAACTGTTGGTCTAGTTTACACCAACATTGCCTTCTGAGGAGCATTCCATTTTGTCGCATCCTTACTACCTGTTTTAGGGCAATTTCACACTGATGCCATGCGGTTTTCCTGCAGCACAGGTGGAGTACAGTGTACCCGTAGTTTTTTTTATCTGCGCTTTGTCAAAGACTTTCATTACATCATGCGGTTTTTGGGTGTTTTCTGAAAGCACACCAGAAGTCCTACATGTAGGAATTTTGTTGCGCTTTCAGAAAACACACCAAAATGCCCCACTTAGGTCCATCTCCCACTGATCACTGTTATAAAGGGGTACCTCTCCCTTTGACCACTATTAAAAGGAGGTCCCTCTCCCTTTGACCACTAATATAAGGCTGTCCTTTTCCCCTTGATCACTAAAATATGGGGGGGCTTGTCCCACTTACCACTAATATAAGGAGGTCCCTCTCTCTTTGACCACTAATATAAAGGGGTCCTTCTTCCATTGAACACTCCTAATATAAGGTGGTTCTTGTCCCACTAATTTTAGGGATTCCTTTCCACAGACCACCAGTGAATGAAGGCACTTTTCTACTGCCCATCAACACAAGAAATCATTTCTCCATTAACCACTTTAAGACCGGGCCTCTTTTTTAGATGTGTGGTTTACAAGTTAAAAACTTTTTTTTTTTGCCAGAAAATTACTTAGAACCCCCAAACATTTCTAACACCCTAGAGAATAAAATGGTGGTCATTGCAATACTTTCTGTCACACCGTATTTGCACAGAGGTCTTACAAGTGCCCTTTTTTTTTTTAAATACACTTTTTTTAATTAAAAAATAAGACAACAGTAAAGTTATCCCAATTTTTTTTTATATTGTGAAAGATAATGTTACGCCAAGTAAATTGATACCCAACACGTTACGCTTCAAAATTGCACCCGCTCGTAGAATGGCGACAAACATTTACCCTTAAAAATCTCCATAGGCGGCATTTAAAAAATTCTACAGGTTGCAGGTTTTGCGTTACAGAGGAGGTCTAGGTCTAGAATTATTGCTCTCACTCTACCGATCGCGGCGATACTTCACATGTGTGGTTTCAAAACAGTTTTCATATGCAAGCGCTACTCAAGTATGCGTTATGCACGCAAGCTTTTCATATGCGGGCGTGTTTACATTTTTTTTTTTTATTTATTTTACCTTTTATTTTTTATTTTTACAGTTTAAAAAAAAAAGTGTCACTTTTATTTCTATTGCAAGGATTGTAAAAAAGACATCAGATCTCATATTTACACTAAAATGCAATGACAAAAAAAAAAAAGCTATGGGCGGAAGTGACGTTTTGATGCCACAACCGCCCTGCAGTGTCATGGAGACAGGTGGGGGCCATCTTCCCTTCACTCGTCTCCATGCACTGCCAAAGGAAGAATCCGATTGCCTCCGCCGCTGCCGATGGGTCCGGTAAGCAGCAGAGGGTGCCATAACAACGATATCCGTCCTCAAATTAGGAACGTACATCGGCGTGCGGCGGTCCGGAAGTGGTTAAACACCAATGTAAGGGTCATTATTGTTTCATTCATTTCATGATTATTACTTAAAATAATTTGTCTTATAGAGCAGAGAGGTGTTAAAAAACTGAATCTGCTCGAGTGTCAAGAACCCTAGGAACATTCTTTATTCTTTCATTTATCTCTTTGCTGGAGGGGAAGCTGTAACAAAGGAAATCCTGTATAAACATCTCCCTGCTTCCGCTTCATTCATTCTATGGATCTGTGCTTTTTGAACCTGTGCTGCTGCTGTCTCATTATTGCACCATCAGTCATCAGATCACCAGTCATTAAAAAGCTATATCTGACATAAGGAAGGCAAACCCTGCCTCTACCATGATAACCGCCTCCTCGTGAAGGGGAAGAAGGACAAGTGATCAGCTTCTGGACGCCTATAGGCGATACTAGCAGCTAGTACTTTGCCCTCTGTCTTTTTTTTTTTGGGGACAGCTTTTGCCGTTTCGGTCTGCGTTAAACCTCAAAAATTAGAAAGACATTCAGCACTACACAAAGGTTTGAACATTACAGCAACGCTAGTTTAAAAATATTCACAGGGGACAAAAAATAAAAAATCTTCAAAGCAAAAAAATGTATTTGATCTTAAAAATGAAAACAGTAGCTATGAATCTGCTTTCAGTTCACAAATCAGGTTACGAATATCAACATTGTACAGCTGGTTAATATTATACGATTACACATGGCAACATTGCGTGGGTCAGCAATTCCTACTACAGCCAAATCTGCCTTGTAGCAAACATTTCCTTTGAAAAGGCGAATGCTAGTAGCAGCGAGACTTTAAATACACACCTTTGTGATCTAAACTGCGAGATCAAACTCAGCTGAAACTAATAATGAAAGAATTTGATGACTACATACTACAATGGCTGTCATCTCCCTTTGTGGTTTCCACATTCTCAGCAGGTGTTCCATTACCAACGTCTTAACCATTGCACCCTCGTGTATTTCCAAAAATAATGAACCTAGGCAAATATATTACACTAAATTCAAGTTCTTAACTAAAAAAAGTACTATCACTCTCAGCCTCCTCCAGATCTCTTTTTTTGGCTGCTGTGATCTGTCATCCTTTTGTGTGGCCATGTTCATTCTCTATGGTCCCACTCTATATAAGAACTCTCACTTCTGAGATGGATGAGGGTGACGAGGGACTATGGAAAGTGAAGTGTGCATAGTGCCACCACCAACGTGCTCTGCTTGTTCCAAACTAACGGAAGTGAGAAAGTAAAGGAGAGGTTCCAGAGCTTATGGAGGGTGTTACAATTGGGTGGAAAAAACACAGGAAGATACAATTTCATGAACAAAATATGTTACTGGGCCATTAAAGTGGTTGTAAACCCTTTATAACCACTTTTTACTACAGGCAAGCCTATAATTAGGCTTACCTGTAGCTACACTGGATATTTCCTAAACCTGCACGGTTTAGAAGATATCCCTGTATTTGCATGTGCCGACATCATCGGGACACACGCACTTAAGCAAACTAAAGCAACGGCATGTAGGTGCCATTGCTTCAGTTAGACTATGCCGTTACCGGCGGCTCCCGCTCACATGTGCGGGAGTGACGTCATCGTGACTCCGGCCAATTACTTTAAGTAGTGAATGTGTATGGATCATTTTTGAAGAATAAGTATCTGACTTTAAAAGTATGTTGCTTTAAATTTGGCATTGTTAATAAAGTATGGCCATACGCATACAATAAGCGAATGGCCAAAAAGTTGGCCATATACAGTTTGAATTTTGAGCACTATGCGGCATTGCTGTTCTAAAAAATGAATTAGAGAACAGACTTTTGGCAAAGGCAAAAGTCAGAAAATTGTCAGATGAACAGCAGCTGCATCCAATCAGAAGTAGTCAAAGTTCAGGTATTCTGACAGCTGCCATTGGCCAGAATAGCTCCACAGGGAGAAGTCATCCATCCGCATTTGTTAGCATCCCTGTTGAATCTGTAAGGTTTCTTTCTTTCAGCCTAAGATATCTATAAATCTATGGCCAAGCTTTAGGGTCCTTTCACATGGGCTTTCGGATCAGGTCCGCCTGTCAGTTTTTCAGACAGATGTAATCGGACCCTCCAGTCTCCCCTATGGAGTGTCCGCTGACACCTGCCACCATCCGATCCTGCCCGCAAAATCCAAATGAATGGTGGTCCTATTTTACATCCGTCTGGCGAAACAGATCGGATAAAAACAGACAGGTGGCACTACATCAGTGGTTCTCAACTCCTGTCCTCAGGATCTACTAGCAGGCCAGATTTTAAGTATTACCTTGGGGAGATGCAGACTAAAATGCTGCAATCACTGAGCAGCAAAATGATATCACCTATGATGTATTTCAAGTAAATATAAATAAAAATGCGGCGCTACCTAAAAGTGTTTATATATATACAATGAGTAATATTACCAAAATAGAAAATAAAAATAAAAATATAGTGCAAATAAAATACTATCCACTACATGATAAATACAGCATATATAGTGCAAAAAAGAATTATATCTGCATAAATATTCCAAATGCAAAAGAACGTACAAAAAATATATATAAAAGTGCAAGTACGTGAAAAAATCAATCCAGTGATTAAATATAAATATTCAATATAAACAAGTGATTGTCCATAAAAAAACGTGCACTGATGACTGATAAACTTGCAAAAATAAAGTTCATGCAGAAAGTGTAGAAATCATTTCCCTGAAGTTTGCAGTGGATTGTCACTTTTGGGAAATGATTTCTACACTTTCTGCATGAACTTTATTTTTGCAAGTTTATCAGTCATCAGTGCACGTTTTTTTATGGACAATCACTTGTTTATATTGAATATTTATATTTAATCACTGGATTGATTTTTTCACGTACTTGCACTTTTATATATATTTTTTGTACGTTCTTTTGCATTTGGAATATTTATGCAGATATAATTCTTTTTTGCACTATATATGCTGTATTTATCATGTAGTGGATAGTATTTTATTTGCACTATATTTTTATTTTTATTTTCTATTTTGGTAATATTACTCATTGTATATATATAAACACTTTTAGGTAGCGCCGCATTTTTATTTATATTTACTTTACTCACTTTCGGTGCTGAGATCACTGTTTTTATGCTGGCTGCTTCCTGTGCATAGTAATTCGTACTCATTCAATATTTAATATTTTGTATTCATTTAGTCTTCCTATGAATTATTAGGTGAAGCGCACTAGTTTTCCTTTATACATATGATGTATTTCAGTTATTTTGCAAACCTGGCCTGTTAGTGGGCCCTGAGGACAGGAGTTGAGAACCACTGCACTACATGGTTTTGGTAAATCTGAAAACAAAAATCTGCAGAAAATCTAATAGTGTGTATGGGGTTTAAATCTTCCTCTCAGCACTACTGTCCCTGGCCAGCTCCTTTCATTCATTGACTTTCAGTTCATCATGAAGGCTCAGCATCACACATGGCCATTAAAGAGGAGCTAAGGCTTGTTATGATACTTGTCCAAACCCTTTTTGAGTGAGCACACCAGGAAGCTGTCAATGTACTGGGCCAATCAGAAGTGTACAAGGCATTCCCCACCCCACAACCACATGTATAGATGCCCAGCGTATACGTGCGGCTTTGGGGAATGCCCTGGCCACAGATGATTTGCCCAGTATAGCTGACAGCTTCCTGGTGGGCTTGCTGAGGTGGGTTCGGACTAGAATCTGAACATGCCTGGGCTCATCACATGTGGGCATTACCAAGGAAGTCTGCATGCAAATGTATCCACTTAACGGGACATTTTATTATTTCCATAAATCATCCCAACAGCCAGCCCACCTGCATTAGGGCTATCGGCTGTAGAGTGGGGGGGGGGGGGAGTACTGAGAAGGGGGCTTTGATGTTTTCAGCCTTGTACAGGCCCCTCCCACAAGCCATGATCTACCTGCATTACCTAGAGAAGCATGGCAACCCAGTGATGACATCAATTCACCCTAAAAAAAAGATATTTAATGAAAACAGAAAGGTTTTTATTAAAAATGTCATTAGCAATAATGAGGGGGAAAAAAAACACAAGTCTAGGCAAACTATAAGGCCTCATGTACACTGCTGCTGGTAAAACGGATATTCAGAGGCAGCTGGCTGCTTTTTTCAGCTGCCCCTGAGCTCATCCAATGTTATCTTATGTGTAAATGTACACAGGTTCATTTAATGTCGTTTTTATGCAGTTGAGTTTAGAGGCCTTTTTAGGAAAGCAAAAAAATGAGTTCAGACGCTGAGTTTAGAAGCATTTCAAGCGCTAACGTGTCTAAACGCGGTAACTCGCGTTTATCCGCGTTTCGTTTACAGACGTTTTTCATTTTTGGCTATTTTGAAAAAAAAAAATATTATAATTTTTTTTTTTTTTAACTGCTTCTAAACACAAACGTGGCAAAACGCGGCAAAACTGACGTTTTACATGTGGATTACTATCTGTCAAGTTAAATCGTTCAGTAGAGGTTGTAAAAACGTCCTGTGTACATTTAGCCTTAGAATAAACTTCAGCTTTAAGGATGAGGCATGTGTGTGCAAATTACTTGAGAACAACAAATTGCTAAATAACAGAGAGACAAACCCTCATACTGCAGCTTAAAGCTGGACATTAACTGGGTGTATCCGATCTGTAGGAAAATTACAAGTGCCTCTTCATACTAAATGACAGCCAAACCCATGTTTCACCGCTGCAGTTTTGGTAAACAAAGTCACAATGAGAAGTAAGGAATCAAAAAATAAATAAAGAAATATTATTTACTACTTCTAATAATGGGCATTTAAATCTGAAGAGTACCTCCCATTTACCTTATTTATCTAAATTGTTCATACTACCAATAGGATTCATTTAAATGGTACAGTATTTAAACCTACAAATCAAACTGAACCCTATATATTTATTATGGCAATGCAATCAGGCTGCGTATACAGCACAGTGGTGGTGTTCTGTCAGAATTGGTGAGCCGTCGGATTAGGTAACGGAAGTGACGTTCCGTCAGCTGTGCATGCGTTCCACAGTTACCAGGTTTGCTCATCTGACAGATCACCTTTAGTCAGTAGAAGGCACCGGACATCTTACCACACCCTACATAAATAGTATTCTGGCCAATAAAATGCATTAATGCAAAACACGTTACTATGCATAAAGGCGCATAAACACGTTACTATGCATAAAGGCGCATAAACACGTTACTATGCATAAAGGCGCATAAAAACGTGGCTTCGGGCGCATTTTGTAAGCCTTGTTTTCCTCCCTTGGAGCAAGGGCATCCGGGGGGGGAAAAAAATGTGTCCGGAGTGCATAATGCCTAAAAAAGCAAATATTCGTCTGAAAGGGATAATGCTGCTTAAAATAACCGTTTACATTTTTTTTTTTTAAACGTACACACTAACCAAATCCAGTGATTTTCTGTAGTGCCCAGCTGCTGCACACTCAGTCCCACACCGCCATCTTTCTTTCTGACATCATCAGGAGACTGCTGTCTCTTCCTGGTTCTTAAAGCCCAACCTCCCTCCCCCACCCCTCATTGTTGTGAGGGCACCATGATGCACTGTCAGGGTTAGCTGCAAGAAACGGGAAGATAGTTGGCCCCCTAATGATGCGCATTTTCAGTGGACTGCATGAAAGCATCTTGGGATGCATGAAGTGGGTATTCTAGGAGGCTGCATGAAGTGGGCATTCTCAGCTAGGCAAGAAACCCAGAAATGAGGAGCCCTTGCAATATATAAAAAAAAAAAAGATTACATTTTTTTGCAATTGTGTGAAAGGAGGGGGACAGAATTCATATTAGGAAAAATGTTAAAGAGGATGAAAGACTATTCTGCATGTGACAAATCTGGAAATGTTTAATTCCTGATCCGCCTCTGCTTACATCTACTAGCCCTTCACCCCCTCGTGCTGCTGCCTTCTGGCCCTTTAAAAGTGTCTAAATGCTGAGAGATGGAGGTGGGCATTTGCGTCATTTGACCGCGGTGATTGGCTCTCACAGCAGTCACATCATCAGAAAGCTCCTGATGCATTGGGAGCTTTCCGGTCCCCGCCGGTGACTGTGCTGGGAGCGCGTTCTCAGCACAGAAGTGTGTTTACATAGGGCTGCATATATGCAGATTGTCGGTGTTAAAGCCCACCCGCTGAGAGGCAGCATATATACGCCATGTCAGTTAGAAGAGGTTAAATTAACACTACAGAATATTCTTATTCTCCATAAATAATCCATATATATTCACTAATAATGGCCCTCTCATTAAATTATTTCTTAGGCCTTGTCTAGGCTTTCAGTGCTCTCAGAAAACAAAATCCACATTCAGATTGTGCTTCAGAGGGTATTTGACAGGTGGTGAGGAGGCACTGTGTCACCTCCTTACTGCCTGCTTTAACCCCCCAAAATGCTAGAATACCGTGCCGCAACAACGTGCATTGTATGCAGTTGCAGCGCTGCCCCATTCACTTGTTTGCAAGAAGCAAAGCATTGCAGCTGCAGCATGTGCACATCCTTGGCTGATTTTCCAGGGGTAGAGGAAAATTTCAAGGATAGTAAAAACACGGCTCACCTCCAATGTAAGCAAGCCCTTACAGTGTTCTTTTGCCTCATTTCAACATCTTCCATGAGCTCTTGCATCTCTCCTTTTCCCTTTTGTTTGGAGCAAGCAATGCACTGCTCTATACACACTACACATCCCATGGTCTCTAGTAGGGTCAGAGCATTATTGATACTAGTATAGGTGCCAATACTAAGTATTTGTGCAAATGCTTTGATACCTAAAACCGATACCTGTGCAGTGTGATTGCACAGTGCTGCTCTGGACAATCGTCTGAGGTGGCCTGTAATGCTGCACAGTGCTAACTAAGTAGTAAGCACGCTACAGACTCGCTTGCTTGCTGCGAGCGGAAGCACTCACGGAGCTCTGTAGAAACCAGATAAAACATTCCTCCCTCACATTTTCATTTCGTATTCGTGTGTTAACAAAAATGGAATTGATTTTCGTTATAATTTTCATCAGTGGATGAAAATGTGGTGTACTTTTCGATTCGTTTTCATCAGTGTCAAAAGGCCGCTAACAAAAATTTGGATGAATCGGTACTTGGTATTGGCGAGTCTTTGACCGAAAATATCAGTACTTGTATTCGTCGGTTAAAAAAACTATCAGTGCAACCCTAGTCTCAAGTCCATCTTGAAATCAAGCAAGAGAGGGTGGCTACATTCCTATACACAGGGGAACCATGAAGAACGAACAAAGCCACCCTACAACAGGAAGTCAGACCACGGGGTGGAACCACAGAGCACAGCTGGGGGCCAAACATCACAAACATTGAAAATGTTGTGGATCCGAAGCGGTCTGTGCATTAGATTTTTTTTTAAACCACATGATTACAGCCTGTGGCTCTAATTGGCTTGAAAAAGTTTGGGCACTGTGCCCCGAACCCACCCATTTGTGACACTAGCAAATTAATATTCGTTACTGTCTTCCTGCTTTTCTTCCTGGTCAATCAGCTAGGAGGTGGATCGGGCTGGCCAGAAGGAGAAGCCAAGGAAGCCATGGAGGAGTGAGTGCTGGGGTGCCGTCACCGTGGGGGGGGGGCTGAGTGCGGGGGGCCCATCACCGTTTAGGGGCTGAGTGCAGGGGGGGACTGTCACTGTGGAGGGGCTGAGTGCGGGGGGGGGACTGTAACTGTGGAGGGGCTGAGTGCGGGGGGACCGTATTCGTGGAGGCTCTGAGCCTGGGGGGACCATCACCACGCAGAGGCTGAGTGCGGGTGGACCTGGGGGGCGTTTTGTTTGTCACCACCCCAAAAAGTTTCGTACCAGCCACCACTGTTGCTGATGTTTAAGAATCTTCAGCCGAATGCAATGCATTAAATAATATTTACTATGTAGTTCCTAGGGAATGGGAGGGAATGTGCACTGTGCATATAGATGAGATAAATCTGCACGCTTCCTTTAAATAACATTAGTAAGTAAACTCATCCTTTTCACTTTGACCGATCTGCTCCTTACTTCTAACGAGAACAGGAAAGTGACAAAGAAATATTTTCCTGATGTATTCAGTAGACTGTGGTTTCCTGCCGTTGACTCTTCTTGGATGCCGTACAGATTTCAGAAGGTTCTAATGTAATAAACAGGTCACACATGCATTTGCCAGCAACGGGAAAAGGCAGTGAATGTGACATTTGAAGTTCCTACTCATTGGGAGAATTGCTGCATTTTTAATTAAGTGAACCATAATGTTAGCTTTATGGATCGCCCACTTTACTTAACCCAGAAAGGCGTCTATGAAACGATTCCCTAAAGGCAGAATTCTTTTTTTTTTCTACCCAGATAATTCTGCAGACACCAGTACATTGATGTTTATTTAAACTGCTTATGGAGTAAAGTCAGCTCTGGCTGAAATGAAGCACCCGGCTGGCCAGTATGGATCACAGGCATTTTGGAATCACATCCAGCATGGAGTCGTTTCAGGAAAAGCAAATACCATAGAAAAGCCAGCAAATTATTCAGCGAATTGTAAAATGTAATTCAGCAGGCTGTGAGTTGCATTTGCTCAACCTCATAAACCTCTCCTATTTCCGTACCTATAGAATTACACAAACTTATGAAATACAGAGCAATGTTTCACTGTAGCAGAAAGAGGTACGAGAGAAGATTGCAAAACAGGAATAGTGACCACAGTAAATAAAGTGCACAAATTCTATAGCATTTAGCATGGAAACGGCACCAGATGAGGGCCGGAGGGACACTGATCAGTGGAATTTAAAAACATTCTACTTCCTTATAATGGGTGCCAATTATGTCTAGAGCTCATCCAAAAAAGTCATAACAGTTTTCATTTATTAGTAATGTTATCCTAGAAAAACAGAAAAGTATTGACATTTTGTTATGTTACAAACAAAAACGTAAATGTATTTTATGTGATAGACCAACACAAGGTGGCACATAGTTGTGAAGTGGAAGGAAAATCATAAATGGTTTTCACATATTTGTAAAATATTTTGAAAAGTGTGCCGTGCGTTTGACTCAGCACCCCGAGTCAATATTTTGTAGAACCACCTTTTGCTGCATTTACAGCTGCAAATGTTTTTGGGGATGTCTCTACCAGCTTTGCACATCTAGAGAGTGACATTTTTGCCCATTCTTCTTTGCAAAATAGCTCAAGCTCTGTCAGATTGGATGGAGAGTGTCTGTGAACAGCAATTTTCAAGTTTTGCCACAGATTCTCAATTGGATTTAGGTCTGGACTTTTTACTGGGCTATATTAACACATGAATATGCTTTGATCTAAACCATTCTATTGTAGCTCTTGCTGTATGTTTAGGGTCATTGTCCTGCTGGAAGGTGAACCTCCACCCCGGTCTCAAGTCTTTTGCAGACTCTAACAGGCTTTCTTCTAAGATTGCCCCATATTTGATTCCATTCATATTCCCATCAACTCAGACCAGCTGTCTTGTCCCTGATGAAAATAAAAGCATCCCTTCTTCCTTCTTCCACATGTTTGCTGTGTCCCCCACATGGCTTCTCGCAAACTCCAAACAAGACTTCTTATGGCTTTCTTTCAACAATTGATTTCTTCTTGCCACTCTTCCATAAAGGCCAGATTTGTGGTGTGCACGACTAATAGTTGACCTATGGATAGATTCTCCTACCTGAGATGTGGATCTCTGCAGCTCCTCTAGAGTTACCATGGGCCTCTTGGCTGTTTCTCTGATTAATGGTCTCCTTGCCCAGCCTGTCAGTTTAGGTAGACGCCAATGTCTTAGTAGGTTTGCAGTTGTGCCATACTCTTTCCATTTTTGGATGATGGATTGAACAGTGCTCCGTGATGTTCAAAGCTTGGTATATTTTTTATAACCTAACCCTGCTTTAAACTTCTCCACAACTTTATCCCTGACCTGTCTGGTGTGTGCCTTCATGATGCTGTATGTTCACTAAGGTTCTCTGAGGGCTTCACAGAACAGCTGCATTTATACTGAGATTAAAATACACACAGGTGGACTCTATTTACTAATTAGGTGACTTCTGAAGGCAACTGGTTCCACTAGATGTTAGTTAGGGGTATCAGAGTAAAGGGGACGGAATACAAATGCTCGCCATACTCAGATATTTGTAAAAAAAATTAAAAAAAAAACATTTATCATTTTTCCTTCCACTTCACAATTATGTGACACTTCTTTGTTGGTCTCTCACATAAAAACCCTATAAAATACAAGAGACATTGTAGCCTGTGCAGGTTTTCTTTTTTGTTTGCCCATCATCCACCATTGCAGTAGGCTATTATATTGAGGTGGGATAGAGCATTCTGCTGAGAGATTTCCAGTTAGGACAGCAGGTTTTACCTAAAGGACTAGATTTCGTTCTTTATAGATATTGTCAAATTCGCACAATTCAGACAACCTCCACATGTCTAAAGAACCTGCCAGCACATGTGTACATGAATAAAGGTGACAAGCCTGTGACCTATGGAGAAGCCCATCCTCCACACTTTATTGCCCATAGGAAAGGCTGGCTGTCTCAACACTCAAAGCTTGGAGTTTATCTTGTGAACGCTGAGACCCCCTACTGTGATCGGGAACATTGGGAGAATTACAACATCCATTAAAGAGCGATTGGATTTTTTGGAAGGTCCAAGTTCTTTCAATTGGCTGTACAACTCAATACTTATTACTTATTATCTTCTGGTAAGCGAGCTGGCTTTACACATTGCTGGTGGAGCACTGATTGATGGTGGAAATACGGATATATCATCCCTTCACGTGGGAATCTGATTTACCTCTTGGGGACTTACCATTTTTCACAACAATCATCTCTGCTCACTGAATTCTTCACTTTAACACTAACAGGACTCTTTACAGCAACTTACTGCTGTCCGTTGAACTTTTAACTTTTATACTAGCAGGAACACCTCTGTTATTCAGATCAACAGATAGTATCCTATGCTACTGTACACATCATAACATTCTTTACCTTTAAGGATCATACTTGGAGTTATACACGTGATATTATTTCTCTTGCATTTTCATTTATTTTAGTGCTCCACTATAATGTATATATCAATAAAATACATTTGCATTTTTTGGTTGTAACATGCCAACCCCTTGGAAAATTTCAAGGGGTATGAATACTTTTTCAAAGCACTGTACACCGCCAACACCAATTAAATCTTTATAGTGAAACAAGTTGACCTACGTATATTAAAAAGCTTTTTTAGTACTTGACTGCCACCAGTTCCTTCCTGCCCATCCTTTGTCTCCTCTGCCGCTTTAAAAAAAAAAAAAAAAAAGACGACAATGGGCCAAAGTCCGATTGCTTGTTCTCTGCACCAGCCTACCAGCATCTGTCCCAGGTCTCCAGCATCAGTGAAATCTTGCAAGCTATCAAGAAAAAGGTATTTTTTTTTCTCAGGAGATATCTCTGGAAGGCATAAGTGACATAGCCTTCCCAGGGGACAAATGTATGGCCCTGGGATGTCACTGGTGCCTGAAATTACCAGAAACTATTAGAGATCTCTTGTGATGATTACAGATGATCTAGAGATTAGTACCCTTGGAGCTTCCAGTGTCACCTCTCAGCCTGATCAGTAGACAATGATTAGACATCACCCCTGTCTAAAAGAGGCTGGAACTGACCCAGGAAACATTAAGGGCGGGTTCACACTGCGGGCGATGCGAGGCGACACGACTCGCCTCGCCGCTATCTTACAAGTCGCCCCCGTTCTGTACAATGGAACCGTTCTGAGAGGAGCGACTCGAGTCGCTCTGACTCAGAAAAAAGGTTCCTGTACTACTTTCTGGCGACCTCGGGGCGACTTGCATTGACTTCTATACAGAAGTCATCTGCAAGTTGCCGCTGAGGTCGCGGCGAGGCAAGTCGGTGTCACCTCGCATCGCCTGCAGTGTGAACCGGCCCTTAAGTGGAACTTCACCCAAAAGAGGAATTTCCACTCTTCATCTTCCTCTCGTCCCCATCCCATAATATTTGGAATTTTGGTTTTGTTTTAAAGGGAGTGGGTACATAGTTTCCCCCGCTCCTACTTAGACAATCAAAGTGCAAGTTTGGCCTCTCCTCCTCTCCCTTCCGTGCTCAACCTTCTAGGACATGTTACAGATCCAAGGAGACTGTTGGACCATTCACCTTCTTCCTAGGGGACAAATGTCAGGCCCTGGCTATGTCACTGGTCCCTGGAAATACCAGAAGCTATTCTTAAATTTTTTTTTAAAAATGGTAGACAATTAGAGATCTCTTGTGATGATTACTATGATTACAGATGATCTAGAGATCGGCACCTTTGGAGCTTCCAGTGTCACCTCTCAGCCAGATCAGTAGACAATGATTAGACATCACCTCTGTCCAAAAACGCAGAAGCTGACCCAGGAAACATTAAAGAGAAACTTCACCCAAACTTCTTCAGCTTATCCCATCCAATATTTGGATTTTTGTTTTTGGGGAGCGGGAACATCGTTTTGGCAGCTCCCCCGTTCATACTTAGGAGAACCAAGTGTAAGTGAGGCCTCTCCTCCTCCCTCCTCCGCCCGCAATCTTCTGGCACATGTTACACAGTGGGAAACCAGCTGTGAAGCCGCAAGCCACAGTTAACATGCTGGTGCCGAGGACCCAAAGACCAGTGAAGAACCGGCCCAGGTGAGGACAGCACTGGAACCGAATGGTAATCCCGAAAGTAGAAGAGTTAGGGCCTGTTCACCCAAGCTGCATATTAAAACGCTCTGTTTTATCATGTGGGATTGTGTCCGTTTTTGCTGGGCAGGAAGATGTGCGCATCCCAATTTTTACATTTACAATAACTTTATTGAGATTGTACAAAGTTACGCTTCATTCATGTTTATGAACTGCAATGGGTTCCGCTTTACCTGCGGTACCATCCAATGGCTGCAATGAAAAGCAGCATCTCTGGCGCAGAAAAACACCAGTCACCACACACTGTGTGAATAGACCCTGACAGAATACTGCTCCAAGTTGGTCATTTCTTGTACACATAATCTCTGGGGGTGTCCAGCCTTTCTTTTTGCTGCTCTTTGCCTTATGGATTATTATCAATAAAAAAAGTTCAACTTTTATCTGGAGTGCCATCATTGATACTGTAGCAAACTCATATTACATAAGGGTTCTTCAAAACATTTCTGCAGAAGCTTTTTGAAGACCCCTCATATATATTATATTATATATCAGGGATATGCAATTAGCGGACCTCCAGCTGTTGCAGAACTACAAGTCCCATGAGGCATAGCAAGACTCTGACAGCCACAAGCATGACACCCAGAGGCAGAGCATGATGGGACTCAACATCTGGAGGCCTGCTAATTGCATATCCCTGTTATATATGAATGGCTTCCCAGGTAAAACAGTAAACATACTGTATACTGTATGTATTTGAACTGTGCATTTGGCCATTTGCCAGAGCTCCTTTATGCCCATTGAAAAGCCAATAGCACTGCATCAGGAAAAAAAATTCAGTGAGTCGCACTGAAATCCCCTGCTGGGCTATAAAACACACCCCATGTATGGTATGCGGTTGAGAAGAGGGGAAGGTGTTTAAAGTCTTTTTAAATAAAATCCCCAGGCAGACCCTGAGCCTACTGCACAATAGTGCCACTGCCCGATGAATGATCCATACCCATAATAAATACAGGTTTTCAGATGAGTACAGATCCAGCCACAGGAATGAATAAGCCCAAAGCACACTTGTCAGTAGTCACAGGGCCAAGCCTAACTTATTCAAGCAAAGGCTGGGTGGTTCTGGACCAGAGTGCTTTGTGGTTCTGGACTTTGGAGCAGGGCTGGTGGCATTTTGCTGTGTGGGTCACACCGAAGAGTCCCTGTCTAAGGCCTCTTTCACACAGACGATCCGTTCAGGTCCGTCTGTCAGTTTTTCAGGCGGACCTGAACGGGTGCTCCATAGAGCTCTATGGAGCGTCGGATGTCAGCGGTGACATGTCCGCTGACATCCGACCCGCTCCGATCCGAAAAAGTGTAACGGAGGAAAAAGCTATTTTTCCATCCGTCTGCGGATCGGATCGGGTGACGACGGGCACTGCGGTCCGTCGTCATCCGATCTCCCATAGGGGAGAGCGGCGCTGTGACAGGTCCGTCCCTGCGCAGTGTGCAGAGACGGAGCTGTCATCTCCCTGCTCAGCGGGGGATCAGCGGAGTGATCCCTGCTGAGCAAACGGACATCCACGGGGCGGATCAGAACTGATCCGCCCCGTGTGAAAGGACCCTTAGACGTTAGCCCCAGAGAACCTTACAAGAAGCTACTGTGCAGATATGGCTGATGCATCAAGGATCCATTGAGGAATGTAAACAAACCCCAAAGGTGGTGGCCATGACTGCAAGAGAAATATGCATCTGGGGAGAGATAACTAGGTTAGCATAACATACGGTTAGTGACACATCCAAGTTTGACAGACAAACCACTAGCATTTTTAGAGGGAGAGCTCAGCAATGACCTTCATGTCAGTTTCATGACAGGTCGCCTTTAAAACCTTGTAAACCCAACTCATTCCAAGACTTTTAAGGACACTGTTCCCACTTTTTAATTATTAATCTCATTGCAGAGGGTGGGTCTGTATGTGGCAACCAAAATACGTGGTTGTCGATTTTTGGTACTCATCCAGATGAAGTAACACTACAGACCTGATATGATTGCTACACCATTTAAAGTGACAGAAAAAGAACAATCCCTTGAAGTGGAGCTGTGTCTGCACTGCAAGGGCTAAAGCCAAACTTACTACAGGAAGTTCTTAGTTTTGACAGGTACCTCCTCCCATTTCAGCTTAGATCTCCATTCGGAGGATAAAAAAAAAAAAAAAAAGACATGGGCGAGCTGCAACGTGACTAATCACTGTGATGTAATCTAAGAAAAAGGAGAAACAATTTTACTTATCCGATCCTCCGCTGGCAGCACTCCCCCACGATCTGGTGATGGACTGTCCCTAGGCGTCCTCACTTCCAGAGTAGGGCTATGGACCCTGCTCTGGTCTCGATGAGACCACTACCTAGACCACTAGAGTGCGGGGATGCAGAAGTTGTGTGGAGGGGGGGGGGGGGGAGTAGCAGAGGATCGGGTAAGTATATTTCCTTTTGCGGTTCCTCTAGACATAAAGAGCTTTTTTTTGTGGTATTTTATCTGGGGTTTTCATTTTTTGCCAAACAAATAAAAAAATGTTGGAAAAATACAAAAAATTTTTTCATAGTTTGTTATAAAATTTTGCAAACAGGTCATTTTTCTCCTTCATTGATGTGCGCTGATGAGGCTGCACTGATAAGCACTAATAGGTGGCACTGATAAGCACTAATAGGTGGCATTGATGAGCAGCACTGATAGGTGGCATTGGTGGGCACTGCTAGGCAGCACTGTTTTGCACTGGTGGGCACTGACAGGTGGCACTGGTGGGCACAGATGAGGAGGCAATGGTTCTCTGTTCAGGACTGATTTCATCTAACTGATGCTGCTGTCAGCGTGAAAAAAAAAAGAAGCAAATTACCAGCTCTATATACATCATGTGATCAGCTGTCATTAGCCAACAGCTCATCACGTGTTAAGGGGTCGGATTGGCACCTTACTCCGTTCTATGATCGGCCAAGTCACATAGACTCACTATTCAGAGAGCGCACTGCACACACCCCGCAGGGGCAATTCAGGTCCTGTAGCAGTCTTTCGGCTATAGCACGGGCATGAGCTATCTGAACACAGATAGCTCTTTAGAAAAGAAAGCAAGTGTAAGCGACTATACTGGCGCATTCCTTCACTCTCCTTGCTCTATTGATGTCACATACTTCAGTGTCCTGTTCATAATCACATTCTAGATGTAAATTTTTGTAGGTTTCATCAACAGGCAAGAGAGCCCGTCATCTCTCCATACCTTGCATTATGACACAAACAAACCAGGCCCTTGTGCTGGGCTATAATCTATTAAACATTACCCTACCTCTATTACCCCAAAGAAAAGATGAGGTGAACGGTGCCAAAATCACAACATTTTTTGAAGCCCAACCCCAGCCAAAAACTTTTATTTTTTTTTGGAGTAAGATAGAATGAACATGTATCATCTGTCAGGTATGTTGTCATACCTGTTTATATCATATATATTACTATCGTTACTAAGAGATTTTCCATCACTTCCTGTTTCCGTGGGGATGGTTGTCACCAGGATAGGAAAAGCATGAAAAGAAATCTAAACACCGTCAGAAGTTATAACCCTTCCTCGCTGCACTAAAATTATTATTTTTTTGGTCTGTGTCGATAATGTATGAAGCGGGATCTTAAAGTAGGTTATTAAGTCACCGATATAAAATCATCCCATCCCCTCTGTAATATAACAATAAGTGTCCCTGAGCCTGTGTTATATAAAAGATAGGCTGATCTGTACCTATAGCACAAAAGCTTATGGCTCAAAAACGCTGACAAACGCAGAATAGCTGCGTTTTTTAGGCCTCATGCACACGCAAGGTTATAAAAACGCCAGTAGGGTTAGCTGTAGAAAGCTGTAGAATGAGTTTCTCAGCATTTTTGCAGTAGCGCTTTTTAGCTTTTTTTTTTTTTAAACAGAATTATACTCCCACAAAAGCTTAGGGCTCAAAAACACAGAATATCTGCATTTTTAAGCTTTTTTTTTTTTTTGAGTTTGGCCTCATGCACAAGCAACGTTATAAAAACGCCAGTAGGGTTAGCTGTAGAAAGCTGTAGAATGTGTTTTTCAGCATTTTTGCAGTAGCATTTTTATGTAACAGCATTTTATTTAACAGATTCATACTTTCACAAAAGCTTATGGCTCTAAAACGCTGATAATAGCTGCGTTTTCAAGCTTTTTTCAGTGTTAGAGCGCCCCAGCCAAAAACTGATTATAACAGCCTATGTGTGTATGGACACGTAGGATAACATGATGGGAAGTTTACTGGCTGTAGAAAAAAATGCTGAAGCCAAAAACAGCAGCTGTAAAAACGTCCAGTGTGCATGAGGCCTTAGCGTTACTGGTGATGTCAGTGCCAGTCAGTTCATCCCCAGTATCAGTTGTCAGAATGTCCGCCGTACTATCGCAGTCCCGTTATAAGCTGCTGATCACCGCCATTAGTAATTATATATATATATATATATATATATATATATATATATATATATATATATATATATACACACATACACACTGTACAGTACACCACAGTTTGTAGACGCTATAACTTTTATGCAAACCAATTAACTGCTTGCTGACCAGCCGCGGTCATTATACTGAGGCAGGTTGGTTCGGCTGCACAACTCACCGTAGGTGTATGTCAGCCGCTTTAAGAGCAATAGCAGGCCCGTGGCGCATTGCAGGAGCCAATGTGCGTAGCCAGAGGCCACGATGTCCAGCAGCCACCCGTGATTGCTCCACAGAGAGCCAGAATGGAAATCTGTCAATGTAAACAAACAGATCCCCTTTCTGACAGGGGAGTAGAGAGAGATCTGCTGTTCCTATTGATCAGGAACAACGATCTGTCTCCTCCTCTAGTCACTACTATGCATCGCATAGTCCATTATGTGACACTTACCTGACACAGGAGCCAGCAATGTCACCGCCGTCCCCTGTAGCGCGGAGCGTCCATCTTCTTTTCTGGGTATCGCTGCTCCGGCCACTCACAGCGGCAGAGCAGCGATGACATCACTCCCGTGAATGTGCAAGGGAGACGTCACTAACGGCATATCGCCGTTAGCAGCGGCATGCCCAGTGCACCTGCGCGCCGCTGTCTACGACGCATGAGCCGTAGACAGCGGTGCCTGTCTTTTTGGAAATATCGTTTAGGAGATATTTCTTGGACCTACAGGTAAGCCTTAATCTAGGCTTACCTGTAGGTCAAAGTAGTTTGTAAGGTTTACAACCACTTTAAACCCCCGTGATCGCCACCTAGTGTTAACCCCTTCCCTGCCAGTGTCATTTATACAGTAATCAGTGGCTATTTTTAGCACTGATCGCTGTTTAAATGTAACTAGTCCCAAAAAAAAAGTGTCAAAAGTGTCCGATTGCAGTCCCGCTAAAAATCGTTGTCATTACTAATAAAAAAAAATAATTAAAAATAAAAATGGCATAAATCTATTCCCTATTTTGTAGACGCTATAACTTTTGCGCAAACCAATCAATATACGCTTATTGAAATTTTTCTTTACCAAAAATATGTAGAAGAATACACTGATGAAGACATTTTTTTTTTAGTTTTTTACATTTTGGGATACTTATTATAGCAAAAAGTAAAAAATATTGGGTTGTTTTAAATTTTTTTTTCAAAAAATATTTTTCTGTTTATAGTGCAAAAAAATAAAAAATGCAGAGGTGATCAACTACCACCAAAGGAAAGCTCTATTTGTGGGAAACAAAAGGACATACATTTTGTTTGTATACAAAGTCGCATGCCGTATCGCAAAAAATGGCCTGGTCATTGAGGGGGTAAATCCTTCCGGGGCTGAATACACTTATTGGGATTTTTTTTTTACCAAAGACATGTAGCAGAATACAATTTGGCCAGAATTCATGAAGAAATGTGATTTTCTTCATAAATGTAATCTATAATTTTTTTTATTGAATATGTTTTTTTACAGGAGAAAGTTTTCAACATTTTTGGTGCTTTATAGTTTGGATCACAAAAAAAATAAAAAACCCAGTGGCAATCAAATACCACCAAAGAGTGCTAAAAAGCGAAAAATGGTTTGGTCATGAAGGGGGTAAAACCTTCCGGAGCTGAAGTGGTCATCAATCAGTGACTGATGACTTTAGATTGATCTGAAAAGAACTTGATCATTTATCAAAGCATGTATGGCCACCAGTGGATGCACTAGCTGATTTAGGGCCCTTTCACACTGCTCTGTAGAAAAATCGCAGTGAAAATGCATATGCATTTTTACCGCGATTTTGCTGCGTTTCAGATGCGTTTCCTGTGCATTTTTGGGTTGCCTGCACCTGTAAAAAATGGACACGTGACTCAAAAACACACAAAAACGCAAATTGTGGTGCGTTTTAACAGCGATTTCCATTCATCGCAATGGCAAGCTAAGTTTTAGGCGCAGTTTTCAAAACCGCACCAAAGATGTAGCATGCAGGATTTTTCAAAATGCACCACACTTGTAACACAGTGGTGTGAAGAGTCCCATAGGATTTAAAGGGAAACATGTTTCTTGCGTTTTTCTTGCGAAGTAAAAAGGAAAAACATATCGGTTTGAAAGGGCTCCAGCCAACGCTTTATAAGCGGTTACAGCAAACTGTTTTTTTTCCTTTTAGGATAAAGGTTTTCCATAAATAAAAGATGATCATTGTAAAAAGCCTTCTCAGTAGGTTACAATCACACATAATTGCGGGCGGAATCGCCGGGATTCCACCCCGCATTTTCAAATGGCTGCAAGACGCGGGACGCGATTGTGATATTGCCATTACTTCTAATGGTCCCCCAATCGCACTGTGATTTTGTCACAATTGTCGGGCAGTAAATCTTGCTGCGATCGCAGCAAATCGCACTGCGCAACGCTTGTTGCTCAAAAAGGAACATGAGCTTCTTTTGAGCAACAGCATCACGTGTTGCGCTTTGCTGTGATTGCAGCGCAATTTACCGCTCAACAATTGCGGCGCGGTTGGGGTGCCAATAGAAGTAATGGCATCGCAATTGTGTGCCCTATTTTGCAGCCAGTTGAAATCGCAGCACAGAATCTTGTGTGAATGCAGGTTACATTTTGCTGGACGGCTTGGTTTGTTAAAGTAAGTTGAAAAATAAAATAAAAGACTTACTAGCCAGATCATCAGGTAAAAATAAAGCAAAAAAATCCCCAAAAAAGGGAAAACAAATGCAGCCATCACATCTAATTGAAGAAATGGTAAGCTGCAATCTAATAAAATGTTTGTGTTTGGATTTAGAACCGCTTTAAATGTACCCAGTTATAATTGGTGTGTGGGTTATGGGTTTTCTACAAAAAGGAAAAAACTAAACTGAATAACAAAAAGGTATAATACATTACCTGCAACATAGTGCACCTTATTAGTCCTTCGATATGGTGGCTTCATTTGTTTTCATGTTTCAGACTAAATACATTTTCAGCAAGTACAGAAACGACCTGTTGATCTTGCCAGAAATGCAGTAGTACCCTTGTCACTTCCTGGGATCTGACCTGGAAGTATAAATCAGTCATCTTATCCATGCAAACTACTAATCCCTTTATATCTCCATGTCACAGAGAATAACAAAGGCACACTTGCTTGAATTCCAACCTGGTTGTAACCATTGCTCCTGCCATAGATACAGTAGAGGAGTGAGCATAGCCATTCAGGAACATGAAGTGTATTACTCACAGAAACCCCAGGAGAAAATACAGTAACAATGCCTGAAAAAAAAAAAAAGACTAATGCGGCCACCTCATCTAAGGAGGGGTAAGCTGCTATATATTACGTTTTTAGGTAAATGCAATATTTAGAGATCAGACAGTTTCATACATTACCAGGGCAGCCTACACCAAAAGTAGATCATATCAGAATACTACAGTCACACACAAGTCTTCCATCCAGTTCACGTACACAACCAAGATATCAATGTCTCCATTGTTAGTGGTAAACGTGGCCCCCCCACTTCACAATCCCTGCCTGCTCACAGGAAACAAAGCATGTGTATTTCTGAGAAAAGCTGTTAAAGCATATCTGATCTTTTTGCTGCTCTGGCAGAATATTTCACATTGTTTTCCCCACTTATTATAAATGACTATATTTGTTTTCCTATAAACAGAAATACTACATATTAATTAAACCTGCAGATCTTTGATTAACATTTTGCATCCACACCCAGCCCCCAGAACACTTTGATTATTTAACTACTTGAAGACGAGGCCTATTCCGAAAATTTTTGTTTACCAGTAAAAAAAAAAAAAAAAAATCAGCATTTTTTTTTTTTTACTTAGAACCCCCCCTCCCAAAAAAAATAAATAATAATAATATATATATATATATATATATATATACATATACACACACACAAAAAAAAATTTTTTATATATATATATATATATAGTTTTTTTTTTTTTTCTCAGAGGCCCTAGAGCAGGGGTGTCCAAACCTTTTTGAAAGAGGAACGGATTTGATGAAGTGAACGTGCTTGAGGGCCGAACATTTTGCCTGACATTCTTCGAACCATTAAAATTCACTCTCATGCCACGTACACACGACCGGTTTTTCCACCAGAATAAACTCTGATGGTTTTTCCGACGGAGTTCCACTGAAATAGTCTTGCCTACACACAATCACACCAAAGCCCAATCGTCTAGAACACGTATGGCGGGACTAGAAAAAGGAAGCCAGTAGCCAATAGCTGCCCTTGCGTCGTTTTTTTGTCCGTCAGAACAGCATACAGACGAACGGTTTTCCCAATAGGAATCGATTCTGTCGGAAAGATTTAAAACATGTTCTATTTCTAGGTCTGTCAGAATAAAAAAAAAAAAAAAAAAGTCAGATGAAGCCCACACACAATTGGAATATCCGATGAAAAAATTCCGTTTGACTTTTTCTGCGAAAAGTCCGACCGTGTGTATATGGCATATGTGTGTTCCAGCACTAATACATTGCCCAACAAGAACTCTCTTGCCTTTGTGGCTGTGTGTGATGGAGAGATGAGCTTGGGTATGTTCTTTGGATATACCGTATTTATCAGCGTATAACACGCACCTTTACTTTAAGGGCCGGTTCACACAGGGGGCGACACGAGGCGACACGACTTGCCGTGCCGCGACCTGACAAGTCGCCCCCGTTCTGTACAATGGAACCGTTCTGAGAGGAGCGACTCGAGTCGCTCCGACTCAGAAAAAAGGTTCCTGTACTACTTTTGGGTGACCTCGGGGCGACTTGCATTGACTTCTATACAGAAGTCATTTGCAAGTCGCCGCTGAGGTCGCGGCAGGTCGCGGCGAGGCAAGTCGTGTCGCCTCGCATCGCCCCCTGTGCGAACCGAGCCTAAGAGAGAAGCTTCAGGAAAAAAACATAAATAATAAATAAAGAACTGTGAAGCAAAAGAAGGGTCAGTGCCCATCAATGCAACCTAATCAGTGCCCATCTGCAGCCTCACAAGTGCCATGCATGCAGCCCTACTGTTGCCAGGAATGCAGCACTCCCTGTTGCCAGGAATGCAGACTCAACATTGCCCTCTGTGCAGCCTGATTGATGCCCATCTGCATCCGGAGGAGACAGAGAGGGGGCACCGGACCCCCTGCTGTGAGCCGCAGCCTAAAATAGGTTGGGGACCACACCAGTACAGCGTTATAATATAACTGGTGTGGCGGTGATCAGGTACACTGATTGGTGACAGTATGTGAAAAAAAAAAAAAAAGTAATCCATTTTTTTTTCTATTACCAAAGCAACACTGACTCCTCAGAAGTGATCAAGATTTTTCTTTTTACACGTTATGATTATTTAATGATTGCACAATGAATCCAGGCACCATAGAACCGTAGCCTTGGCTGGCAGTCCAGTAGAACTAGAACTTATTGCTCAGAATGTTATCTGGTTGTGCCGACAAGTCCTAATGATTTGTGTGAAGTGTGAATGGAGTGGTAAGTCCTCGGAAGTGCTCAGTGCTCCTGTGTTCTCTGAATCTGATCAGTCTGTGTACATGTACAACACAGCTGTGTTCTCACACCAATAGGAGAACATGGCAGAAAACAATCAGCCGAAGGTTCAGTCCCATAGAGCAGAGGTCATACAATGTATGTCCTTTCTCATGTCACAACGTAATCACACAAGTTATGCAGTTAACCAGTAATGAATATTATCTCCCTTCATCAGCCAAATAAACATTCTGCAAGCCACACGTGAGCAGAGCCTGAAGGCGATTCTTCCTTACAGGCGCCCCCAGGTGGCAGACAGCAACCAGACTACCCGTGTCTCCGTGTTTCCTATGTCCGTGGCCGTGGTGGCCAATACAATTCATCCCACCATATAAAAATCTGGGATTAGTTACTGATTTGCAGTCCTCGGGACCACATGACTACAATTGGTTCAAAGCTGTCTGTGTAGTTTTGGCATAGGCTGGATTTACATGGTAAGCCACACCCGAAAAAAAATTCTTTACAGCAATGCACTACGGCGCCGTATATATGCACACGGTATTCATTCTGAATGACTGCCCAACACAAATTAAGGTGGATCTATACCAAATACTGATGAAAGATTTTACTATTCAAGGCTTGAAAAGGGGGCTTGTACATACTCGTGGTCGAGGGGCGGTAAAAACAGGCAGTTGAGCCACATTTTACCACTCCCTTAAAGTGGTAGTAAACTGGTTAAATAAAAATGCTTCCCGCTCAAGGTAAATGTCATAACGTGCTAGTATGCATTGCATACCTCCCCCTGCAGCAGTCACTAGCATGCCGCTGCCTACACATTGTTTGTTTCCATCTCACCCTGAACCAGTCATTCAAGTGCCGCTGCTTAACTACTTAAACACTAAACCTTTTTCTGACATTTGTTGGTTTCAAGCTAAAAATCTCTTTTTTTTTTGCTAGAAAATTACATTATATACATTTTTTCAGTAGAAACCCTAGAGGATAAAATGGTGGTTGTTGCAATATTTTATGTCACACTGTATTTGCACGGCAGTCTTTCAAATGATTTTTTTTTTTTTTTTATATGACTTTAACGAATTAAAAAAAAAAAAAAACAAACAAAAAACTAACCAGTAAAATTTAGCCCATTTTTTTTCCTATAAATGTGAAAGATTTTACATTGCAAGAATCGTGAGAGAATCGTGATCTTTTTATTCTAAGCAAAAAAATTGTGATTCTCATTTTGGCCAGAATCGTGCAGCTCTGCTGCCTACATATTGTTTATGTTTCCATCTCACCTTGAAAAAGTAATTCATGTGCCGCTGTCTACACGCGGTTTATGTTTTCATTTCACCCTGAACCAGTCATTAGCATGCTGCTGCCTACACATTGTTTATGTTTCCATCTCAGCTTGAACCAGTCATAAACAATGTGTAGGCAGCGGCCTGTGAATGTTTCCATTTCACCCTGAACCAGTCATTCACACACCAGTGCCTACACATTACTCATGTTTCCCTCTCACCCTGAGCCAGTCATTCATGTGCCGCTGCCTACACATTGTTTATGTTTCCATCTCAGCCCAAACCAGACATTCACAGGCCGCTGCCTACTAGAGCTGCACAATTAATAGTTAAAAATCGTGATCTCAATTCAACCCCTCTGATGATCATTCACAGGCTGCTGCCTACAAATTATGTTTCCCTCTCACACTGAACCAGTCATTCATGTGCTGCTGCCTACTAGAATCATTAAAAATCGTGATCTCGATTCAACCCCTCTGATGATCTCTATTGTAGAGTTTGCCGATTCTTTCATATAACAAGTGGAGAGACTTATCTGCTCACTCAGCTGTCAAAAGAAAACATCCAGTCTGACAAGTTTTTAAAATGAAACATTGTACCCAACTTCCTTCTTTATTCAAATGGAAACTTCTGTGTGTAAAGAAAAAAATCCAGGCAGTCTGTCAAATATTTAAACGTGTAAATGCGGGAAGTTTAACCACTTAAAGTCTAAATCTTTTTCTGACACTTGTTTCATAAAGTAAAATCAATATTTTTTGCTAGAAAATTACTTGGAACCCCCAAACATTATATATATTTTAGCAGAGACCCCAGGGAATAAAATGTAAATTGCTGCAATATTTTATGTCGCACTGTATTTGCCCAGCGGTCTTTCAAACACAATTTTTTGTGAAAAAATCCACTTCAATGAAAAATAAAAAGAAACAGTAAAGTTAGCCCAAATTTTTTTGTTTTAATGTGAAAGATGATGTTACGCCACAAGAATCGCGAGAGAATCGTGATCGATCTTCTAAGCAAATAAATTGTGATTCTCATTTTAGCCAGAATCGTGCAGCTCTACTGCCTACACATTGTTTATGTTTCCATCTCACCCAAAACCAGTCATTCACATGCCGCTGCCTACACATTTTGCTCATGTTTACATCTCTCCCTGAATGAGTCATTCACAGGGCATTGTCATACATGCAAAATAACTTTAGTGAATAACATTAAAATATTTAAATACATAAAATTACTCAGAACCCCCAAACATTATATATTTTCTGAAAGCAGAGATCCTACAAAATAAAATGGTGGTTGTTGCAATTTTTTATGTCCCACAATATTTGTGCTGCAATTTTCACATATTTAGGAAAAAAATACATTTGAATGAATTTTAGTGCACAAAAACACCTATTCTTGGTAGAATATAAAAGATGATGTTATGCCAACTAAACAGATACCTAACATGGTACATTAAATTATCCATAGACAATGCTTAATAAGCCGCCCTTTACAGTTAACAGTTTAAAGTTAAACATGAGGTTTGGCCCTAGAATTATTGCTCTCACTCTGACAATTACGGTGATATCTCACATTTGTGGTCTGATTACCATTTACATATGCATTCAATCACATTTGCATGTGAGCACAGCGGGAAGGGGCCATTTAAAAATAAAAAAAGGAATCGCAGGGGGTTAATTTCGGACCTCTACCGCATTCTCAGCTCACACCATTCCCAGATGAGGGGCAAGCACAAGTACATGTTGAGATGGGAGAGGGAACTAGGCGAGGAACTCTCATCTGAGGATTGGCAGGGGGTGTGGCGACAGGCGGCTAAATCTTCACTATGCACCCTTTATAAGGAAAATGCCTATAAAATACTCGTCCATTGGTACCAGACCCCAGAGGTACTCCACAAAATATATCCTTTCACTTCTGATCGTTGCTGGCGCTGCCTGAAAGCCAGGGGTACCCTGTTCCATATATATTGGACTTGCCCTTTGATATCCCCTTTCTGGATATTGACCCAACAGCTCCTTGTTCATTTGCTAGAGGTGCCCCTCCCGCTTGAACCCAAGTTCTTCCTATTCGGCCTGTCCCGACTTAAAATAGCTAAACCGTCCCGGAAACTTCTAAGACACATTCTCACGGCAGCCCGTTGCCTGATAGCCCTTAATTGGAAAAGCCAAACGGCCCCAACTATGGAAGCCCTTTACTCTAGGATAAAGGACATAGAACTCATGGAAAGAATGACTGCCAGAATACGGGACAGGCTGGAGGAATTTGATTTGGTTTGGGGGAGATGGCGGCTGCTGGAGGACTAAGGGCGCACCGAGGGAGGTATGACGACGTGGATCTCTGGCTTTCTTTTTCCTATCTCTTTTCTGTCTCTCTTCTGCCAACTGTGTTTATTTGCGCAGCGGACTCTTGCTGCTATGTTTTAAGTGTGTTGCATAGGCCCTATAGCGGAACTTACCAGGCCTCTCGGGTTTGGGAGCGGGCAGTTGACTTTCTGTGTCTCCTGACCCCCCACACTTGGCCGACCAAACTGTTGAAATTTGCTGTACGTGCCCGAGACCCGTTACCACATATAGTGTGTTTATCCCTGACCCTGCAATGTTTGGCAATTACACTGCTGCTACTGTGCTTCTGTAATGCTTATTTCCCTATGCAACTACCGAAAATAAACTTTAAAAAAAAAACTTTATTTGGAAAAAAAAAATGCATTACATATTTTATTTAAAACATTATTTACACTGTCTCTTAAATTTTTTTTTCATATCAGCTTTATTGCTATTACAAGGTATGAACAGCATCCCTTGCGACAGCACGAGCAATGATGGGTACTCTTTACAGAGAGATCTGAGCTTTGTTAGACCCCAGATCTCACCTCTGCCCTCAAAAGTATCAAATGAAACTGAGATTGGTTTAATCAAATGTTTTACAAGCCAGTGTTCGGTCAGATTAAGAGACTTGTCAAATTTCGTAACAGAAGTGACGTTCCTTGACAGCCATCTTGGTACACCTAGCACTCGGCCACAGAAAGGATACAGTGAGAAGTCAGCAAGCCAACATCTTTTTACACACACTGGAGTCTTGCATTTCACACTTATTTTTACCAGTTAACTGAGCTTATATAGTGTAATACAGTCAGAGTGCTTTCATGTTGGATTTTAAAAGCAGCGGCAAGCCTGTTAATCTCACAGGTTTGCTAATCTGACAGAACACGGTTACTTTTAAAATTCAACATCAAAACATTGACACGGATTTCAAAATCCTGTATTTCACTATGTGAGCTCTGGTAAAAATAAGTGTGAAATGCAAGACTCTGGTGGGTGTAGAAAGATGTCCTCTGGCCGCCTTCTCACTGTATCCTTAAGGGGTTGTAAACCCTCACTTTTTTTTTTTAAATAACAAACATGTTATACTTACCTCCTCTGTTCAATTTGTTTTGCACAGAGTGGCCCCGATCCTCCTCTTCTGGGTTCCCACGGCGGCACTGGTGGATCCTCCCCACATCCCGTGCAGGCGCGCTTCCGAGTCTTTAGGCTGGGTTCACACTATTGTGAATTGGATGTGGCTTTTTTCCGCATCCAATTCACATAGCAGGAGATTGTGACCATCTCTCTATGCAGCCGGGTTACACATCTCCGGAGTGGCTCCGGTGCGAACTGCACAGGAGTCCTGTGCGTCTTTTGGTCCATTTCAGCCCAAAATTCAGGATAAAATCGGACCTGAACCGGTGATTGGGGATACATTGACCGCTTCTGCGAGCCGCTCCATGCTCTAGTATGAACCCAGCCTAAATGAGTATCTAAAGCCAAAACGTTTTTCTTATTTTGGATACAGTGCGAAAGGACCAGAGCCTCTAAAAAGTTTTTATTGCTGTATGTGTCCCCTCTGGGAAGGTTACCCTCCCTCTTTGTCCTAATGATCACGGTCATCAAAACATAAACGTGATGGGAAATCAGAAATTTTACAAAGAGTAGAGGAGAAATCTTTCAGAAGGAACACCTGTTGAGTGACAACTAAATTTCCTCTTTATTTTAAAGAGGAAGTAAACCCTGATGGGTTTACTTCCTCTTTCATTCCCTGCAAAGGTAAAGCATAATGGACTACTATGCATCGCACAGTAGTCCATTATGTGTCACTTACCTGACACAGGAGCCAGCGATGTCATCGCTGTCCCCTGTAGTCCGGCGCACCCATCTTTTCGGTGGGGTCTCGCAGCTCCGCCGCTGTCATTCGGCGGAGCCGCGATGACATCACTCCCGCGCATGCGCACGGGAGCCGACACGCGCGGCAGCTCCGTTGTTGGAAATGCCGCGCTCAGTGCGCCTGCGCGCCGCTGTCTACGGCACATGCGCTGTAGACAGCGGTGCCTGTCTTCGGGCAAATATCTCCTAAACCGTATAGGTTTAGGAGATATTTCTTGGACCTACAGGTAAGCCTTAATCTAGGCTTACCTGTAGGTCAAAGTGGTTTGTAAGGGTTTACAACCACTTTAAAGCAATTTCCTCTCACTTCCTGTTGGGTCCCTGGGACAGGAAGTGAAGCAAAAATCTATCTGTTGGGAAACAGACAAAACAGTTCTAACCATTTAATAACATTTTTTAAAAAGTTAGTGCTAAACATGATTTCAAATTAAGTCTAATAGAATTTTAAGGGCCCGTTCACACAGGCACTCATACAGCATGGAGTATTTTTCTGCTCTAGTCTCTGTGTCCGAGTCTGTGCACCCGTCACCGGGAGCAGAGATCTCTGTCATGTTCTAGTGAGACAATCCCCCCCCCCCCAGTTAGAATCACTCCCTAGGACACACTTAACCCCTTGTGTTTAACTCCTTCCCTACCAGTGTCATTTACACAGTAATCAGTGCATTTTTTAAAGTGTACGCCACCCAGTGGATTTGTGAGAGAGCTGCAGCACCTAGAGCAAGAGAGCATCCATATAGACTGACATTGTTGAAAAAGGTGTTGTGGGGACAGCCCTGATTTTGGTTTGTTTTGTGTGTATGATCAGTGCATTTTTATAGCACTGATCGCTGTATAAATGACAATGGTCCCAAAGTGTCCCAAAGGGTTCCATCGTGTCAAAAGTGCCCGATGTGTCCGCCATAATGTCACAGTCACGATAAAAATAGTAAGATCGCTGCCATTACTAATAATGAAAAAAAAAATTACAATAAAAATGCCATAAATCTATCCCCTATTTTGTAGACACTATAACTTTTGCGCAAACCAATCACTATACACTTATTGTAATTTATTTCACCAAAAATATGTAGAAGAATACATATTGGCCTGAACTGAGAAAGAAATGTGTTTTTTTATATATTTTTGGGGGATATTTATTATAGCAAAAAGTAAAACATAATGCTTTTTTTTTCAGAATTGTTGCCAATTTTTGTTCATAGCGCAAAAAATAAAAACCGCAGAGGTGATCAAATACCCCCAAAAGAAAGCTCTATTTGTGGGGAAAAAAAAAGGATGTCGATTTTGTTTGGGTGCAATTTTGCACAACCGCGCAAATGTCAGTTAAAGTGACATAGTGCCGTATCGCAAAAAGTGCTCTGGTCAGGAAGGGGGTAATCCTTCCGGGGCTATTGTGTCCGTTCATACCAACATTCTGCCATGGTGTGCACCGAAAAAAGTATTCTTATGCAATTCAGAAAATTGCAATGTATCACATGGCATGGCAGTGTGCTGCATAAAGTTGAATGAAATGTCAAGCTTATTAAAAAAAAAAAGTAAACAGTGCAGTGCGCTGAAAGGCCAAAGTCAGACGGGTGATTCTACCACTATAGACAAACCGCCAGATCGCTAAAGAGGCCGCCAGTTTGTCTCTATGGAATCGTTCCTTTTGTATCCAGTGAAATATCGCTCTATCGCTGGCCTAATCACTGTTGAATTTCAAGCGCTAGTGATGGGAGCGACATCGCACCGCCTGGGCTATAATGATGGGCTCAGGCATGTTTGGGATTGTACCCGTCAGAAAGCCATCACTGCACACCGCCAATCATAGGCAGTGTGTGTGTATGTACAGCTGCCAGAGGGGAAATGCCTCACTGCCTATGATTGGCAGTGCTGGCTTCTTGGCGAGTACGAGCTGAACACACCTGAGCCGTTCATCAGGCTTCAGAGAGAGCGATTCCATAGTAAGGGCTCTTTCACATAGGCGGCCTGGACTCCACTTTGCTTAGCGGGGGATTGATCCGTTGATCCCGGCTGAGCAGCCGGATAACAAGTCCGTCTCCGCTCACTGTGCTGAGACGAACCTGTTATGCTGTGTACACACGACCGGACTTTCTGGCAGAAAACGGTAGACGGTCTTCCCGACGGACTTCCGAATGAACAGACTTGCCCACACATGAACATGAAAGTCCATTCGAAAGTCCGTTCGTTTTGAACGTGATGACGTACGACGGGACTAGAAAAGGAAGGTCGATAGCCAGTAGCCAATAGCTGTCCTTACGTCGTATTTGGTCCGTCGGACCAGCATACAGACGAACTGTTTTCCCAATTGAAATCTGTCCGAAGGACTCAATTCCTAACATGCTCTATTTCTAGGTCCGTCTGAATTTTTAAAAGTAAAACGACCGGACTATCCCACACACGATCGGACTATCCGACGGAATGATTCTATTCCGCCGGAAAGTTAAGTCGTGTGTACGCAGCATTACAGCCCCGCTCTACTCTATGGGGAGATTAGATAAAAATGGACAGGCGGTCCGTTTTCATCAGATCCACCAGGCGGATCGAAAATAGGGCCGCCACCCCTCTGGATTTCACAGACAGGATCAGATAGCAGCGGGTCTCACCAGACATGTCACCTCTGACATCCGCTGCCCCATAGAGGTGAATGGAGCATCCGAGCAAGTCCGCCTGAAAAAAACGTCAGGTGGACCTGATCAGAAAGCCTGCGTGAAAGGGGCCTTACAAACAGACAGCCTCTTGCCCTATTCCCGCCAGCTGTACACATGTATATATGCGGCCTCTGGGTGGGCTTTAACGCCGGGAACGGCACTCCCGGTAACTCAAATGTCACAGGCAGCTCCTGATGCTTACGATTTGGGGGGGGGGGTGCTTCTGATCGTGTGACGGCTGAAACAGCCAATCAGAGTGGTCACAAGATCTGAAAGCCTGCATTTTCTATACTCTTATGCCACATACACACGATCGCATTTCACGTCGGAAAGAGATATGACGGCTTTTCCAACTGGATTCCCCTCAAGTTTGCCTTGCATACACACGGTCACGCAAAAGTTCGTGAAATTACACCCGTAAAGAACACGGTGATGTACAACACTACGACGAGCTGAGAAAATGAAGTTCAATGCTTCCGAGCATGCGTCGAATTGTTTCCGAGCATGCGTAGGAATTTTGCGCTTTGGAACTGCCACAGAGGATCGCATTTTCGGATAAGAACTTTTCCCGACCGAAAAATTGAGAGCATGCTCTCAATCTTTTGCTGGCTGGAATTGCGCCAACACAAGACACACTGTCGCATTTTCCGACTAAAAACTCTTTATCGGTCTTTTGCGGTAAGGATGATCTCCGGCGTGTTCTCATGCTCCACGTGCAGAGCCCGCCAGGAAGTAGGCACAGTGCTGCGTTAATCAAAGGCAGTGAGACATTGCCCCGATGCGCGGCTGCAGAGATCGGGCAATGTCTCACTGCCTGTGATTAGCGCAGCGCTGCGTCTAATTCCTGGCGGGCTCTGCACATGGAGTATGTGAACACGCCTGAGCTTATCCCTATTTTGCGGGCCGATATTCCGATCGTGTGTACACGGCATTAAAGGGACAGGGGGTAGCAGCAAGATATTAACAATCCTGCCACTGGCAATTGCAACCAATGACTAGCCGCAAAGTCACCCGTCTGACATCAGCCTACCAAGGCCCTGGCACTGTCCCTGCAACAACTATAATGCACACACACTGGACTAAATGCGCCCCCCCCCCCCATGGAGATGGCACAAAACTGACAGTGCTTTAACCCTTTCCTGCCCAAAAAAAGAAGAAAGTTTTTGCTACTTTAGAGCATATCAGCAGACTAGGAGGAGAATGTGTACAGTGATCAGATCTCCTGAAACACACAGGAAACGTCAGAGTAGCGCTGCCAGGGACAGTGGCGGAGTAGCAGAGGGTGATCTTTGACCCCCTTCCCGGTGTGATGTGACAGCCGGGTGACACCGGGGCCTGCATGCCGCACGATCAGGATCCATGACAGGCAATGGGGACCCGGCCGGTCACACTCCATAGACCAGCACAGTCCTTTCTCTACTTCCCAATATAGATCCCTCTGGAAATGTCACTCCGATCCCATCCGCCCACCTAAGTTTGTCAGCAGACATCTATCTACCACCCTTCTCAGCTGGCACTTCCTGCCTGCACCCCAACACACCCTATGCACCCCCTTGCCTTTGTTAACTCTATTGATGAGCACTTTACAGCATTGCCGTATACCAGCCTCCCCCCCACCATACAGGGTGTACACCACTCACTACTATAGGAGCTGCTTACCTTGGCTGCCATGCTGTGACCCTCCTGATCACTTGTGGCCCCGGAGCAGACACACACGGGGAGCCTCACACCCAGTACACTCACAGTATACACACAGTACACACACACACTGCCTCTTCCTGTCCCGGCCTCTCTGTACACACACTACATCCACAGCCCGGAGGACTCCCTCTATCTACAACATGGCAGCATTGCCGCCTCGCCTCACTCAGCCCTCACCACACACTCATCTCCCACCACACACTTCTCTCTTCTGTTCCTCACAAACAACCCGATATTAAAAGTAGAACTAAAGACAAAACGTTGCTTTTCATTTTGCATAGAGCAAAGGAGGATTATAACCCCATTGGAGAGATTTCCCCTCACTTCCTGTCCAGTAGCTAAAACAAATCGTGAGAGGAAATCCTTCCAACGTGAGGGAATCCGTGGTTGTCACCAGAGCTAGTGTCCCCATTGGAAGATTTCCCCTCATATTATTGTTCTGAGGGACACCCAAAATGTGGGGTTTCCTTTTACTTTCACTTTCAATGATAATGGCAAACAGGACAAATAAAGAGAATGAATCATGAATCTCTCTAATAGGGGTCACAGACAGCAATAAAAACATGGCAGATGTTCTAATCCCTCTCCACTCTGTCAAAAACAAAAAAAATGTTTTGCCTGCTAGTTATACTTTAGCACTAGGGATGAGCTCAGGAGTGTTCGCATGGTCCACATGGAGAGCACGCCAGGAAGTTGGCGCAGCGCTGCGCTAATCACAGGCAGTGAGACATTGCCCAATCGATCTCTGCATCCGCGTATTGGGGAAATGTCTCACTGTCTGTGATCAGCACTGGCTCTGCACGTGGACCATGCAAACACGCCTGAGCTCATCCTTATTTAGGAAGTAAACCCTGGTGGAGTTTACCTCCTCTTTATTTCCCTGCAACGGTAAAGAATAATGGGCTACTATGCATCGCATAGTTATGTGTCACTTACCTGATACTGAAGCCCGCAAAGTCTTTGTTGTCCCCACTAGCAGGGAGTGTCCACCTTCACCCCTCTTCCTTCCGGGGGCCGCAAACTCCGGCTCTGTGCCTGGCCTGAGTCGCGTAACGTCATTCCCGTGCATGCGCATGGGAGCCGGCAGTCACGGCATGACCCCTTTTCGAAATGGCACAACATGCCCTTTCTAAAGTGCGCATGGTCCCGTGGTCATCGGCGTTCGGGTCTTTCGTAAATATCTCCTAAACCGTGGAGGTTTAGAAGATATTTCAAGCACCAGGCTCTGTGCCTGGCCTGTACAACCACTTTAAAGTGGTTGTTAATCTAGTTAAATCACTTGTGCCTACATGTAAGCCTATAATGAGACTTACCTGTAGGTACTGTAAAAATCTCCTAAACTTGCACGGTTTAGGACATATTTACTATATACGCTTGCGCCAACGTCACCGGGAAATGGCCACTGAAGAAACCGTTTCTAAAGGGCCTGTGCCGTGACCGACGGCTCCCGCACGTGACGTCATCGCGGCTCTGACCATTCATAAAGCCGGAGCCCGCAAACCCGGAAATAACTCAGGGAGACATGGCGCCGGTCACATCGGTGTACGGGGTCCGCTGCAAGCTTTGATCTAAGGTAAGTATTTCATAAAGAGCTAGTATGCTCATTATGAAATCAAATCATCAAATCCTCTGCATCTATTACCTTTTGTACCACCACCCCCTTCCTTTAGAATGTAAGCTCTATGAGCAGGGCCCTCCTGTCCCTTCTGTATTGAACTGTACTGTAATTTTGCTGCCCTCTCTTTTGCTCTACATTGTAAAACGCTGCGTAAACTGTTGGCACTATATAAATCGTGTATAATAATAATAATAGTATGCAATGCATACTAGCTCTTTATGCCTTTGTCATGCAGGTTTTGTTTTTTTTTAATGGGTTTACAATCACTTTAACCACCTGCCATATAGCAAAATGACGGCGGCAAAGTGGTTTCAATATCCTGACCGGACATCATATGACATTGCCAGGATAGCAAGCTGCTGTGTGCCCCCGGGGGTGCACATCGAGGTGATCGTTGTTGCGGTGTGTCAGTCTCTGACGGAGACTCTTTACCACGTGATCAGCCGTGTCCAATCACAGCTGATCACAATGTAAACAGGAAGAGCTGTTGATCGGCTTTTCCTCACTCACGTCTGTCAGACGCGAGTAGAGGAGAGCCGATCGGCTGCTCCTACGATGGGGGTGGGGTCTGTGCTGATTGATTATCAGCACAGCCCCCCTGAGGATGCCCACACTGGACGACCAGGGACGCCACCAGGACCAACAGGGATGTCACCACCAGGTATGGGTATGCCAACCTAGACCACCAGGGATGCCAATCAGTGCCCAGAATGGATGCCAATCAGTGTCCACAATGGGCATCACTGATTAGCAGGCATTATTGTTTGGCACTGATTATTATTCATCAGTACCATTTATTAGTGTACATTAGTGCCACCTATCCGTGCCCATCCATGCTCATCCGTGCCACCTTTCAGTGCCACCTATGTGTACGCATCAGTGCCGCATATCTGTGTCCCTCAGTGCTACCTATCAGTGCCCCATTAGTGCCGCATATTAGTGCCCATAATCAGTGCCACCTTATTGGTGCCACCTCATCAGTGCCACCTTATCAGTGCCTATCAGTACAGCCCCATTAGTGCCCATCAGTGAAGGAGAAAATTTACTTATTTACAAAGTTTTCTAACAGAAGCAAAAAAAAAAACATTTTTGTTTTCCAAATTTTCCGTCTTTTTTTTATTTGTTTAACGGAAAATAAAAATCCCAGAAGTGATCAAATACCACCAAAAGAAAGTTCTATTTATGGGAATAAAATTATAAAAATGTAGTTTGCGTACAGTGTTGTATGACCGCGCAATTGTCATTCAAAGTGCGACAGCGCTGAAAGCTGAAAATTGGTCTAGGCAGGAAGGTGCAGGGCTCGAGACCTGCGGGAACGCATGCGAACGGCGTTCCCGTACTATTTCCACAACGGGAACGCCGTTCCCATTAGTCGCCTGAGGCTATGCAGCGCGTAGTCCGCCGCTCCTCGGCCGCCCGAGTGACTGGTTGCTAGGCTAGGGCCGCTCCGCGTCTAGCAACCAGTCACATGACGTCAGCCGTACACGTGGGCACGCACTGGAGTCAGTGGGCAGTGCGCATGCGGCCTCCAGCGCAGCCAGCGACAGACACATGCCGCTGGGATCCGCCAATACTCTGCATTACTCCACCAATACTCTGCATTACCCAATACTCTGCAATACCCTGCCAATACTCTGCAATACCCTGCCAATACTCTGCATTACTCCACCAATACTCTGCATTACCCAATACTCTGCATTACCCAATACTCTGCATTACCCCGCCAATACTCTGCATTACTCCACCAATACTCTGCATTACTCAATACTCTGCAATACCCTGCCAATACTCTGCATTACTCCACCAATACTCTGCATTACTCAATACTCTGCAATACCCTGCCAATACTCTGCATTACTCCACCAATACTCTGCAATACCCTGCCAATACTCCGCATTACCCAATACTCTGCAATACCCAGCCAATACTCTGCAATACCCTGCCAATACTCTGCAATACCCTGCCAATACTCTGCATTACCTCATACTCTGCAACACCCTGCCAATACTCCGCAATACCCAATACTCTGCATTACCCAATAATCTGAAATACCCTGCCAGCACTCTGCAATACCCTGCCAATACTCTGCAATACTTACCCTGCCAATACTCTGCAATACCCTGCCAATACTCTGCATTCCATACCCCGCCGATACTTACTCTGCAATACTTACCCTGCCAATACTCTGCAATACCCTGCCAATACTCTGCAATACATACCCCGCCGATACTCTGCAATACCCTGCCAATACTCTGCAATACATACCCTGCCGATACTTACTCTGCAATACTTACCCTGCCAAGACTCTGCAATACTTACCCTGCAATACCCAGCAATGCCCTGCCAATAATTTGCAATACCCAGCAATAATTTGCCATATCCTGCCAATACTCTGCAATACCCTGCCAATACTTATCCCGCCAAAATTCTGCAATACCCTGCCAATACTTACCCTGCCAATACATATTCTGCTAATACCCAGCCATACCCATCCATGCTCAGCCAAAATATTATTGGGGGAGATGACGTGGATATTACAGTGGGGGAGATGTATATTGCAGTGGGGACTATATGGTGGTGACATTTTCACAGGTTTTTGCAAATTCAATTATTATTTGCTGATCCGAAAAATGATCCGATCTGTGACTCTGATCCAAGGAATGATCCGATCCGTGAGTTTTTTGATCCGTTGCCGATAATCTTGCACGGCAAGGGCAACGTTATTCCAGTTTGTGGGATATTTTCTAATTTGCTGTATTTGAATTTGGAACAGGGTGTATTTGTGTTAGAAATTCCCTGCAAGGGAAAGATCATCACCCATTGTGTTGATTATTCTGTTTGACAAGTTAACTTATTTTGTTTTTGTAAACTGGCACTTTACAATAAATGTTGTACTGTATTTTCTGTGAAATATATATGCATATGAGCGTACCTTTATTTATTTTTATTTTTTTTGGTGGGGGAGTGGATCTTGGGTGGGAGTTCCCACACTTTTTTCCCCAGGACTTGACCCCTGGGAAGGTGTATAAGTGCCCTGTATTGAAGTGGTTAAAAAATGCCCTATGGCAGATATACTGCTACAGAGCGACCCCCCTGTGCAGAATAACATATACAGTGAGGGAAAAAAGTATTTGATCCCCTGCTGATTTTGTACGTTTGCCCACTGACCAAAGAAATTATCATATAATTATCTATAACTATAAACTATAATTTTAATGGTAGGTTTATTTTAACAGTGAGAGACTGAATAACAACACAAATATCCAGAAAAACCCATTTCAAAAAAGTTATAAATTGATTTGCATTTTAATGAGTGAAATAAATATTTGATTCCCTATCAATCAGCAAGATTTCTGTCTCCCAGGTGTCTTATATTCAGGTAAAGAGCTGAGATTAGGAACACTTTCTTGAGGGCGGTTTTCAGGCGCTACAGCGCTAAAAATAGCGCCTGTGTAGCGCCTGAAAAAACCGGCCCCTTTCACTCCAGTGTGAAAGCCGGAGGGCTTTCACACTGGAGCGGTGCACTTTTTCACAGTCCTGCTAGCCGCATCTTTGGAGCGGTGAAAGGAGCGGTGTATTCAACGCTCCTAAACCGCTCCTACCCATTGAAATCAATGGGACAGCGCGGTTATACCGCCGGCAAAGCGCCGCAGCAGCGGGTGGTTTTAACCCTTTTTCAGCCACTAGCGGGGGTTAAAACCACCCCGCTAGCGGCCACAGACCGCCGCTAAAGCGACGGTAGCGGTGCTTTACCGCTGACGCCCGTGTCGCCCCAGTGTGCAAGGGGCCTAAAGGGAGTGCTCCTAATCTCAGTTTATTACTTGTATAGTTTCATAGTTTGTAAGGTTGAATAAAGACACCAGTCCATCCAGTTCAAACTGAGTGACTGTCTACAATTGTCCCTATCCCTGTACATTGCACACTCACGTCAGTCCCTACCCTCAAGGAGCCCACAATTCAAGGTCCCCATTCATATACTAGGGCCAAATTTGGACAGAAGCCAATTAAGTGCCCGGAGGAAACCCACGCAGGCACAGGGAGAACATGCAAACTCCAGGCAGGTAGTGTCGAGGTTGGGTTTCGAACCAGCGACCCTTTTTACTGCTAGGTGAGAGTGCTAACCACTACACCACTGTGCTGCCAAAAAACACATAAAAGACACCTGTCCACAGAAGCAATCAATCAATCAATTAGATTCCAATCACTCCACCATGGCCAAGACCAAAGAGCTGTCCAAGGTTGTCAGGGACAAGATTATAGACCTACACAAGGCTGGAATGGGCTACAAGACCATCGCCAAGCAGCTTGGCGAGAGGGTAACAACAGCTGGTGCGATTATTCGTAAATGGAAGAAACACAAAATACCTGTCAATCTCCCTCGGTCTGGGGCTTACACCATCTTCCCTCTGCTAGCTTGAATGTGGCTCATTCTGTCATTTCCCCACAGCCTTTGAATTTTTACACAGGTTGGCATTCGGGATACATTTGTTACTATTATGAATATATATATATATATATATATATATATATATATATATATATATATATATATATATATATATATACAGTTTTTCCCTCTCACTTGATTTTTATTTTTTTTTCAATTTCCCATTCCATACCTCCATTATTACAATGTACATTAACACTTTGTATCTGTTATTATTATTATTCACAATGTATAATGCGCCAACAGTTTACGCAGTGCTTTACAATGTAGAGGGGGGACAGCACACTTACAGTACAGTTCAATACAGAAGGGACAGGAGTGCCCTGCTCATAGAGCTTACATTCTAAAGGGAGAGGGTGATGATACAAAAGGTAATAGATGCAGGGAATGATTTGATGGGGGTGGCTCAGGGACAGTTGTTTGGTGGGTGTGGGATAGGCTTCCCTGAATAAGTGAGCTTTCACGGATCTCCTAAAGGTGGACAGGTTAGGGGCTGATAGGGGGAGATACTGGGGCAGGGAATTCCAGAGGATGGGAGAGTCTCTGGAGAAGTCCTGACGGCAAGCATGAGAGGAGGTAACAAGGGAACTAGAGAGCAGGAGGTCCTGGGTGAAGCGGAGGGGACAATTTGGGAGATATCTGCAGATGAGGTTGGTGATAGCTGGGGGCGATGTTGTGGATGGCCTTGTATGTTGTGGTTAGCATTTTGAATGTTATATGGTGGGGTAGGGGAAGCCAGTGAATGGATTGGCAGAGAGGGGCAGCAGTCATAGATCGATTAGTGAGGTGTATTAGTCTAGCAGCAGCATTCATAATAGACTGAAGGGGGGATAGCCTGCGAAAGGATAGGCCATTAAGGAGAGAGTTGCAGTAGTAAAGGCTGGAAATAATTAAGGAGTGAATAAGTTGCTTTGTGGTGTCATTAGCCAGGAAGGGTCGAATTCTGGAGATGTTGCGGAGGGTAAGGCGGCAGTATTTAGCCAGTGATTGGATGTGGGGGCTGAAGGGGAGGTCGGATTCAAGGATTACACCCAGCACGCTGGCATGTGTGGAGGGACCAATGGTTGTGCTGTTGATCTTAATGGTAAAGTCATGGGGGGGGAAATATTACAAGCTCAGTTTTAGAAAGATTGAGTTTGAGAAAATGGTGTGACATCCATACCGATATGCCATTCAGTAAGTTTGAGATCCGTGGGGAGATCGAGGGGATGAGTTGAGGAGTGGAGAGATAGATCTGGGTGTCATCAGCGTAGAGGTGGTATTGGATGCCATGGGAGGTTATCAACTGGCCCAGGGAAGAGGTATAGAATGAGAATAGGAGGGACCCAAGGACAGAGCCTTTGGGTACCCCAACAGTGAGAGGAAGAGGAGCGGAGCAGATGGAGTTGTAAGTGACACTGAAAGTGTGCTTAGATAGGTAGGAGGAGAACCAGGATAAAGCAGAATCACAGAGGCCAAGGGTATTACTACCCCTATTATCAAAAAATCTATTTTGTTTTAAAATTCACCCATTTTTTCATTTTCATTTTTCTTTTCATTTTTCTTTTTACCTATTCAATTTAATTCATAATAATTCTTTCATAATAAATTTCTCATTGATACAATTTTAATTTTATATATTTTTCAATACTTTACATTATTATTCATAATTATTTCTTTTGCAATCTGTGTATATAATGACAGCACACATGCGTGTATATACCTACATTAAAAAATTTTCATTATATATATATATATATATATATATATATATATATATATATATATATATATATATATATATACACAGATCTTTTTTACTATAATATATATATATCTAATATACAGTTACAATTCATACTACTGTTTATTTTATACTACGTTACCTCAAAATCTTTCTAAACATACTTCTAAATGTTTTTTTTATGTATACTCTGACCGCTTCTTGCTTATTGCATTGTAATTGCTTATCCAGCTGAAGCCGTTTTGCGGCAATGCCTGGGTTAACTGCAAATCCTATTTAAGCTTGATACCAGCGTCAGAGGATCAGCTGATGAAGGAGGTGTGTCCGTGCTTCTGAAACGCGTTCTGATCGGCCGAACACAGTGATAGGCGGCTCCCAGGTTCAGAGGTCCAGATCACTTTCACACTGAGTAACCCAGCCGGCGTCTACCTGAGGTTCCTTGAGACTTCAGCTCCCCTGTTAGCGGTGCTCATGGCTCACCATCAAAGGGACATACCCGCGGTTTCTGCTCCCATGCTGGATGTGGCAAGCTCTCACCCACTGAGCACTATGTGAGTGCAATCCATATTGTCAGTAATTGCTTATCTCAATAAAATAATGCTGTACTAAGAATTGTCTGGAGCTCCTCTTCCCTTCCTTGCCTTTATCTCCAACATAATGCCAACATACTATAAAAACTACATAAAAATCCTGATCATAAACCAGATTAAATCTTCACCTCCAGCCCTCACAGGAAAGAATTATATAACTTGATGGCCATAGGCAAAAATTATTTACTGTGTTGCACTGTGGTGCATCATGGTTGTAATTTTTCAGTTTCAACGTTCAGTTCTGCTTTAATACAGAAATCCTCACTCAACTTTCCTCACAAATGTCCCTCTTCTGTTCCTCAGAAATGACGCGTTATCAATACAAGAGCCCGCACTCAACTCTCCTCACAAACTTCTCTCTTCTGTTCCTCAGAAATTACCAGATGTTAATAAGGAATCCACACTCTGCACGTTTTACAAACTTCTCCCTTCTGTTCTTCAAAACTGACCAGTTATTAATACAGGAGTCCACATACAACTCTCCTCACACAAACATCTCTCTTCTGATCCTCAGAAATGACCAGTTATCAATACATGAATCCACACTCAACTGTCCTTGCAAACTTCTCTCTTCTGTTCTTCAGAAATGACCAGTTAAATTTCATAAATTTCTCTCTACTCTTCCTCCGACATTACCATTTACGAATACAGGAATCCACACTCAGCTATCTTTACAAACTTCTCTTTTCTGTTCCTCAGAAATGACCATTTACGAATACAGAAATCCACACTCAGCTCTCTTTACAAACTTCTCTCTTCTGAGCCTCAGAAATGACCAATTATCAATACATGAATCCACACTCAACTGTCCTTGCAAACTTCTCTCTTCTGTTCTTCAGAAATGACCAGTTAAATTTCATAAATTTCTCTCTTCTCTTCCTCCGACATTACCATTTACGAATACAGGAATCCACACTCAGCTATCTTTACAAACTTCTCTTTTCTGTTCCTCAGAAATGACCATTTATGAATACAGAAATCCACACTCAGCTCTCTTTACAAACTTCTTTCTTCTGAGCCTCAGAAATGACCAGTTATCAATACATGAATCCACACTCAACTGTCCTTGCAAACTTCTCTCTTCTGTTCTTCAGAAATGACCAGTTAAATTTCATAAATTTCTCTCTTCTCTTCCTCCGACATTACCATTTACGAATACAGGAATCCACACTCAGCCATCTTTACAAACTTCTCTCTTCTGTTCCTCAGAAATGACCAGGTATTAATACAGGAGTCCTCACTCAACTCTCCTCACAAAATGTTGGCCGCTGACCTTTATTATTGGTTTTAAACTTAATATTGAATTTATTAAACCTTTAAATCATAGCACAAGTAATTTAAATAAAGTAAACCAAATCCAAACAACCAGACTCAGACACTATGACTCGAGTCATATTACACAACTAATACTGCATTTTAACCAACAAGTGTCCCTCTAGCAAGCAAGGTGACGCACCACAGAATATAGGCCATGACAAATACTAGGTGAGATGGGAGCTTATCTACTCCATTAAATAGGAGACAGAACTGGAGGACAGGATAGCCTGGGTTTTACTTCCACTTTGTGAGAATGCCTGAACCATATTGTTGGCATCAGGATTACAGTATCAAAAGAAATGTCAGAAAAAGAACAAGATTTAAGATGACAGCCGTAAAAACACATAAGAAAGAGAATACACCCATGGGTGAATGAGGCCGGTTACTCTATGCAAACTTGTCCCAAGGTAAAGGTGGGTACACACTATAAAAATATCATATGACGGTGGGACGGTGCGACTCTCGTTCTGGGTGGACGTCATATGACATTGGCCCATTTAAACAGGGCATACACGCGATCGTGTGTGTGCAGCTCTGCACTGTCCATGACAGCATGTCCCCGAGACATATCGCGTCGCCGACAGGGGTGAACAGCTGTTAGGCATGTTAGAAATATGAAGGGCCTTCAAAAATGATAGGTTGTCAGGAAATTAGATGTGTAATTTATGCTCCTAGAATACCTGAAGGTGCTATTTAAATTTTGGGCCTCTGTATGTGGCCAGGCTGTGTAAAAGTACCCTTTTGAATGTCATTCACATCCTGTGTTGTTTATTTCCTGTGAGGTCACAAACTGTGTATGAAGGGATTAGCTGTTGGAGGCAAACTCTCCAGGGAGTCGCTTCCTGTTTATGTGTAAATAAAAGCAGATGCATGGGTCAAGAAGGCAGAGATGCTGACCGGCCATGCTGAGATGAGGACGTAAGAATGTGGTAATGTCTGTTTACTGGGGTATGGGGAACCAGGGGAGACATATGATCAAAAGGAACATTATATCATTAGACTGAAGGGTGCTTATTAGCGCAAGAGTGTGGTGGAATATCCACGACATACCGCATAGTTTGTTGTTTAGCTGAAACATTATTGATCATCATTACCTTTTATTAATGCATAATTTACTATTTGTACTCTTTCCATATTCCATGATAATGACCAGTCCATACAATTGTATAATTCAGATATGGTTTTTACATCTCATATGTATTGTTCTTAGATGTATACCATTATTAAGTTGTAATAAAATTTATACTTTTTTAATTCTTGGTTTGGTCTGTCTATTAAGGACCCTTAGGAGTCTCTCATCTCGGATACCAGGTGTTTTTGCTACTAGATTTATTTGTAGTGGTTCCCCTTTATCTAATGGAGCATGCTTTTGTGAGTAGTCACTGGCATTACCTGTGCAGGGTTCCAATCTCTCAGGTGAGACATCAACCAGGTGTATCTCTCCTATGTCCAGCTCTGGTGTCTCACATGTCCCGTAACCGATACCCTCTCTGTAGGATTGCTAAGATTGAGACACCCCCCTCACAAGGAAATTTTCACCCCATTGATGTGTCTCCTGGCACTCTCTAGTCTGGCCAACAGACACCTTACTATGCATAAGTGCCCACCTCCTGAGTACCTGCACCATATTAATTCAGTTATGCCAATACATGTCACACATTAAAAGCATTTCATTCTTTCTATTTCTCCCCCACAAAAAACATAGTTTCCATTTCTTGTTCTGAAGGATTGTATAGGTCAGAGGTAGGGAACTCTTGAGCCAGATGTGGCTCTTTTGATGGCTGCATCTGGCTCTCACCTCTCAATCCGCGGATTGCATGGTGTGCTGATCTGTGGATTGAGCCCATAGGAAAGGCCGCAGCTTCGGCCTAGCTCCGGAGCTGCGGCCATCTTGGTACACTCGGCGGCGGCCTAGGTGAGCGGCATGCTGACGTCATCATCACCCGCCTCAACTGCTCGTGGATCTGCCTACTTGTGTAGTCGTAAGCAAGCAGACAATCGTAGGGGAGATGTGGATATTACAGTGGGGGAGATGATGTGGATATTACAGTTATAATTGAAATTAGTCGATTAATCGATTAAAAAAATAAAAAATTTGTTTTAAACATATTGTATGGCTCTCGCGGACTTACATTTTAAAATATGTGGCATTCATGGCTCTCTCAGCCAAAAAGGTTCCCTACCCCTGGTGTAGGTTATATTCTTTCCCTAACCTCCAACCCATTGCACTTGTATTTACAGTATGTTTACATGCATAAATGACAGGAGAGACTTTGGCAAGATGTTTCACAAGCCATGTTGATGGGCAAAGTCTTTCAGATGCAGCATTAGCACTAAATTGTCCATAAGGAAAAGAAACCTTATATTAATCTGAATCTTTTCGTTTGTCCCTTCTCTCCTGAATGTTTATCAGAACAAATTTGCAAAGTGGCATGGCACAAACTGCCAATCAGATGAACAGCTTACATCCAGGTTCCTCTCCAAACCTCTCCAAACTCTCGCTCCACCAAGACTCTGGGAATGAAAAACAAGAGCAGAATCAAATTCTTATCTTCAAATTATATCTACTCGGTTGCTATGTTTACTTTTATAGTTCCTCCCTTGGAACCCAGGAACCCAGAAAGTTTTCCTGGCTTCTGCAACTATGAACAAATTATCAAAACAACCATGATTTCTTTAGGATGAACCCACTATAAAATGGATCTTCATGATAAGATCAAAAAAAAATGAATGTGAGTGTTGCTTCTCAAAATTCTCATTTTAAATGGCAAAAAAATAGCAAAAAAACAATGCATTTATTTATTCCTTAGCCACTTCAGCCCCGGAAGAATGTACCCCCTTCTTGACCAGACCATTTTTTGCAATACGGGGCTGCGTCGCTTTAACCACTTGCCGACCAGCGCACGACGATGTACGTCGACAGAATGGCACGGGCAGGCAAATGGGCGTACATGTACGTCCCTTTAAATTTGCTGCCCTGCCATCGGGAGCGCGCCTCCGGCGGCGCGCTCCCGCGCTGGTCGGGACCTCCGTGAGTCCGGTCGCGGGACCCGCGGACTCGATCACCGCGGGCATCCCCGCGATCGTCTCACGGATCGGCCGAATAGAGAAGTGCCGTTGTAAACAACATTTCTCCATTCTGCCTAGCAACTAGTGACGCTGATCTCTGCTCCATGTGATTGGAGCAGAGATCAGTGTTCACTAAATGAAAGCCCAACCCCCCCACAGTTAGTAACACACCCCTAGGAACACTTAACCCCTACACTGCCACCCACTGGTTAACCCCTTCACTGCCAGTGTCATTTACACAGGAATCACTGCATTTATATAGCAGTGATTATTGTATAAATGACAATGGTTCCAAAAATGTGTCAAAAATTACAATGTCTCCTTCCCGGTTTGACCTCCCCCGGCAGAGCTTCTATAGTTACTTACAAATCCGTCACTTTGCCCAGACCATCTCATCAGACCTCCGTTTCTCCCCGCCTACCATGTTTGAAATAGTTGTCTCATCAGGTACGGCACAGAAGGGGATGATCTCGGATATTTATAAAATAATTAACGCCTTTCCTATGGGTCTTAACGGCAAACATGCCTATATGCTTAAATGGGAGGAGGCTCTGGGTGAAGTGTTCACGGAGGAGCAATGGCGGGTGATTTGGTCACAGGCATCCAAGAGCTCCATGTGTACGCTCTACCGGGAGAATGCATACAAAATATTGTTCTTCTGGTACATGACCCCGGATGTCCTGCACGCTATTTATCCTTCTACAACAGACCGGTGCTGGCGCTGTGTGGGGCATAAGGGCACCCTCTTGCATATATACTGGCAATGCCCTCGTATAGTCCCTTTCTGGACGGAAGTCCGTACGCTCTTGGCCAGTGTCCTGGACCAACCCCTGGACTTGAACCCAAAGCACTTTTTACTGGGAGTCCCTTTCCCCAAATTGTCCAAATCCCTACAGAAATTATCCCGCCATATCTTGACCGCAGCGAGGTGTCTTGTTGCACTCCACTGGAAAAAAACGCACCCCCTACCCCGGACGCATTATACGCCCGCATTAGAGATGTAGAGCTTATGGAGAGGATGACCGCCAGGATACAGGACCGGCTGGAAGCGCATGACGTAGTCTGGAATCCCTGGAATCTTAAGGACGATCGACCCTGACAGGCAAGCGGAAGTTTTCGGATGACTACCCACCCCTACCCCCTCCTTTTCCTCTCTACCTTTCTTTCTATCCTTTGGTATCCCTTTCTTCTCTCTTTTTTTTTCTCTCTTTCTCTCTTTTTCCCTTCTTCCTTTCTCTTATGCCTATCACTCTTCCAAACCCCCCCCCCCCCCCCGAGGGGGGGTGTTTGATTGGGTTAAAGTGTATTATAAGTGTCTTACACTATTAGTTGACACATGTATCCTCGGATTGCCACTCTTGACGGGCGGTTGAGTCTTGAGGATTGGTTTATTACTGGTTGGACTGTATCCTTGTCGTACATGTGTTGCAGAACATGCTGTCTGTGAATAGCTCTACCTGGCCTGGCTTGCACCTGCTCCAGGTGGCTATACTACGTAGGCCAATATGCTTTTATGGTATGTTCTCCCCTGTAATTTTTCTGTTCTCTTTCTTTCGCTCCCCCAATGCTGTACCGAAGTGTTTGACGTGTAATGTTTCACTCTAAACTAATAAAAAGTTATTTGACAAAAAAAAAATGACAATGTCGCAGTCACAATAAAAATCGCTGATCGCCGCCATTACTAGTAAAAAAAAATAATAAAAAATTATTAATAAAAATGCTATAAAACTATCCCTATTTTGTAAACGCTATAACTTTTGCGCAAACCAATCAATAATCGCTTATTGCGTTTTTTTTTTTTACCACAAATATGTAGAAGAATACGTATCGGCCTAAACTGAGGGAAAAAATTTTTTTTTATATATTTTTGGGGGATATTTATTATAACAAAAAGTAAAAAATAATGCGTTTTTTTCAAAATTGTCGCTCTATTTTTGTTTATAGCGCAAAAAATAAAAACCGCAGGGGTGATCAAATACCACCAAAAGAAAGCTCTATTTGTGGGAAAAAAAAGACGTCAATTTTGTTTGGGAGCCACGTTGCACGACCGTGCAATTGTCAGTTAAAGCGACACAGTGCCGAATCGCAAAAAGTGGTCTGGTCTTTGACCAGTATATTGGTCCGGTCTGAAAGTGGTTAAATGGCACTGTACCCAAACAAAATTGATGTCCTTTTTTTCCCACAAATAGAGCTTTCTTTTGGTGGTATTGGATCACCTCTGCGGTTTTTATTTTTTGCGCTATAAACAAAAAAAGATGGACTATTTTGGAAAAAAAGCAATAGTTTTTACTTTTTGCTATAAAAATATATATAAAAAACAAATTACTTCCTCAGTTTAGGCCGACATGTATTCTTCTACATATTTTTGGTAAAAAAATCGCAATAAGCATATATTAATTGGTTTGCGCAAAAGTTATAGCATCTACAAAATAGGGGATAGATTTATGGCATTTTTATTTATTTATTTTTACTAGTAATGTCAGCGATCTGCGATTTTTATCAGGACTGTGACATTACGGTGGACAGATCGGACACTTTTGACACTATTTTGGGGCCATTGACATTTATACAGCGATCAGTGCTATAAATAGCCACTGATTACTGTATAAATTTCATTGGCAGGGAAGGGGTTAACACTATTGACGATCAAGGGGTTAAATGTGTTACCTAGGGAGTCATTCTAACTGTGGGGGGGGGGGGGTGGGAATGCCTGGGTGAAGAGACCGATCGTTGTTTCTAAGCATTAGGAACAACATATCGCTCTCCTCACCCCTGACAGAAGGGAGATCTGTCTGTTTACATTGACAGATCTCCGTTCTCTCCTTCTCGGGAGCAATCGCGAGTAGCCGGCGGCCATCGGGGCTGCCGGTCATGCACACAAGCTCCTAGGTCTCGCTGCGGGTGCGCGCGCCCTATACTCCTTAAAGTGCCCACCATACAGCTACGCCAATTTGCGCTGGAGTGCCATTGTGCTGGGCGGTCAGCAAGAAGTTAAGACCTATGCACTAACTCCCCTTTTAGGTGGACAAAACCTACTGATACTGATGCCTTCTTGCCTTAACTGACTATTTTCAGTTTGTAGTCTGTCTCATCCTTGGGCCTTAAAAGGGACACGGGTTTGATTACTATGGCCTCTATGCCTTGAATTGCTACGTAATCTCGCAGAATAAACTTCATAATGCCTTGGTATAGTTTTAGGTTAGTTTGTTTTCCTTTGCATATTATTAGCCATCAAACAATACCTGGAAATGTAACCCCACTTTTTACAAACAAAGCATTTGAGAGCTGATCTCCCTGCATGGGCCCTTCTCTGAGCATATGTCTGAGGAGTAGTCACTAGCAATGATCTCATCAGAAGTCTCCACTGTCATTGTGTTACTATTCTTGAAAAGATCAGGCCTGTCTTGCATTTCAACTCCTGAATCGATTTCAAGCACAATTACAGCACTTTTGTTTAAATACTCCTCATTCAGATCTCCAACATTGATTCCCACCATAGCAAGATCACTAGCAACAACAAGAGAATCAGGTTTCCCTAACTGTGGTTATAGAGCCTCTATCTGTGCTGATCACTGAGACTGTTCAACCTTATCTCTCTGGAGAAGAGACGCTTGAGAGGGGATATGATTTCAATATACGAATACCATACTGGTGACCCCGCAATAGGGATAAAACTTTTTTGCAAAAGGGAGTGTAACAAGACTTGTGACCACTCATTAAAATGAGAAGAAAAGAGGTTTAACCTTAAACTACGTAGAGGGTTCCTTACAGGCGGTGGTCTCAGCGGGGAGCATTGATAGTTTCTAGGAACTATTAGATAAGCACCTGAACAGGGATATACAATGTAATACTGACATATAATCACACACATAGGTTGGACTTGATGGACTTGTGTCTTTTTTCAACCTCACCTACTATGTAACTATGTAACCTTTGCATGTTTGGAGGATAACTCCATTATGGCTGCCTGTGCACCATGTAATTCCTTCCTAAGCAGTATTATAATACACTAATTCTCAGCCTCTCTTTGATTAAAAGAGGCGATAAAACTTTCTATTAGCTTACACGTTTTTACCAATTCATACATTTTTCTGTTCCAATACACATTTCTCAGTCACCCATTGTTCAATCTGATCACAAACATTTGCATCTGCCTTTGCAGCTATCACTAATATATTTTTACTTTCTATCTGATCTACTAACTGCTTTCTCTCGGTATACCACTGCTTTTCTTTTTGTTGAGCAATCTTCTTCATTCTCAACAGCATGCATACCACATTCGCCATTCTTGCTTTCTTGTCTTTCTTAGAAGATAGTTTATTTTTCATATTCTCGTTTTGAACATCAAATTTTTTAATAAATCATTAAATTGGTGGGTAAAAGCGTTTTCTGCCTAAGTGTTAAAATTTAGCAGAGGCATACTTTTTAAAGGGGTTGTAAACCCTTGTTTTTTTTTTTTTTTTTAATTAAAATAACAAACATGTCCTACTTATCTCCACTGTGCAGTTCGTTTTGCCCATGTCCTCCTCTTCTGGGGTACCTCAGTGGTGCTGGTGGCTCCTCCCCACATCGAGTGCCCACCTTGGAGAAGCTCTCTCCTTGGTGGACACCCATGCGGGCGCGCACCTGAGTCCCACATCTGTGTCCATTCACACAGAATGCAGGACTCGGCCCCGCCCCCCGCCACCACGTTATTGGATTTGATTGACAGCAGCAGGAGCCAATGGCTGCGCTGCTATCAATCTATCCAATCAGGACACGAGACACCAGCTAGAGATGGTGTGCTCATTCCCCGACAGAGGATGACAGCGTTCAGGTAAGTAAAAGGGTAGGACTGGGAGGCTGCAGCACTACAGAAGGTTTTTCACCTTAATGCATAGAATGCATTTAGGTAAAAAAACATGAGGAATTATGCCCCCTTTAAGGAACATTAAAATTACCTCCATTGATATGTTAATTTAGTTCACACTGAACCAGTCTACACAGTAGCAGCTGTTACCAGCATGCACACACACAGAGACAAACACACAAATACAGCTGTTGCCAGGCCAATATGGATTTGTAGTCCTACAAGGAGGAGCATACTATTAAATCAGTGCCTTGCTGCCTCCTTATTACCATTGATGTCAGCCCTCTTATCTCAGATCGTAGGCCAGATTAATCTTCTATTAGAGCAAAAAGCAATTTCACTTTCACGTGGATACAAAAAAATATAAAGTATAATTTATATATATCTCCTCAAAGATGTATGGTTTATCCTATAAATGTACATCAGTTAACCAAGGGTGATCAGCCCTTCTCGCTGGCACAACTGAAAAGCTAACAGACGTAAAACAATTTGCATTAAGAATACAATACACTTTAACACATACACATATACCAGCCAAAATTCTCACCAGATCCGCTCACTGATGGAATATTTCACAGAACTTTCAGGACCACTCAAGCAGGGCTTCAGAATTCACGAACCAGCGTGAATCTTGCCCACAGTAGATGAATGCTTTCAGTTCTGGGTCCCTTGTAGGGTTGAGGACACTTTGGCTTATAGAAACTCAAGACAAAAATACATTAGGGTTTGGATTCTGTGAGGAATTTCTTTCCACATTCCTGCTTCTGATGTGCCAAATGAAATAAATATTAGGTGGTTATGGATTCCCCCTATTTATTATAAATATGTATTAACTTGTCTATTTCTATATTTAGCTAGTCTAGCAAAGTTCTGATAATGTTAATGGTGATGGTGCAATAACAAGGTTAGCTATAAGAATAAACACACTGCTTTAACAAAGCAAGTGTCTCATTTATTTCCCAAGAAAATAGGAACGATAATACAAAACTCTAAGGGCCGGTTCACACTGCGAGCCGCGGCGAGGCGTCTCCGACTTCCTCGCCGCGACTTGCAGGGGGGGTCAGCGGCGACTTGCAGAGGACTTCTGCATAGAAGTCAATGCAAGTCGCCCCCGAAGTCGCCCCGAAGTAGTACAGGAACCTTTTTTCTGAGTCGGAGCGACTCGAGTCGCTCCTCTCAGAACGGTTCCATTGTACTCAATGGGGACGACTTGCGGGAGCGAGGCGAGGCGAGCCGTGTCGCCTCGCCTCGCGCCGCAGTGTGAACCGGCCCTAAAACGAAATATTACAGAGCATATGAAACAAAAGAACATCAATGATACTTTATGTAAGGTCGTCCTCTGTGGTCATTATCTTCAGCTGGAATCAACGGCAAAAGAGCAAGTTCCTCCAGCCAGTCAATGCTTTTAAAGCCCACTCAGGCACCACCCACACAACACCCAATGCCAGCCTATCTAGGATTCTGACAAATCAAAATCGATAAGAGGCAGTCCTTCTTAATATATTACTTCTCTGTCCATCCTCCAGGAAGCATGCTGTAGTGTCCACTAGGGGCAGCAAATAGTCCATGAATCACTGATTCTGACTCGGGCCATCTTTCAGTAACCGCTGGCTTTTGATGTTCTGTAACAGGACATTTGAATTTGCACCCCTCTTCTTTTCTTCTCCCATACCGCACATACCTGCGAGAACATCATGTCGGAGATGAATTCCTATTTATGACTCTTTGCTGTCAACACTTTACTGGGTGAAATTGCTCTGCTGGCATTCCAGACCAGGTGTAATCAGGTTTCAACCATCCATAAACATCTGATATATATATATATTTTTTTTTTTTTTTAACAAAAGTGAAATATCTGATATTAAAACAAAAAAAAATGTTGCCTTCCAACACTCCTGGAGTAAAAAAATCGAATATCATGTTATTATTTATGGTATTAAGGTTTGAACAAACTCACAGGTACAGATTTAGCCACTCTGGACAGTTTGAGGAGGCTAGTAATGTTGCACAGTGCTCTGGACTGTGGTCTAAGGAGGACTGTAATGCTGCAGAGTGCTCTGGATAGTGGTCTGAGGAGGCCAGCAATGCTGCAGAGTGCTCTGGATGGTGGTCCAAAGAGGCCTGTAATGCTGCACAGTACTCTGGGAGGGTGCTCTGAGGAGGCCCCTAATGCTGCACAGTGCTCTGGACAGTGGTTTGAGGAGGCGTGTAATGCTGCAGAGTGCTGGATGGTAGTCTCAGGTCTGAGGGATGGCCTGTAATCCACAGTGCTCTGGATTCCACCATGCCAGTGGTCACTGGTCAGAGGAGGTCTGTAATGCTGAACAGTGCTGGATGGTGGTCTCAGGTCTGAGGGGTGGTTTGTAATGCACAGTGCCCTGGATGCCACTGCCAGTGGTCAGAGCAGACCTGTAATAATGCAAACACAGTGCTCTATTGCCTCAGGTCTGCTGTACTTGTAATGTACACTAGTACTACACACTCGCAGTTTGCTCTCTGCTCTGGACATGGGCGGTCATCTCGTGAGTCGGGACTCAGGAGTTGGACTCTCATCGGTACTCGGAGGCCTGCCTGTAATGCACATTTCTGGTCTGGTCTCTGGCAGTCGTCACAGACGGCGCACACAGATTTAACTCGCTTGCTTGCTGGGAGCGGAAGCAGGCGGAGCTCCGTGAAAACCTCACATTTTTGTCCTGTTTTTGTTCGTTAATTAAAACAGATTTGATTTTCGTCATAGTTTTCATCAGTAGACAAAAATGTGCCGTATTTTTGGTTTCGTTTTCATCACTGTAAAAATGCCGCTGACGAAAACGTTTGTTGACGAAATTAACACTGCAATATACCAGAGTGAAAATTTTAAAGATGATTCCAGGCAAGATATTGATTCCCAAACTAGATTTTTATGAAAGAAAAAAATGTCTTAATTATTATAACTTTGTACAGCGGGGGGCCCTTCTGACAGGAGGCTCTCCTGACAGGGGGCCCAGGGCAATTTCCCATTTTGCCCCCTATCAATCCAGCACTAAGTCCTTTATATGATTTCAGTTACAGATAATAATATAAGCATATTACATTGAATAGATCAGACTGTTTTCCAGACTTGTAATGAAAAAGTTATGGTTAGCAGTGTTAAATGTCAGCTTCTTGTTAACAAGAGTAAACTGTAGCACACAAATCATGAGGCTGTCAAAGGATGGGTTTCATTAGCCTGCTCAGTATAGTGACATGACATAATTTCATGAAGCGATATTAGATAAGAGGTTAGCTGTAAGGAAACTGATCTAGTGAAATCCCAACATAGGAGCGTGCCAAAGGGCGATTCTGCAGAATCATCCAGGCTAGTTGCCAATAATATTAATAGGAAAGAGATCATAAGGCCGGTATTTTTTTTCTTGAAAAGGTGGCAAGTTTACTTTTGATTACGTTGTCGGTCCAGCCAACAAGGGAGCAACTCAATAGTTAAAGAAAATCTATGGTCAAAATGATAATAATCATTTCTGTGTTGCAGTTAAATTTTTTCTAGCTTTCTACTCCTATGAATCTGAATAATCTTGAAGTTTGTAAATTTGCTTTGTTAAAATCCCCACACATTTACTTCCTTAAATTCTGTGACACATATTTACTAAGCCCTGTGGGTAGGCAATGCTGTCTCACACATTTAACATAGTCTGCCTTCCGAACTACAATAATGAGAGGAGGAGTTTCAAGAGGTGAAGTCGGTACAAAAATCATTTCTTGCAGGCAGCAAGGTACCATGGGATATGTAGTCTTTAGAAGTTGAAAGTAAATAGCAGAGAAGAAGTGGCAAAAACATGTAGGAAATAATGGAACCTGTGTAAAGAGAAGACCAACAGACAGACACAATTTACAAGGAGATTTTTCAAGTATATTTATATTGGATTGTCCAAAATAATTATTGTTTGTATTACTATTACAATGCTGAAGTTATAACATTAAAGAGTAGGCTGTGACCATAGAACTCCTTTAAAAGAAAGTTCTGTTGATGACTTGTTTCCAGAGTATGGATTTATAATCTGACATCAGCCTAAAGCCTTGTATCTTTCAGTATGTAAAGGAACAATGTGTACAATGTGTAGTTTTTGTTAAGCTTTGTTGAAGCTTTAAAGCAAACAGGCTTTTACTTTGTCGACGAGGCTTACTGAAGACTGTGGAGGTTTGCTAACAGCTTTCTTAAAGGGTAAGTTGACCTTTCTCAACATGTTACACCCATATTTAGGTTTTAACATGTAACATGTTCAGCGTCAGACCTCTCCCCCCATTATTCTCCCCCCTCCTTGTGGCAGCGAACCAGGGATCTTCTTCCTGTACTGTCACCATTCAAAGAGAGCGAGGACGCGCAGGGCCATGCCCACATGGCCACATCATTGATGCACAGATTCGCACCCCAAGAGGTAAGTGTGCAAGTGAACTAGATGGGGTGAGGCTAAATTGGTTGTTGTTGTAAACCCTTAAACATACCCAGTGAAGGGATTGGTCTCAGGTGATACACACAGATTAACCGGTTCCCGACCAGCTCACATCTTTTTAAGGGGCAGAATGGCTCCCCTGCGCAAAACCCCGTATGGGTACAGGATTCCTTTAAGAGCCACCAGAGGGCGTGCGCATGCCCACTGCACGGTGGGGGACCCGATGCACATGGTCGGCGGTCACGATCGCCGCCAGCCACAGGCAATCGCATGCACAAGCGCTAGCACGGGAATTTGTGTGTGTAAACACACAAATCCCTGTGCTGACAGAGGAGACATGTCGTTTCTTCCTAGTACCGGTAAGTATAAACAGTGATATGTATCCTCTCTTACTCAGTCCTATCCCCATACAGTTAGAACACACTGAGGGAACACAAATTTAACTCCTTGATTGGACCTGGGTCCTCTCCCAGTAAGTTTTTCTGTTTTAGACATTTTTATTGAAACAATTAATATTGGTCAAACATTTATCGATTAATATATGGTGTCTGTTGTGCTGAGAACTTTTTATTTTTATGTATTATTTATCTGTCTCTTTAATAAATACCTAATTATTTAAGTAACTTTTTTTAACAGGTATTAAGTAATTTTTTTATGATTTTATATTTATATTGTGTTACCTATGGCATGAGCTTTCATCTGTACTTATAAAACTGCTGAATTGTAGCAGTATGCTTTTGTGGTTTGTGTGGGACCTATGGTGATAGTAACCTATAGATCTCTACATTTAATAAAACAACACAAAATGAAAGAGTACACTTTTGAAAAGGTACTGTCACATCCAAAGGTACTGTCACATCCAAAGGTACTGTCACATCTAAAGGTACTGTCACATCAATGTCACATCCAACTTTTTAACAGTGCAATGATAACTGAAAATATTTTTCACTGAAAATACATTCAACTTCCCCCTTTAAGATGATCTCACGTAGATGTAAAAATAACTTTAAAAACGATTATTGTTCCACTTAAAAATGTCACACTTAGTTTGTCTCAGATATTTCCTGTATGATGACACATATAAAGAGAACGAATAATATTTTTAACAAAATGTGGCTGTATACCCATAAATCAAGCCAATGTATCAAAATAATGTATAAGTAATCTGACAAGAGACAATGTGGTACAGCCTACCATTAGTAGAAGTAGATATAGCGTTCCTAAAATGAATGTTTACGCTAAAACATTTATTTTAAAGTGGCTAGTCCGTTTAAAGGAGTACTACAATAAACCTGGCCATGGACAAATGAGGGCAATCAGATGTGTAGGCAGGTACCAGCCTGGCCTTCCGTAAACATGTAACGTTAGCTTGTCATGTACATGTTTCTGTGCATGGACTGTGAAGAAGGTTGTGAGAACAAACAATTCCCAGTACCAGCTTATTTGAGGGGAAAGAACAGTAACCGGAAACATTTTCAAACCCTCCTCTAACTGTAGTCAGCAGAAGTAGCTGCTGACACCAAAAGGGACTGTTGTGAAATGCTGTCCAAGCTTCCAGATCAGGCAACTATTATGTCATTTCTGTGACATGCTAATAAGGGCTCGTTCACACTAGCATTGCTCTCTGATGAGTGATCTGGGTTCAGATTGCATTGTATCACCACCTCACTGCCTTTAACCTCTTGAACCCTGCACCAGCACGCTCTGGTTGCAGGGCAGTTGCCGAGTAGTCGTATTCACTTAAATTGGTCACATTCGGCGAACCACAGCTCCCACTGAAAAAGACAGGGGGTATAATTGACAAAACAAGGCATCAAGGCTTGTGTTTAACCCTGTTAGCGGCCTCTGCAGAGGGTAGTAGTTTTACTGCCCCCCCACCCCCAATCGCTAGTGTAAAGAGCTTGTAAAAGAATGTAAGAGAGCTTGTAAAGATGGGAACTGGCATTGGTCCCTGCTAACCTAATTTTCAAAACACTAGCTGCCTGTGTGTGTCTAAATTCAATGCTTCTGAGTCGTTAGGTCATAAAAAATTAAGCAGCTTACTGTAAAATTGTGATACCAATTCGTAATTTATATAAACAAAGAAAGAAAGCAGTGCTACACATTAAAAGTGCATATAATCCTCAACAATAGTTGTAAAGTGCAATCAATATAGAACATCAAATAACATAAAATACAAACACCCAATTTGTCAAGTTGTAAAGTGCATAAGTGATGGCCCAACCCCCTGAAGATGTCACTGGCAATGAAACGCTTGGTCGTGGTCAACTATGGCGTCTTAACGCTCCACTTGTCAATTGCCGATTGCTGTTTGACGTCTGTCTTATGCAAACCATCAGCCTCCTGCTTTGGACCTGCTGTGTTGGAATACCAGTTAGCTGGAGCTCCAATATTTTACAATAAAGGTACTATTTTTTAAACAGACTTAACGATGGAGGTGTATGTTTTTGTTTCCTGGTATTCCAACATCATTGACTGCTGAGTGTCCATCACCTTTCTTCAGTGGAAGTCAAGTTTGAGATTTGCACTTCATGCGATTCTGGCCATTATAATCTATGACCCAACTGTTCTGGTAAGAGGTGCTTGGTAACTATTACTATGGTGAGTTCATTTTCTTTTTCTTGCACAAATGTTATTCCCTGGAGGATCACACACACTGGGAATGTTCCGTGATCACACTTTTGGTTCACCAATGGCCCATATACATTTATTTAAGTGATTTATGTATGAATAACATGAATTTCTGTCGTGGGCCGAAGATGCTGATTATCGAAACAGACGCAATAATTTGCGCATACTAGGGCTGCGGAGGGCAATGATTCCACTCTCTTCACCGAGCAACTGTTGCGCTCTCTTTTGCCTCGCGCCTCTTTCTCTCCCCATTTTGTAGTGGAGTGCGCCCATCGGATTCCCGCTGTCAGGGGGCCACAGAGGGCACCCCCGCGCATGTTTATATTTAAACTGTTGAATTTTCGAGACCGAGACCTAATCCTGCAAGAAGCCAGAAGTGTGGGGGAACTGAAATATGAAAATGCTAAGCTCCTCATATTCCTAGATTATTCCATTGAGACGCAACGTCAGAGGAAGACATTCGACCATGTTCGCTCCCACCTACGTGCCAAAAACCTCAAGTATAGTAGGCTGTTCCCTGACAGACTCTGAGTTCAAGATGGGGAACGGGTGCGCTTCTTCACATCACCTGAGGAGGAGTCATCCTGGCTTGATACAATCTGCATGGAATAATGGCGGTACATGTTTTACGTTTTGTTTTTTTCTTGTCCTACCATGCTGATCCCTTCTATGTGGCTAAATGGCATTTCTTGCTGATGACACTCTGTTTCCTCCCCTGTCACTGAGACTGAAGCAGAGGGAGCTATCTTACCTTTGCCCTATTGTGACTCCTTGGGGAAACAGAGGCACGCACTCCTGTACTCCCTTGTTGTTGGGAACTCGGGTGACACTGCTCACTGGAGCCCTCATTTCATCAGCTGGCATCTCTTCGGAGTTCCCTACCTATGCCAGGAGCCCAACAATTCTCATGATCCCCTGATTGACTGCACCAAGTTTTGTACCCTCAGTTCGCTGGGAGAGCAGAACCAAACTTATCATCCGGATGACCCTAGCTGTTATAGGTTAGCAGACCTACGTACTGTATGCCTCTTGCACATGTTGCCTCCAAAGCATGGCGCTTGGCTGTTCTCCTCTTGGGAAGGAATGCCACCCACTGTTTTGGGGGGGGGGGGGGCTGGCAGGCTTGGGAGGGGTTGTTTTGTTTTTGTTTCAGTTACTGTTTAAATTTTTACTATGATAATGCATATATGACACAGTCGCTTGGGCTCAACTTAATGACGCCCTTGGTGGGTAACTCATACTATGTCAAATGGTTGCCTAGCTTTGCTCCATCTGGTAAAGTAATTTCCTGAGTACCCTCCTATAGTGATGTATGGGACGGTTGAATTGCGTCGCTCACAATAATATCTTGGAACACCAGGGGCCTCAATACCCCTGTGAAGTGGTCGCTGGTGTTCCAATACCTGTAGACCTACAACCCTCACATTTGTGTGCTTCAGGAGACCCACTTGGTGGGGAGGAAGACTATCAGTCTTGAAAAACCCTGGGTGGGCCACCAGTACCACTCGACCCACTCCAATTTTTGCCAGGGGGGTCAGTGTCCTCGTATGCAAAACCCTGCTTGAGACTAAGATTAAGACTGGCGCTCGACCCCGATGGACGATACATAATAAGGCATGCAATGATGAAATGCTTAGAAATAGTGCTGGTGGGTTTGTACATACCTCCTCCTGTCTCGACTAAACTGCTCCACAGGCTAAGCTCTCTCATTGCCAGGTATGCCACAGACGTGTGATACTCATGGGGGATTTCAATATGCCACCTAATCCTGAGATGGACCGCTTCACCTCTGTGGGGGGGTCCACTTCGGATCTCTCCTCTTGGTCAGAGACATACGGGCTGATGGATCTGTAGAGGTGTAGATACCCCCTCAACAGGTCCTTTACATGCCACTCTGCCCCGTTGATGTACCCGGGGGGCTCCTTCTTACCCAGGGTCCAGCAGATCTCTATCCCCCTGAGGGGGATCTCAGACCATGCCCCGCTCCTCCTCAGACAAACTTCATCTAGAACACTCAATGACTGCTTTGCCTTCTACTATTTAGAGCTCTACTCGACCCAGGTAGACTATTCTACGGGAGACCTCCAGATATACCTCTCTGATGTTGACTTCCCCCTCCTGACTACTACCTATAGGGACCAACTCGACTCCCCTATCACCCTTAAGGAGGTTCAGCAGACCATCTTTTCACTCCAGGCAGGGAAGACACCGGACGCCGATGGGTTTCCCACTGAATTTTACAGCATGTACACCAAGGAACTAGCACCCAAATTCCACTCTATGCTCCTATCCTCCTTACAAGACTGATCCTTGCCATCTTCCATGTCAGAGGCTGTGATAGTAGCTATTCCCAAGCTGTGAAAGAACCCATAACTCTGCAAACCCTATCGCCCAATCTCCCTGATCAACATGGATGCCAAACTACTAGCAAAAATACTGGCGACACTAAGGGCTAAAGATGGCATTCCCGCCTCAATGACATTTAGGTACTACCAACTTCGACACGCAATGCAGGCCCAATTCCCTGACCCTCTAACCCTCCAGACTGACTCAGTGGAATGGCTGCTCATCTCCACAATTCTGGACAAACACCTCTCTTCCCTTTTACTTTTACTTCTCCCTTGCTCATATGACAGCTCTGACCAAAGTATAAAATAAATGGAAGGTTGACATCCCGGAACTGACTGAGGAAGAGTGGGAGGAAGCGGTGACTGACTATATTAATAAGATGATTTCGGCAAAGGATCGCTTCATCCAACTTAAAGTTCTCCACCAAGCATACCATACCCCCGTGAGACTGGTCAGTATATACCCTGATGTAAACGCCCTCTCCTCTAGATGCAGTTCCTTCCCGGTCACATTCTTCCACATGGTATGGACATGTCCTCTGATATGCTCCCTCTGGGAGAGTGTAATTGAAGCCCCGGGGTCCTTTGGTGACTGGTCTCTCAGTTTGAATCCTGTCATGGCATTGCTCAGCAATGTGGAGAATATTGAGGCTTCTAGGCATGTGAAACTATTTCTATTTTATGCTCTATTCTACACTAGAAGAGAGATTCTCCTCAAGTGGAAGCAACCCACCCCACTTATGTACCACATGTGGGTGACCATGATTAACTCTGTCCTACCACTGTATAAGCTGACATATGAGAGCCAAAACTGTCCTAGAAAATTTGATGAAGTCTGGTCGCAATGGATCGATGAAAATGGCCCGGAGCCCTAGGGCTCATTGTAAAGTCCTAGGTGACATTATTGCTCCCTACACTTTACTTTTTTTGCAATGCTTGTTCTGATGGTCTCATAACTAAGGATGAGCTCAGGCGTGTTCGCATGGTCCACGTGCAGAGTCCGCCAGGAAGTCTGCGCAGCGCTGCGCTAATCACAGGCAGTGAGGCATTGCCCCGATCCGCGGCTGCAGAGATCGGGCAATATCTCACTGCCTGTGATTAGCGCAGCGCTGCGCCGACTTCCTGGCGGACTCTGCACGTGGACCATGCGAACACGTCTGAGCTCATCCCTACTCATAACCTGCTCCTTCTCCCCCCCTCGCCCTGACAACTTGGACTTTGTGGTTGAAACAATATAAGAAATGTTACTGACATCTGAATTGTCCTTTGAAAAACTTGTCCTTAGCATCCTAACCATAGGTTTTCCTTGACATTAAGGTCAGTGCACAACAAATCGAAGTAAATAGATATAATTTCTCTTCGGTACATATGATCATTGACACTATTTTTATGTTTCCTGGAAAACTGATGAAGTAGAAAAAAAAAAAAGTTTCACAGACTGAGTAATATGACATTTTACATTTTGTCTTACTTACTGAATGGAACAGTTACATGGGTTGAATGTTTCAGTTCTGTTTTTTTTTTCCCTTTATCTTTAAGCAAAACATGTAACAGTCACTGGGGTTTATTTACTGAAGCTGGATAGTGCAAAATTAGGCTCACCTCTGCAGAGAAACCAATCAGCTTCCAGGTTATATTGTCAAAGCTTCATTGAACAGACTGAGGTTGGAAGCTGATTGGTTACCTTGCACAGTTGCACCAGATTGTGAGCGCTCCGGTTTTAGTAAATCTGCCTGTAATTTTCAGAGGGAGGGAAGTTGACAGGGTGGATAAAAATCAATGATTTTTTTTTTAGTTACATTTTTTTTTTTTTATCTAAATCTGCGCTTTTTTTAAATCAAATTTAAATGCTTTTTGAGTAAAAATAGTTTTCTATTTAAGATAAAGTAATAATTGAGTTTATGTAGCATGAGGCTGCATATTCTGCAATATTCGCCTGCTGCCACCATGTCCCTCACCTTGTTATGTCACTGCTACATCACCCTCCATCAAGCCTTTTACTAGTGGTTTAAATCATAATTTAAGCCCTGATTCACATTGGTGCAATTGGTGTCAAATCGCATGCCAAATCTGTAGTAAATGCCAGCAATGGCACCATCCTAATCATGCGATGTCACATTTGCGGCGCTGTACCAATTTCAAAAAGTAGTTTCTGTACTACATTTGGCAATTTTGGGGTGCGATTTCCATTGACATCTCTGCATAAACCCACACAGATGTCTCTGAAATCGCTCCCCGAAATCGGGACTGACATGCGGGAATGAAATCGTGCAAGTTCAGCTGAACTCGCACAAATTCATTCTCGCAATCAGTGTGAACCAGGGCTAAATCGACTTGATTTAAATCAAATCCACCCTGACTTAGAAACTTAAATTCCCTGGGCATGTTGTGGGAAATCAATTTAAAGGAACCCGCACTTGCATCTAGACATGTAAAGTAAACAGGAGCTCACCTGCTCTACCACATTTTTCTCCTTGGGGACTTGGAGATAATCCCAGATAGCAAGCATAAGTTGCCACAAATTTGTGGCAGTGTTGAATTGTAAATCTTGTTAACTTGCTGCACATTTTCACTGGCAAGTTGTACACTTGCAGAACACTTGAAGCACAAGTTAGGTACGGTTCACAATAGTGCGGCTTCAAAGTCGCATGACTTTGAAGCTGACACTCCTGCATGACTTCATGGTGGCTTGCATATGACTTCTTTAACAGAAATCAATGCAAGTCTTGTTGAAGTTGCCCCAAAGTAGTGCAGGGACTTGAGTTGCACTAATTAGAACAGTTCCAGTGCTGTTAATGGGACGTGCTTGTAATGCAACTGAACTCTCAAGTCACATGACAAGTCACGGCAGTGTGAACCGGGGCTTATAGTTGAACCTTTTTTCTATTTATAAAAAATATGCGTGGCAAGTCTCATAGCAAGAGAAAAGTTGCAGTGGTCAGGGCCGTCTTTAAGGCAGGGCAAAAGGGGCAACTGCCCTGGGCCCTGTCATTGTTGTGGGGCCCAAAACAGCTGCCTCATACTTGCCAATTATCCAGGTTTAAATTCCCTTGCCCCTTGAAGTTTTAGTCCTGTGCTGTGTCCCGATATCTCAGTGTGAAGTGCTGCTACTAATGCTGCCCAGCTCTTCCCTATTGTTGTGTGCAGATGACTCACCTGCAGACCCTGTGTTTACATGTAAATAACGGGCATTCATATGTAAATAGCGGCGGCAATACTAAGTAAATAGCTGTGGTCAGCTGAATTGATATGTAAATAAAGGCACATTCATATGTATATCATGCTCCCCTGCTGTGTGGAGATGATGTGCTGTAACCTCTAGCAACTAGTCAGTGAACCGTAATGTGTGCTGTAACCTCTAGCAACCAGTCAGTAAGCAGTAATGAAATGCTGTAACTGCTGGCAACCAATCGCAATTGCTGCCTGATCTGATACAGTAAACTGATTTTAAGTCTAGCTGCTACTTATTGTATGTCTCTGAGCAGGTGGAGAGGGAAATTGCATGGGGGGGGGGCCCCAAGAAAAATTTTGCCCAGGGTCCAATCAATATTTAAGATGGCCCTGGCAGTGGTGAGTCTACAGCACAAACTCTGCAAGTCACATCGCCCCCTGTGGTGGGATGACTATTGCACAACATAACTGAACCAGAATGTTTGCAAAGAAACTTGATCTGGAGTAGGGATGAGCCCGATGTTCAAGTCAAATGCAAGTTAGACTCCCTCGAACAACGGGTGTTTGCCCGTTCGCCAAATTTAGAACATTATGGGGCGTTCACTGGAAATTTGAACACCCGTGGAATGCCCCATAATGAACTGTGAGATCGCAGTGCATTGATGGCTGCTGATTGGCCAAAGCATGCACCTGACCTGCATGCTTTGGCCAATCACAGCGCAAGTCCACGCCTCTCACTATGTAAGGCTGCTTACATAGCAGCCGTACATAGTGTTATGAATGAGAGCAGCAAAATTACATTTGTAAAGGAAGAATTTTAATTTAAAACTACTCGTGACTGTAATGTATTCCTGGATCCTGGCAATATACATAAAAATCATTGAAAAAAATGCCATGAGTTCCCCCCCAGTCCATTGCCCTGTGCCAAAATAAAAAAACAAATGGCGTGGGGGTTCCCCCTAAAATCCATACCAGTCCCTTCAGGTCTGGTATGGATATTAAAGGGAACCCCAAGCCAATATTTTTTTTTAAAATGGCGTGGGGGCCCCCCCAAAATCCAAACAGGCCCTTCAGGTCTGGTATTGATTTTAAGGGGAACCCCGTGCCAACATTTTTAAAAAATGGCGTTGGGGTCACCCCCAAAGCACCTTGTCCCCACATGGTGGACAAAGGCCTTATTCCCACAACCCTTGCCAGATTTCAGGCCCCCCATGTGAGTGGGTATCGGGTACATTGTACCCCTACCCATTCACCAAAAAAAGTAAAAATTACAGGAGACAGTTTGGGACAATTCCTTTATTTAAAAAAAAAAACACAATGTCCTGCGATGTCCATTTATCTTGAATCACAGTGCCGACGGTCCAGAAAAAAAAACAAAAAAACAGAAAGAATCTGTCCCCGCGACTGCAGCCATTTTGCGATAACAGCTGTTATATAGCTGAGGGAAACCCTCCCGGGTTCATCCTCTTATGTCAACGGGTGGCACAGTCCTCAGCTATATAAGAGCTGTCAGCGCAAAAAGGCTGCAATCGCGGGATGCCTCCCATCGAGGCAGAGTTTTTCTGGTTTTTTTTCTCGGGTCATCTGCGCTGTAATCGAAGATGGATTTACATCATGGGACACTTGTTTTGCTTTTTTAAATAAAAGAATTGTCAAAAACTGTCTCCTGTCATTTTTACTTTTTTTGGCACTTTTGTTGGTGAATGTGTAGGGGTACAATGTACATGATATCCATTCACATGGGGAGGGAGGATCTGGGTCCCATTGTTAAATGGGGCTTCCAGATTCCAATAAGCCCCCACCCGCAGACCCCCACAACCACCGGTTAAGGGTTTTGAGGGCATGTGGCCTGGTACGGTTCAGGAGGGGGGGCGCTCTCTCCTCCCTCCCCTTTTCCTGCAGCCTGCCAGGTTGCATACTCAGATAAGGGTCTGGTATGTATTTTGGGGGGGACCCCCACACCATTTTTTTTAAATTTTGGTGCGGGGTTCCTCTTAACATCCATACTAGACCTGAAGGGCCTGGTATGGATTTTGAGGTGAACTCCCACGCCATTTAAAAAAAAAAAAATGGTGCAGGGTTCCCCTTAATATCCATACCAGACCTAAAGGGCCTGGTATGGATTTTGGGAGGACCCCCATGCATTTTTTTTTATTTTGGTATGGGGCTTCCCCTTAATATTCATACCAGACCCAAAGGGCCTGATAATGGATGGGGGGGGGGGGGGGGGTAACACACTGTTTTTTTCAATGATTTTTATCTGTATTGCCGGGATCCAACAATACATTACAGCCGCAAGCAGTTTTAAATGACATTTTTTCCTTTAGAAATGTCATTTTGTTGTGGTACTGTTCTAAACATGGGAAATATGCGCTACTTTTACAGGCAGACTAAGGAGACCCCAGGCACGATATTTAAAGGAATATTTCATTTTAATTTTTTCACTTTAAGCATTATTAAAACCACAAAAATGTCAGTTTTTAAAACTTTTTTTTGCATTGATACATGTCCTCTGTGGCAGGACCCAGGTCCCCAAACACTTTTTATGGCAATAACATGCATATAAGCCTTTAAAATTAGCACTTTTGATTTTTCACATTCATGTCCCATAGACTTTAATGGTGTTTTACGTGTTCGCACAAATGTTTTGCCTGTTCGCAAGTTCTGGTGCGAACTGAACTGGGGGGTGTTCGGCTCATCCTTAATCTGGAGTGCAATGCGGACTTACTGCAATTGTGCAACAAACTTGTGAAGCCTGGCAAGTCTTGCAATAGCTTAGCAAGTCATTTTCAAACTTGTAGATCAATTGCTTGCTATCTGGGATGGTGGAAAAGCAGGAGGCCACCACCATTTGTACATCTGGTGGCAGAGTCATTTGTGGCTCACAAGCGTGGACTTTACTGTGTAGGCATCTAGGTTTTTCTTGGGTTCACTTTCTCTTAAAATGGTAGACTGGCACAACTAATATGAACTATTTTAGGACAAGTCCTGCTTTTTTACCATGGTGTTTGTAATTTTCCTTAACACGTCCAATTGTCCATACCTCTTCCATGACAGGTCTTTAATGAGCTGTTGGACTTCAGAAAGGCATCATATCCACTCTCATATCCAGGAAATCAGAGTGTGTTTAAATCCTTCTGTGGAATTTTGGCCCATTGGCCCGTTAGCCCCCTAGAGTATGGCCAAACATAACAGGGTGGAGTTAGCAGCCTCTTCAACTAAGCAATGGGTCAGTTTCCTTCATTTCTCATCAGCTAAGCCTCACAGTAGCTGTATTAGGGTGTGATTTTGTCTCTAACATGCCTCACTGCCTTGTGGGAGATATGGGACTTCTTAATGCCTGGTGAGTGGAACCCAGTGTTGCCAACCGTCAGTATTTTTACTGGCAGCCAGTAAAAAATTGGCACTTTTCTCCTGCTTGTAAATGCCAGTGACAGGAGAAGGTTGCCAGTAAAAAAAATATGGCTGTGACGCTCAGCTCGCTTCCCATGACCATCTGAGTATCTGCTACAGTGTGTTTGTGTGGTGCCGGTGGGTGGCAGGTCTGGTGGAGGTGGTGCCTAAGAGTGATGCCATGGTGCAGGGGAGCCGAGTGGAGCAGCGCAACCTTGTGTGTGGGTCTGCGGAACGGGAGCAAGGCAAGCCAGGAGCGGGACTGTCAGTGGTATTTGAAAATGAGTGGACTGAAGGGACCACCTGGCATGGAGAAAGACTGTCACTGTGACTCAGGAGGGGACATGTTGTCTTGGTGAGGTGTCATCATCATCTGATCTGTTGCACTCTGCTGTCAATGTCACAGTGAGAGTCGATTTCATGTGTGTGTGCCTGCCCATTCTAATTTCTTTCCCTCCTGAGTCTTGTCCCTGAGCTACTTACTATACTGAAAATAAAATAAGAATGTTTTGTGTCCTAATATCTGCATTAAATCACATTGTTAACTGCATATTGTACTTGTTTGTAGCCTAAATACTGAAATTTGCACTAAAAACTGTAATTTTGTAACTTTTGGAAATGGTAGTAAAGGCTTGGCTGTGCCAGTCAATTTTGGGTGTCGTGTCAGTAAATCTCAATCTGGTAGGTTGGCAACACTGGTGGAGCCATTCTTTAAAGAGCTTGCTTTCAAAAAAGGATTTCTGATCTGAATATATGTTCTACCAATAGCCAGAAGGAAGGCAGAAATTCTTCCACAATCTTCAATCCAGGCAGTGGTCATGGCGGTCAGGTTGCAGGCCAGTACAGCCACCATAAACTTGATAAAGTGGTCCACCGTGGCTAGAATCTGATGGTATCTTTCTTATCACATTTCTAGTGTAAGAAAGTTGATGAAAGTTGATGGGACAGAGGCAGAATGTGTGCCTTCTGCACCTTTTGACACTGAACAGATTACATAGAGTTAGCAGACCCACACACATGTCTTGTCTATTAAAAAAGCTGAATGTTTTGTGGACACCCAAATCTCCTGCTGCTTCTATGTGGATTCCCTTTGCCACAGAGAGGGCTTAGGCTTTTCAAAGTACAACTTCCCAGGTCACTAAAGAGTCATGAGGGATCATTATTCTGTAGTATAGTTTACCATCCTGTGGATTGGACCACTCAGCTTACGGATGAAGCTAATTACTTTAACCACTTTCAGACCAGACCAATTTGCTGGTCAAAGACCAGACCACTTTTTGCGATTCGGCACTGCGTCGCTTTAACTGACAATTGCGCGGTCGTGCGACGTGGCTCCCAAACAAAATTGACGTCCTTTTTTTCCCACAAATAGAGCTTTCTTTTGGTGGTATTTGATCACCCCTGCGGTTTTTATTTTTTGCGCTATAAACAAAAATAGAGCGACAATTTTGAAAAAAACGCATTATTTTTTACTTTTTGTTATAATAAATATCCCCCAAAAATATATAAAAAAAAATTTTTTTACCTCAATTTAGGCCGATACGTATTCTTCTACATATTTTTGGTAAAAAAAATCGCAATAAGCGATTATTGATTGGTTTGCGCAAAAGTTATAGCGTTTACAAAATAGGGATAGTTTTATAGCATTTTTATTAATCATTTTTTATTATTTATTTTTTTACTAGTAATGGCGGCGATCTGCGATTTTTATTGTGACTGCGACATTGTCGGGGACCCATCGGACATTTTTGACACATTTTTGGGACCATTGTCATTTATACAGTAATTACTGCTATATAAATGCAGTGATTCCTGTGTAAATGACACTGGCAGTGAAAGGGTTAACCAGTGGGTGGCAGTGTAGGGGTTAAGTGTTCCTAGGGGTGTGTTACTAACTGTGGGGGGGTTGGGCTTTCATTTAGTGTACACTGATCTCTGCTCCAATCACATGGAGCAGAGATCAGCGTCACTAGTTGCTAGGCAGAATGGGAAAATGTTGTTTATACAGCATTTCCTCCATTCGGCCGATCCGTGAGACGATCGCGGGGATGCCCGCGGCGATCGAGTCCGCGGGTCCCGCGACCGGACTCACGGGGGACCCGACCAGCGCGGGAGCGCGCCGCCGGCGGCGCGCTCCCGATGGCACGGCGGCAACGAATATTGGACGTACATGTACGCCAATATGCCTGCCCGTGCCATTCTGTCGACGTACATCGTCGTGCACTGGTCGGGAAGTGGTTAAAGGGTAACTCCATTGTCATGGGGACAAAAAATGCAAATAAAAAAAATAATATAGCATATACGTTTGCAACACAAGTCATATTGTAATTGAATGTTATTAAAAAATACCTTTCCTTTTCAATCTGTAGCTCTGTAATTTTCTGTAAAATGCAATGCAATATGGCAATCTGGAGGTGTTCTGTACACAGATAGTATACAGAATGCCCCCCAGAAACATAATTTCTGGCTTGTGTGATTTGCTCACTGATTTTCCTAGAGGTCCGAACTAAGATACAAGTCAGTTTTCAGGCATCCCCTGCACCAAAAATTTCATTATTGGTGAGATACCAATAGGAAATCATGTCTAAAGGGATGCAGACCCAGCAATTGTCCACATTAGAGCCCTGCCAGTGCAGCAGCTGGTTGATAAGTATAAAACCATTCCCATTTGATTCACTTTGAACATGGGCACATACAAACACAAAGGGGTTTCTTCAGAATAGTAAAAGGTAGGAATCTGCATTTTTTTTTTTAATCCTTGCAATGTACACAGATTACCCAGAGGGGAATGTTTTTTTCTCAAAAAAATTGGTGATACTCTTTAGGAGTTTCTATGCAGAGTAATTAGCAGTTACGGAAATGCAACATGTTTCCTAAAAGCTCAGGAAAAGGTTGCCAGTAAAGGTACTTTTGTATATCTTAAAGCGGTGTTTCAGCTCTAAATTTTTTTTTTAAAAGTCAGCAGCTGAAACAAAAGTAGCTGCTGACTTTTAATAAGGAGACTTACCTTTCCAGGGCGCCCGCGATGTTGGCATGACATGACAGGCTGACATGTCCCTCGGCTCTCGGTTCCCAGCGCTGCCATTCCAACTAAGGGAAACAGGCAGTGGAGCCTTGCGGCTTCACTGCCCATTTCCTACTGTGCATGTGCGAGTCACGCAGCGCTTTGTGAATGGGACGCGCTGTGTTAGGGAACACACAGTTCCAAGAACACAGCGCGCCGCATTACCCAGAAGACAGCGCGGAGGAGGGGAGAAGGCCGAAGATCACAGAGGAGCAGGAAGAAGGCAGATTAGGAAGACTGCCTAGCAACAGGGATTTCTGGACAGGTAAAACATTTTTTTTTTCAAATGTTTTTTTTTTATTATATTTTTTTAAGAATATTAATTCTTTTTTTTTTAGGGTGGCCCTCCACTTTAAAGGCAGCACAGTAGTGCAGGACGTACTGTACATACAGGAGGTTCTTTGAAGTGGTTGTAAAGGCTTCAGTTGTTTTACCTTAATGCATTATCTGTATTTAGGTAAATAAACTTTTATGTGCAGACACCTCACCCCCAGCCGTTTCCTATGGTGGCACACAGAGAAGAGGAGGAGACCTGCGCACCGACAAAAGACTCCAGAAGAGAAGGAATCGTGGTCAATCTGTGTAAAACAGAGATTGCACAGAGATTCTAAGTATAGCATGTTTGTTTTCTTTTTTTTTTAATCTTAAGGGCCGGTTCACACTGCAGGCGAGGCGAGGCGACACCGACTTGCCTCGCCGCGACCTGCCGCGACCTCAGCGGCAACTTGCAGATGACTTCTGTATAGAAGTCAATGCAAGTCGCCCCGAGGTCGCCCAGAAGTAGTACAGGAACCTTTTTTCTGAGTCGGAGCGACTCGAGTCGCTCCTCTCAGAACGGTTCCATTGTACAGAACGGGGGCGACTTGTCACACTGCGGCGAGGCGAGTCGTGTCACCTCGCATCGCCCGCAGTGTGAACCGGCCCTTACAATCACTTTAAATGTGCATCTGTAAAGCTTCTTGAAGGTGACCTTCCCAAAGGGACGTTGTCCTAGCAGAACAGTGCGCAATATTGTGCCAGACCAATTAGTTGGAAAACTAGTAAGCGTACTTTTCATGGATGCCAAATGAACTCTAAGCCCTTGTATACACGGTCGGAGAATCCGTCGGAATGTGTCCTATCGGACCGTGTTGTCGGATAGTCCGACTGTGTGTGGTATGCATCGGACTGATTCCGTCGGAATATCCGTCGGACCCAATTTTCCAACTTGTTGGAAATATTTTCCGACAAACTGGTCCGATCGGACATACTCCGATCATGTGTAGAGAATTCCGATCGGACAAAGTGCCACGCATGCTCAGATCAAATTCCTACACCAAAGCTATTGGCTACTAGCCTGACCGTAGTCCCGTCGTAACGAAATAACATCATCACGTTCTGAATGATCGGATTTTCTGACAACTTGGTCCGACCGTGTATATGCAACAGTTTCGGACACAATCCGTCAGACAAAATCCAACGGATTTGGTTGGCAGAATGTCCGACTGTGTGTACAGGGGCTAAGAACGCCCAGATTGGTCCCTAAATTGTCCCTCCTTGTCAGGAACCTGTCCCTAATGTTTAAAGTAGAACTATAGACAACTTTTTTTTTTCATTTTGGATAGAGTAACGGAGGGTTATAACCCCTGTAAGGATTTTTTTGCCATTGGAGACCCATTAGGGAGAGTTCCCTTCAATTCCTGTCCCATAGCTAAACAGGAGAAAGAGAGGAAATCCCTGCAAATTAGGGGAATCTCTTGGGGACCCCCAGGTCACCAGAACTAGTGTCCCCATTGGAATATTTACCCTCTATTACTTTTTCTGGGGACAAACCAAAATTTAGGATTTTCTTTTACTTTCACTTTTAATGATAATGATAATGGTAAACAGGACAAATAGAGAGGGAATCTTCCTAACAGGGACATGGACACAAATAAAGCTCGACAGGTGATCTATCTTTCCTTCACAAATGGGTGTCTGTGCCTACCTGAATCTTCCAACACTGAAGGCACGTCAAAATGACACAGCAGGGGCTATATATTACCCCTCTCTCTCAAAAATGGCCACCCAAATCTCACAGACTCTCCTAAGATGACACCCATAATGCATGTCAGAAGACACACTGGTGCCATACCTGACTACCCCCTAGATAGAAACAAAAGGGAAGAACTTCCCTTGCAAAACTATGCCAATTAAGGAACTGAGGACAGGTGGGGACACCTAGTGTTGAAAAGTGAGAACTACATGACTAATATCCTGTTACAAGCAGTTTGTTGGTTTCTGGTAGTAGCATTGTTCTTTCTCTAGGTCTAGGCCACCACTGTACAGTAATTGTATTGCTATTAACAGAGATGAACTACTGGATCCTCTCTCTGTATCATTGCTCAGCTAAACTCTAGTAACTAACTGTCTTCTAGTACATGGATGAGGTTCACCTAAGGCCTACTATTAGTCTTTCTAGTCTAGTCATGGATTTCTATCTTTTCAGCTTTTTTTATCCACATCTTGCATTTTTGAATGGGGAATCATTCCACTTTGTTGCCCCGCTGTTTGTCTACTGGCACCTGGGAGTTCTAATTTAATGGCTTTTGCTTTGCATGGTTGGGGCAGTGATAGCTTGGCTCCCTCTGAGGTGGTGTTTACCTTCTTCACAAAGGTCATTCCCTCCTTTCCCCCTGAAGGAGCATTCTTGTCTGCACTTCAATGCAATTCTGTTTGGAACTGAGCCATCCCTCCTGTCAGTTTCCAGTTAGTCACCTCTTATGTAGCCTGCTGTGCAGTTGCAAGTGTGTTTCAGGAACCCTGTCTAGGACTTGCAGCTTTTCCTTCTGTAGACACAAGTACTTTAACCACCTTTATATTTTTACACTTCATTCCCCTAATGCAAGTGGAACCCATTATCTTCTAAGTTACCAGACCAGACTTCGCAGAATAAACAAACTTGTTTTTTGGAGTATTTCTTCATGACACTTGTACATAAATCTTATACAGTTTAATATCCAACACCTCCAACCACAGACCTAACAGTTATGGTATAACTTTGCACGAACCACCTGTTTTGTCACAATAATTACTTTGCTCGCAGCAACAGTCCCCCTGAGGTAGTTTAGGCCACGACTATGGTTTATCTGATATTTTAGCTAGTTCAATTGTTTAGCTGGTACAATGGTGGGCTTACCATAACTTGATGGCCTTCCACATTTTTCTCTCTGTAAATTGTACCCAATGTGATTTCTCTACATTTTAGCGTTTTATAGAGGTTCTTTACTTCCCATGGCTTCGAAACTTAATGGGCACTATGTCCTACTCTTATATATCACCTTTAGCACGATTATCTAGCCTCCGGTTGAAGCACCACTCCACACAGTTAACACCAGCACTCACAGGCATTAACACGGGCAACAAAATGCAGTGCACAGTTGGCACTTGCCAACAAGTGGGTCTATCAATTTTCCACCCAGCTATAGGTGCATCTGAGCCTGTACATTTCTGTTCCTGACACATCATGGTCACGTTTAAAAATTACTGGAACTTCAACCTGAGATTGCTTCTGTATTTTTCTTGCAAGATTTCTCTAGCCATTCAGACAGTAGTCCAGCTACAAAATGTCCCTTCAGCCATCTGTCTGCATCGCTCCCAGTCAGACCCCTTTCCTACAGCATATCTCCTCTGCTATGTCTTGCAGTTCCAGTGTATATACCTGAATGTACTCCCCCACTATCTGCTTTCTGCCGATGAAGTGAGCCCTATGGTTCCCAAACATTGGCACTTGGCTATATGTCACTTATAGCTGGTTAACTATCTTGTCACGGGAATCGTGGTCTTGCACTGTGAAGTGCAGGATTAATCTTCTTGCTTTCATCTCTAAAGTATTAATGACCAGTTCCCAGCAGGCTCAATCCAACATAATTGAATCAGTATGTAGCACCCTCTAGGTAGGTATAATAGGTGCTAGAGAAAGGATTTTTTGGTTAGGATTAGGTACATTTAGGCAGGCCTGGCTGCCTGTTTGTTTGATTTGGTCTGGGGTGGGAGTGGCTCAGGGTAACAGCTGGTGACTCACAGGCAGCGTTACTGAGACCTCCCTTTTCTTTCTAGAAGATTCTCTAGAGAGCGGAGGAGAGGAGAGGTGGAACTGCCTGGGGTATTTTGAGGAGCCCTGACCAATCCCCAACCTGGATTGCCAGGGGGCAGGCCTCCTTAAATACCCTGGGTCAGCCCAGCTGAAGAGGGGTTTGAGTTGTTCAGAGCTTTGGAGATTGAATGCTAGGCTGTCTGGGCCTTTGATGGAACTCCCCAGTCTGGGGGGGGGGGGGACCTTGGGCCTGGGCTCAGGTGCGTATGGGGCCCTTAAAAATTGTGAAGGTGTCCTGGACAGCAAAGCGAGGACAGCAGGAGAGAACATTGCCGGGCAAGTCTCCAGAGGGAGGAAAGACTGGTAGCAGCCAGGAGGGCTGGTGAGTGACATGCACAGTCTGGAGGACTGGGGAGGCACACCCTAGAGGACTGGGATGGGTGCAGAGCCAGTGGAGTGGACTGTGGTGTCATGGGCAGTGGAGAAGGGCAGCTGCAGCCAGGAGGGCCTGAAGATTGGTTACTGGGCTCAATAGCCAAAGTTAGGACAGCTAGCCCCAGGAATTCTCTATTGCTACACTATAGGGGCCCACGGTCCCTGCCTGCAAAAGGCAGTTGCTAAGACCTGGCTGAGCCAGTTTCAAGTGTAACCATGCAGTTCTAGTGTGGAAGCATGGGCCTTACTTGGAAGCTCAAGCAAGTAAAGTGCTGGAAGAGCTGAGGAGTAATAGTCTGCAGTAAGAGTTGTGCTGGAGGAAGATTGGCATGAATATACAGGAGTGTATATAGTTAGTCCCAAGATAATTTTCACTATCTTCAATGGGCATCCCATACTTCCTTTACCCCATCCAAGTTCAAATTCCCCAATAAAATACAAAAAAACAAAGCATATGGACTGTTCATTGCCTTAGAGCATCTGAGGATTGAATGCCAGGCTGTGCAAGGTAAAAGGTGGGCCACATTACTTAGCAGGCCCTATGGGGGTACTGCTACCAGTAGTACTATTGAGCACCGGTGTCACGCCACTCTTAACACCACTGTCTGCCACCATATTGGAACTGCAGTACTTTGGTATCAGTTTTGAAGGGGCTCCCCACAGTGGTTGGGTCCCCTGGAGAAGCTGCATGACATTAGGCTCTGGACTGACTGCCCACACATCGGATCTCACAGTGGAGGGCTTCCAAACTGGCTGCCCAGCTACCTCTGCTTCATCAGGTGTGGTCTCTCTAAACTGCTGAAGAAGGAGAGCAGAGACACTTACTTTCTCTTGGCATGTCCAGGAACACAGGGTGTTGTGGGAAAAGCAGTTAAGGGCCTGTGCCTGCATCTGAGCATTGTGAGTAAAGAGTAAATATGCACTCTGCTACAGAGGTACTGCAAGCCACAAAAGATCTAAAGATCTAGCTAGCACATAAGGGTACGGTTGAACTGTGTCTTGCTAAGTCACTGTCTGTACTCAGTGATAAGGCCTTCCTGACTCCAGCGTGATCTATCATTAATCTTACCACTAGGCATTCACATAAATTGGAGCTTCAGCTCTATCAGGCCAGACACTTACGCTTTGTTTAGTTTCTCCCTTACAAACATTAGATGATCCTGTATGAAAATCACAGAGAAGGATATAAGTTACAAAAAAACGGAAAATTTATATCAAATACTTACCGTAATTTTCCTTTCCTGATAGGCTCCATGGCAGCATACGTGTGGGTAGCCCCGCCTCCATGATTACCCAATAGGACCCAACTCCCATAAATCTTTGCTCCTGGCTACTATCCGTGTTCCGTTACTAGCCTACTCCAGACATTTGGGAGGGAACTCCTGCTGCCATGGAGCCTATCAGGAAAGGAAAATTACGGTAAGTATTTGATATAAATTTTCCGTTTTCCTGAAAGGCTCCATGGCAGCATACGTGTGGGAAATAACTCGCCAAACACACCCAAAATGTCGAGCAAAGAACAAAAGTTTATTTAGCATTGTCAACCGACAAAACTTGCAAACCGAAATTAACAGAAGACAGAGCAGCTGGCTCTACACAATAATGAGAAACAAAAGTATTAATGGAAGACCAAGAGGCCGCTCTGCAAATAACTTCAGGCGCAACATGTCGAGAAGCTGCCCACGATGTTGAGACACTCTGTGTTGAATGAGCCGTTAGTGCCTCAGGAGGAGCCAAGCCCTTTGCTCTGTATGCCCTCTGGATGATCTGAACGATCCAGGTAGAGATAGATCTAGCCGAAGCTCGTAATCCTTTATTCTTGCCATGAGGGAGAACAAAAAGGAATTTTGTTTGCCTAAAAGGAGCCGTGACTTCCAAATATTGTTTTAGTGCGTGTCCTACGTCCAGAGGATGAACATCCTGACTCTCTGAAGTTTTGAAAGTAGGAAGCACAATTTCCTGATTCTCATGGAAGACAGAGGTTACTTTGGGATTCGATCCCAACATGGGAATCAATACTGCCCTGTCTGGAAAAAAGGTCAGAAAAGGTTCTTCCAAACCTAGATTCCTAATCTCTGAAACTCTCTTGGCTGAGGTTATAGCTACCAAGAAGATGGTCTTGAGAGTGAGATCCCTTACGGACAGAGGCTCTCTAGGATCCTTTCCAAGGTTCGAAAGAAAGTCCAGCACTAAAGGGAGGTCCCATTTAGGAAACCTTGGTTTTCTTTGGGGTCTGAGCCTGATAGCTCCCTTGAAGAATTGTCGTACCAGTGCATGATTCGCCCATGAAATACCTGTAAAAGCTGAAATAGCCGACACTTGGACTCTCAATGCACTGATAGCCAAAGGTAAATCAAGGCCTGTTTGGAGAAAGCTCAGTAAATTTTGTACTGTTGGAGAACTACAAGAATTTTCTCTGGAGAACATATGGGCTGAAAACTTGGACCATATGCGCTCATATACTCTGTTAGTACTCCCCCGTCTGGAATTGAGAAGGGTTTGAATAGCTTCTTCCAGACAACCAAGAGCTTCTAGCCTTTCCCTCTCAAAAACCATACCCTGAGGTGTAGACATGATGGGCATGGATGTAACATTGTGCCTTGAGATAGTAAATCCGGCTTGAGAGGCAGGGGAACCGGCTCTTGATAACTGAGGAGCAGCAGTAGAGGGAACCAAGGCCTGTTGGGCCAGAATAGAATCACTGCAAGGATCTCTACCTTCTCTGTCCTGAGCCTCCGAAGGAACTGCAGGATCACTGGAACTGGAGGGAAGGCATAAGCTGTCTGAAACTTCCAGTGTTCTGTGAGGGCATCTATCCCATATGCCTGAGGATCCCTGAACCTTGAGTAATATTTGGGAAGCTTCCAATTGCAGGGGGAAGCGAACAGGTCGACCTCCGGGGACAATCCTAATGTCAGAAGCCAATCGAATACTTCCCTGTGTAGGGACCATTCGTTGTTGTCCCTCTCGACACGCGATAGGAAATCCGCCTGAACATTCTGCACCCCTGGGATGTAGACCGCAGAAAGGTTGGACAAATTCTTCTGAGCCCAGTTCATTATCGGCTCCACCTCCTGTAGCAGAGACCAGCTGCGAGTTCCCCCTTGCTTCCTTACGTAAGCCACCGCGGTTGCGTTGTCCAACCTTAGCATTACCGAGGCATTCGCTATCAGCTGGTGGAATGACAGAAGTGCCTGGAAGGCCACCCTCGACTCCAGAACATTGGAGACAACTCTTTGTGATGGAAATGTCCACCTGCCCTGAGCGACATCCGAAAGGCAGTGAGAGCCCCATCCTCGGTTGCTGGCATCTGATGTTACCGTGACCCATGAGATGGGAATGATCGAATGGTGGTTGCGCAGGTTCTTCCCCTGCAGCCACCAAAGAAAAGATGTCCTCACGGCTGGAGTGAGGAATATGCGCTGTGTCTGGCTGGATAAGTCCCACTGTTGTAGAAACCCTTTCTGAAAGGGACGAGTGTGCCCCTGGGCCCACTTTACCATGGGAATGGTGGCTGACATTGTGCCAATCACCTTCAGACATTGGAGAGCCGAAAGATGGGATGACGCAAGGGCTGCATGAATCCTGTCTCGTATGACTCCAACCTTCTCTTCTGGAAGGGAGATGGTACCTTCCACCGTATTGAACTGTGCCCCTAGAAAGACGAGAGACTGAGTTGGATCTAGGTGACTCTTTTCTAGGTTCAGAAGCCACCCGAACTCTTGCAGAGTGGAGATGACTAGATCTTTGTGCTCCAAGAGCTACTCTCTGTTCTGAGATAGCAGAAGTAGGTCGTCGAGATAGTGGTGGAGACGAACACCTTTGACTCTGAGAAGGGCCACAACTGCCAAAAGAACTTTGGAGAAGACCCGTGGGGACGTCGTTAACCCAAAGGGAAGACATGTAAATTGTAGATGTTGATTGCCTACCGTAAAGCGGAGGTACTGTTGAAACTCCTTTGCCACGGGCATATGGAAGTATGCATCCTTCAAGTCGAATGATATCATCCAGTCCCCCAGATGCACTGACTGCTGGATGGTAAGCAGAGATTCCATCTTGAACTTCTCTTTGTGAATGAAGGAATTGAGATGAGTCAAATCTATTACCGGCCTCCATGTGCCGTTTTTCTTTTGAACCATAAACAGAGGGGAATACATGCCCTCTCCACGTTCTTCTTCTGGAACGGGGACGGCTGCGCCTTGATCCAGTAAAGAGCTCACGTAGGTCAATAGGACTTGTTTCTTCTCTTCTGATTCTGGAAGAGTTGTGGGAATGAATCTTAGCCTTGGGGTGTTGACAAAACCCCACTTGTGACCTGAGGAAACAGTTTTTACTGTCCATAAATCCCGAATTGAGGCCGCCCAAACATGCCTGAAGTGGAGAAGACGAGCCCCCACCTGACAAGCTTGAGCGGGCCCAATTTCAAAAGGATTTAGCGGAATCCTGCTTGCCTGACGAACTCCCTTTTGAGGTATTTTTAAAAGAAGACTGCCTGGATCTCCATGACCTTGAGAATTTTCGACCAGGTCTATAGCTACGCGCCTCCCTGGCACGATCAGGGCCCTGTCTCCTTGGAAATGGACGTTTTTGATTCTGAAGACCTCTGTCCTGGGGAAGAAACCCAGATTTCCCACCTGTAGCCCGGGATATGGCAGTATCCAGCTTGTTACCAAACAAAGATGTCCCCTCAAAAGGAATACGGCACCAGGCCTGTTTGGATGCTGGATCCGCCAGCCATGGACGGAGCCATAACACACGGCGTGCTGAGACAGCTGCTAACATATCCCGAGATATCAGGTGAATAACATCAATAGATGCTTCCCCCAAAAAGGTAGACGCCATTCTGATTTCTTGAATAGGGGAGTCTTTGGCTGTTTCGATAGAAATACTCCTAAGGAATTCTTCCACATTATCAGCCCAGGATTCTATGGCCTTAGATACCGCTGCCATTGCAAGCACTGGTTTGCAAGCCATTCCAGAAGTCAGGTAGATCCTTTTTAGGTCTGAGTCGATCCGCCTTTCTAAAGGATCTTTAAAAGATACCGTATCTTCTAAAGGGATGGTTACATATCTCACCAAACACATGAGCGCTGCATCCACCAGTGTAGCTGACTCCAGGTGTTTCACATCCTCTTCCTTAAAAGGGTATAGCTTCAGGATCTTTGACTGCATGGAACCCTTTTTATCCATCTTGCTCCATTCCTCGGTGATAATGTCACCCAACTCCTTATTGAGCTGTTTAAAGAATTTTCTCTGCTTTGGTGGGGAAGTAATAGGGTCTTCCCACTTCAGAGCTTCTCTCACTGCTTTAACCAATGAAGGCACCAGTCCATAGTCAAATCCTAAACCAGTATCCTCTAAGTCAGATTCACTGTCTGAGATAGGAGCAGAGATGCGACTTGGTTGAGAGGATTCCCATGTCTCCTGCAATGGGTTCTCTTCAGTTGGAGGGACCAACAAATCTGACGGGGATTCACACGACTGTAGCGCATCCCTCTCCTGCAGAGATTCCTTCAAAAGGAATCCTGTCTTACCTGTCTTACTATCGACTCCAAACGCTGGTCTGCACCATCCCTTTCATCTGCAGCTTTGGAGAAGCAGTGATCGCATAGGGATTTGTCTAATGGAACAGGCATCCTGCACCCCCAGCATGATTTTTCCGGCCGCCTGCTAGAGTGAGCAGCAAGGGGGTGAGAATAATTCTTGTCACGCTGTTCAGACCTTGACCTATGCTGGCTAGACCTTAAGGAGGATTTATGGCGGTGTGATCTTGATGATCCACTGCGTCTAGAGGCATTATGCTGTGGATCAGACCCAGAAGGGCTGTAAAGACAAAACAGACAGAAAGAGAAAAGACACACAGTCAATCCTACCTATGCAAAACTCTCTCCATTATAAAAACATAAATGCTAGCAACCTACCGAACATAAGCGGGCTGACCACTAGGAGGCAGTAAGGCGTCCATATCCCAAACAAACCAACAGATCAAGAAGTACTGCAAACCAAAGAGAAATAAAAATGCATTATTTTTTTTTAAGAGTAAGCATTTCCCTAGCCTAAGGGACATGCTCTTACCTTAAACCGCCGAACTGTCAGCCCCGGGAAGTCGCTGCGTCCACTGCAAACATTCCCAGGGTTCTGTCAGCTTCCAAAGATTTTTAAAAGTGGCGCCCGTGACGTCATTGCCAACGTCAGACGCGAGGCGCTCGCGCGCATGCGTGGGAACCAAGCCTCGGTTTCACATCGGGTTCGCACATGCGCAGAACGCCTGTGTAACCCGGAAGTAGGAGAGAGAGGTTTGCTGGAACGCGGAAGCGCCCGAAAAACAGCATAGAGAAGACCGTTTAGACAAACAAAAAGGGCAAACACACAAATAAATTGCTGCCATGGATACACAAAAGGCTCACCACTCCACCAACGATCACCTGGCCGAACAGACTGGAACACACACGCCGTACCTCCAAGCAGATAATGGTCACCCATAGCAACGGGACACAGACCGTGCACACTTCAGGTAGGAAATCCTTTCTTGAGCGCTACTCTGCAAATACACTCCATACCCTGCTTAACAGTCAGGGCCTATCGGAGGAAAAACTCTCAGTCAATCAGCCAATCGATCGTCGTGAAGTTTTGTTTCCGGGAAAGAAACCATCTGGTCCTACTGGGGAGGACAAAAAAGGAACACGGATAGTAGCCAGGAGCAAAGATTTATGGGAGTTGGGTCCTATTGGGTAATTATGGAGGCGTGGCTACCCAAACGTATGCTGCCATGGAGCCTTTCAGGAAAGATTATTTCACTTTTTTGGGTATATTAATACCTTTAATATCTGGGATTAACTCCTGCGCTAACCACAATTGCTTTTGACGGTGAAAAAATCAAATAAATGATATGCTTGCTGCATACACACAAGCATAAGTACAAGCACAAGCAACATTCAACAATTTTGTAATGAAAATGATTGAGTAAGTGTTGTGCTACCACTTCAAACTCAGATATTGTTATAAATGACAAAAGAAAGTGATAAAATAAACCATAAATGTATCTAATAAAAAAGTGCATCCTTATTGTGCTTCAGTAAACTCATATGGCCGCGTACACACGGGCGGACTGTTCGCCCAACAGTTTCAGCGGACAGTTTGACGAACAAGGTTTTTCGGAAACTCCGTAAAACTGTCCGCTGAAACCTTGTTTCAGCGAACAGTCTGTTCGTGTGTAGGCTTGTTCGTCAAACAAAGTTGCGCGCATGCTCAGATTTTCACGCCGAAAGTTATAATGCAGTGTATAGGACGTCGTATTTTTCGTCCCGTCGTACGTACCGTTCACGTCATCGCGCACGGTTTCAGCAAACTGTTCGTTCGTCGTGTGTGGCCATGTCCGTCCATGCTAATTTTGAGCGGACTGTTTGCCGAAACTGTTTGACGGACAAAGTTGTACGCGGCCTATCAGTTTATAAAGTGCTAATTTATCAAATCAATTTGATGTGACATTCATATCACATAATCTTCAAGTGCTTCTTTAACCACTTCACCAAACACCACTGTGCACTCAATGCCCTCACCTCAATGATGTGTTATATAATGCATGTACAGACACATCCAGCTTAATATCTCCACCAATATGAGAAGCAGGGTTCCACTATAATCTTCTAAAATCTTTCTTTACCTTAGGGTAAGAGTCAGTGTGATCAGGTGTTGGTGACGGTGTCCATGTATCATTATTACACAGCATAAGAACACCACTTTGAACATTTATGAACTGTTCATTTATCACAAACTTTATTTACTTCAGTGCTGCACCATCACTACATATTACTGTTTATTGTCTCCAACAACTTTGTGCTAGCTGCTATATGTTAGGATTTGTGCAATAACCCGAGCACAATAGATGTCTGTTTTAACTCTCTCCTCATTGGCTCACTGATTGTGATTGACAGCAGTGGGAGCAAAAGGCTCCACTGTTGTGTCTTAGCCAATGAGGAGCGAGAGACCCGGGACAGCTGAGGCTCCTGTTCATATCGCTGAGGGGCCTCAGGTAAGTAGTATGGGGGCCGTGGGGATGCACAAAGGTAAAAAAAACTGCAGCCTTTACAACTACTTTAAGGCCAATACTGTACCAGATTTCGCTAGATGGTAACTGGCCATGATCAACTTGAATTTTAAACCAAAAAGAACAAGGATATGAACATATACTGTACCTATTGGACAACTACCATGGCAGGGCCCTCAGATAATTCAACCCAGTCACTCACTTTTTCATAAATATATTTTCCGAGTAACTGATGGAAAGTAAAACTCTCCATAGTAAGTATACTGTGTTATGGTGCTGGTGAGGCTATCTCACACTTAATGGCTTTGTAGAATGGATCATGTAAAAATGTTTAAATCTAGTGGGAGTGAAAAGCACTGGTGCATTAGGTCGATTTGTGCTGGTGGACAAAGCTGGTAAAGTTGTCTTGCTTCTTATAGCCCTACTAAATTAATCCAGGAGAGTTGGAGCTGATGGAAAGCAACGGAGATGTTGGTGCTGTAGGATAAAAGAGGTAGAGTTGGCTTGTTGGTGATGGTTCAAGGAGCCGATTTTGTATAGCCAGTCTCTTCTAAAAACTTTTTTTTTCAGCAAAACATTATGAACCCATCTGCTGTGAGCAAACTGGTGAAGCAGAAATAGTTATTGCCAGGCCCGGATTGGCCATAGGGCAAACCGGGAACTTGCCCGGTGGGCCGCGGCCGCCAGGGGCCGCCAGGCTGCAAGTCCTTGCGGGGCTTGAGCTGGCGCCGTTCATCCAGCCTCTCCTCGGCCGCCCGGCTGCTTAGCCATCGGCGCCGGGGGGAGGAGCTAGATGAGACTCCTTCGGCCTCTGCGCGGCTGCGCGGCCGTCTGTACAGGTCAGCCGTCGGTGCCGGGAGGAGGAGCCAGAGCAGACAACTTGGAGCCGGTGAAAATGTGAGTTCAGAGCCCCCCCCCCCGTAAACTGCATAGGAGGAGTGGGGGGGAGGGGGCGGCTGCATATAGAAGAATAATTCTCTCCATCTTCCTCCTGCAGTAGCGGAATGCCTACGAGAGGGAGAGGAGAAGCATTCAGAGATTGCAGGAGGAGGATGGAGAGAATTATTCTTCTATATGCAGCCGCCCCCACCCCTCCTCCTATCCTGCTCTCTGCTGCTCCCCCCTGGGCTCTCCACCGCACCCACACTTTCTGCCATCCCATGCTCTCCACCTCCCCCCTGTTCTCCAAGGCACCCATACACTCTGCCACCCCCCATATTCTCCACCTCCCCCCATGCTCTCTGCCACCCCCCCATGCTCTCTGCCACCCCCCATGCTCTCTGCCTCTGCCCCATGTTCTCTGCCACCCCCCATGCTCTCTGCCACCCCCCCATGCTCTCTGCCACCCCCTATGCTCTCTGCCACCCCCCATGCTCTCAGCCACCCCCCATGCTCTCTGCCACCCCCCCATGCTCTCTGCCACCCCCCCATGCTCTCTGCCACCCCCCATGCTCTCGGCCACCCCCATGCTCTCTGCCACCCCCCCATGCTCTCTGCCACCCCCTATGCTCTCTGCCACCCCCCATGCTCTCTGCCACCCCCCCATGCTCTCGGCCACCCCCCATGCTCTCTGCCATCCCCCCATGCTCTCGGCCACCCCCCATGCTCTCTGCCACCCCCCATGCTCTCTGCCACCCCCTATGCTCTCTGCCACCCCCCATGCTCTCTGCCTCCGCCCCATGCTCTCTGCCTCCACCCCATGTTCTCTGCCACCCCCCATGCTCTCTGCCACCCCCCATGCTCTCTGCCACCCCCTATGCTCTCTGCCACCCCCCATACTCTCTGCCACCCCCCCATATTCTCCACCTCCCCCCATGCTCTCTGCCACCCCCCCATGCTCTCTGCCACCCCCCCATGCTCTCTGCCACCCCCATGCTCTCTGCCTCCGCCCCATGTTCTCTGCCACCCCCATGCTCTCTGCCACCCCCCCATGCTCTCTGCCACCCCCTATGCTCTCTGCCACCCCCCATGCTCTCTGCCACCCCCCCCATGCTCTCGGCCACCCCCCATGCTCTCTGCCATCCCCCCATGCTCTCTGCCACCCCCCCATGCTCTCTGCCACCCCCCATGCTCTCTGCCACCCCCCCATGCTCTCTGCCATCCTCCCATGCTCTCTGCCACCCCCATGCTATCTGCCACCCCCCATTCTCTCGGCCACCCCCCCATGCTCTCTGCCATCCCCCCATGCTATCTGCCACCCCCCATGCTCTCGGCCACCCCCCCATGCTCTCTGCCATCCCCCCATGCTCTCTGCCACCCCCATGCTCTCTGCCACCCCCCATGCTCTCGGCCACCCCCCCATACTCTCCACCTCCCCCCCATGCTCTCTGCCACCCCCCATGCTCTCTGCCACCCCCCATGCTCTCCGCCACCCCCATGCTCTCCACCTCCCCCCATGCTTTCCACCTCCCCCCGTGCTCTCCACCTCTCCCCGTGCTCTCTGCCACCCCCCATGCTCTCCACCTCCCCCCATGCTCTCTGCCACCCCCCATGCTCTCTGCCACCGCCCATGCTCTCCACCTCCCCCCATGCTCTCCGCCACCCCCCATGCTCTCCGCCTCCCCCCATGCTCTCCACCATCCCCCCATACTCTCCACCTCCCCCATGCTCTCTGCCATAACCCCTTACTCTCCATCTCCCCCCATGCTCTCCACCTCCCTCCATGCTCTCCACATCCCCCCATGCTCTCCGCCATCCCCCATGCTCTCCGCCATCCCCCCATGCTCTTTCCTGGTCACACCTCACCCCCTCCCCCTCTCAGGGGATTTGTCAGGGAGGACAGTGGGGAAGGGGTCGGTTAACATGTCATGGGCTGCTCAATGCAAAATGCCCGGGCCTATTTTTTGTCCCAGTCCAGGCCTGGTTATTGCCCTGTTTAGCTGTTAGTGGAACCATTTATAAATGTGCTCCTGGGAACTGAATACCTGGAAAATGAGTGCCTGGCAAGTCAGGTGTGATATTGCCTCACCTGGAACATGTGCTGATCACTGAGGCACACACTTGTGACTTCTTTATAAGTTTGGGCCAAAGGAAATAAACTGTGCAAAGAGCTATAAAAAATGTCCATATCATGAACTAATTAATTTTTTGTTGTGTATATCAGGCCGCTGGGATAAAGGCAATTGGATATATAGAAAATGAAGTATTTTAGGCTGATTAAGTACATGTCTCAGAGAAACAAGAACAGCAAAGTAGAAACAATATTCAGTGCAGCTATTAGGAAGCACAGCCTACATATGTAATAACCCTGAATAAATATACCAGTCCCCATGTATAACTGTATTTAATGAAAAAGAAATACACATTACAAGTAATTTATAAGATTATTTATTTATATTAAGCTCATCATTTTCACATGGCTAAAAGAAACTCTATACATTCCCATTAAACAATCTTTAGATAGAGATCCCCCTGAGGAAGACACGTGACCCTGTGTCGATACAGGTAGGGGAGGGGCTAGGACAGTACAGGCATTTGGGCTCTAATGTGTCTGTTAGTAGTCATTTGGGAGAGAGTGGATGTGCGGCTCTGTGGGACATGCTTACCACTTATTTGTCTGCTTTAGTTTGGTGCGCTGCAATCACCTGTAATATATAAGTAGCCTGTATTTTAATAAACTCTTGGAAAAGGTTTTAAACAATTCAAGCACTATTGGAGTTTTTTTCCTTTTATGCACTCTGATGCTGACAACTGAAGTGGAGATGGTTGGAGGAGCGTAGGGTAGGAGCCTGCAGTTTTGGATTAACCTTATTGAGCTCTGGAGTGGCTCACAGGCGCTAAGTGACCCAGCCTAGTTGAGGGGTCACATTCCCAAACGTGAGCCTATACCCACTGGGGGGGGGGGGGGGAGCATGTGTGAGGTGATCCAACGGTGGTTGCACACATTGACATCATAGTGTGTTTTTATTTATCTATCAAGCCACTCATGGAAGATTGCAATGCACTTATATATCTGGGTATTTAGCACTTTAATGTTACATGGACTATTGCACATGTTTTTTCATCACATTGACTATTATAATCAATAATGTTATTATTCATTTTGTTCAATTTTACTGTTTTTTTGCACATAATTTTGCACATATAGTGAATGTAGATGTAGCATGGCACCTTTACTTTAAATTTACTTAAGAGTGTGTTCCATTTTATTACTGATTAGCTATTATATATCAGGACAATAAATAAAAAAAGTCTCACAGTCTTCTTATCATTATAGATATGCGGTGGCATTCATGTACCCTAGACTAAAAAGGATAAGAGTCTTTTGCAAAGCCTGATCCCTTAATACTAAATATCTTCTAGATGTCAGCTTGAAAATATTTCTCTCTAGCCTTCCATTGAAAAAGGCAACAGGAAGGATCCACATTTCCTTCTCTGACGGTGGTTCATGCAAATTAGTTAGGAAATAAAAATGTGAAATATTAAAGAATATCCTAAAGCCTAAAGTTTTTTTCTTGTTTAGGATAGTGTAGGGAATGGTTAAAACCCCCATCATGTTTTGTTTTGTTGCATAGTTGGAGAGATTTTACTTCAGTATCAAAGATACAACAGGCAGTGGACAGAAATCTCTCCAAAGTAAGGGAACCATTCTTAGCCCTTGTAGGCTACACATGATCGGAGTATGTCCAATAGGAGCATTTTGTCGGAAAATTTTACCGGCAAGTTGTAAAACTTGGTCTGTCAGATATTCCGACGGAAACAGTCCGATGCAGACCACACACAGTCGGAATATCCGACAAAACGGTCCGATAGGAAACATTCCGTCGAAATCTCCGACCATGTGTACAAGGGCTAAGAATGCCCAGGGTGGTCCCTAAATTGTCCCTCCTTGTCAGGAACCTGTCCCTAATGTTTAAAGTAGAACTATAGACAACTTTTTTTTTTCATTTTGGATAGAGTAACAGAGGGTTATAACCCCTGTAAGGATTTGAAAGAGAGAAAATCCCTGCAAATTAGGGGAATCTCTTGGGGACCCCCAGGTCACCAGAACTAGTATCCCCATTTTCAATATTTACCCTCTATTACTTTTCTCGGGACAAACCAAAATTTAGGAATTTCTTTTACTTTGACTTTTAATGATAATGATATTGGTAAACAGGACAAATGGAGAGGGAATCTTCCTAACAGGGACATGGACACAAATAAAGCTCGACAGGTGATCTATCTTTCCTTCACAAATGGGGGTCTGTGCCTACCTGAATCTTCCAACACTGAAGGCACATCAAAATGACACAGCAGGGGCTATATATTACCCCTCTCTCTCAAAAATGGCCACCCAAATCTCTGACCGTGTGTACAAGGGCTTAGACAGTTGTCACCAAAACAAATGCTCCCCACGTTTCTCTTATGGCAAAAATGGTCATCAGAACAAATAGAGAGGGTGAATTTCCCCAGAGGGGACACAGAGAGCAATAAAAAACTGACGGGGGTATTCAGCCTGCTCCAAAACTTTAAAAAAGGATTTGGCTTTAAATATAGTTTACATCCATTAGATGTCTAGGTTATTAGAGTGTTGTTCTATACATTGCAATGAGAGTGCCAAACAAACGTCCAAGACACAGTTCGAATTCCTCCTAAACGGGTTGAGATTTGAAACATTAATGGCTGATTCACCTGTTAGCACTGTCCATGTTGATGATCTATTTCCTGCCATCCCTTGGTTAAATTTGCTCCATGTATGGGCGGCCTTAGAAGATCTGAATTCAGCACCATTTGCTCTTGTGTTTAAGCTACTGTGTTTTGTCTCCTGTACAAGAAAGAAATAGCACACTACAACTGGTTTTCTAGCAAAATAGAAGCAAGTGTTGTAGTGATATAAAGGGAACGGCACCACTATCAGAAAATGAAAAAATTTTGAATCTCACCAGTCCAGCACACCATATGCTCAGAGTAGAGCTATTTATTAGTCTGTGATCAGTGAATATCTCGGCTCTGAGCATATGATGTGCTGGTTAGACTCGACATTTACAGTATGTTCTGCACAGTCTAGGGTGCCCACGTGTCCCGGATTGCCCAGGATTGTCCCTTAATGTGTATTTGTGTCCCTGGTCCTGGGCACCTTCATTCCAGAACAATACAGTGTCCCAGAATGAAAAATAAAAACATAACGCCAGTCTGCCACCCTGATAAACATTGCCGAAGCAGCCAAACAAACTGGTTGCTAGGGCCACCCCGCCTCGCGCCTAGCAACCAGTGACGTTGGCTGAGTGAGGCTATCCAGAGCTGCCCTGCGCTGAGCAGCGCACCTCCGAGTCCTCCCACCTCCTCTCCTCCTTCTCTGCCTCTGGCTGCAGCAGCAGAGAGAGAGAGAGAGAGAGAGAGAGAGCAGGCAAGCGTTTTCTGTATCTCCTCCTCCTGATTCTAGTCCATACTGCTGGTAAGCCAGGATCCGCCATGGCAGCCTGTGCCACTGCCCAGTGCCAGTCCCGAGGCCGACTACTCCCGCTGCATGCAGCTCAGTGCCAGGCCAGCAGCCCCACTTCTCTCCTCCTGAACCTCCTCCCGCCTACGAGGGGTGCAACTCGAGCCACCAGCCAAATTTCCAGGTCTGTACACTACTCACTGACTAATACTATTCTATGAGAAACATGCATGTTTGCAATGAATCATTTATTGCTTTTAAAAATGTTCCTTCTAGAATCTGATACTGTATGTTCGTAACAATAAAATTTTCTTTTTATTTATTTCTATTTTTTTACATATGTATTTCTGTGTGGCAGAAAGTCTGGCTATCTATTCCAAATAGGGTGACCAGCTTGGTATTAGACCCCTTTCACACCAGGCGTCAGTGGTAAAGTGGCACTATTTTTAGCACCGCTTTACCATTGTTTTAGCAGCGCCATATTGGCCGCTAGCGAGGTGGGCAGGGAGCAGTGGATGGAAAAAGACTTAAATAAAGCGGTTTACACCTGCCTACATCCAATCCAATCTGATCCACCAAAAACAAACGGAAGGGGATCCGTTACCCTCCGTCTGGGCAGATCTAATTGGAGGGCACCCGGGAGTTACTAGACAGTGGAGTCTGTTTACACCTGGCCATCCATAGAGTAGAGTGAGCTGTGTCTGCTCTGCATAAACTGAGTGAACACAAACCCCTCATTTGCCTGCTCTGCTCAGTAGACAGATTCCCCCGCTGAGCAAACCAGAGTTAAGCGGAGTCCAGCCCGTGTGAAAGGGGCCTGACTCACTCAAGGTATTAAAACATGAGGGTCAGCATCAGTGGCAGGCTAAGTCAGCAAGGATCACCTGAGCAGAAATGATCTTTAGGTTACCCAAACTATACTGTAATGATTGTTATTTTCAGCACCGACGGCCAATCAATGCTCGAGAGCAACATTCCTAAGAAAGATACTGTATGCCTCATAGCTAATTTAATAGAGATAAAATAAATACATTTATAGGAGAAATTTACTGTGAGATTAAATATCAAATTGACTTAAAATAACTTATCTATGTTGGTGATAAGTCACTTCCACACAACCATACCATATTGCACCGCAGCAGCACATTATACTGTACCATACAATTGCAGACAATGACGTAAATGGGTGCAAGATTATATTGCACTGTAATAGAAAATGCCATGAAACAATAGCTGCACACCAATATCTCCAATATATGGCACCATTAAATTGTACATTGTGGTTACTGTAAACTCCCTTTTTACACTAGTGGTCTGTGTAAATGGATCTGTTTCATTGGTGATCATCATTATAAATTCCCCCTTTACATTGTTGGTCAATGGTCAAGATAAATGTATCTGTTATGTTGGTAATCAGCATAAATTCTCCTTTTACATTGGTGGTCAGTATAAATTCCCCCTTTAAATTTATGGTTAGTATTTATTCCCTTGTTACATTGGTGGTAAGCGTAAATGCATCTGTTACTTTAGTAGTCAGTGTACATTTCCTCATTACTAATTCCCCACTTATATTGAGTGTCAATATTCTCTTATTTCATTAGTGGTTGGCAAAAATGCTTACATTATAATAGTGTTTAGTGACAGATAGGCCCTTTTATATTTATAATCAGTAAAGTGTACCCAAATATTGGTTTTCAGTGGAAGAGGACCCTATTACATTATTATCATTGGGTGAAGGGTTTCTCTTCATTGGTGTCAGTAGGGACAGCAATAAAAACCTCTTGCTGCTGTAAACATGGTTCACAGACCTGCCTTGATGCCTTTATTGCCACCAAGCCCCTTTAGGTTTTAGGATCACTCAACCACGTTTTTATCCACTCTATACCATCAAGGATTAAATAATTTGTATACAGATTATTGGCCCTTTGCATGACCCTATTTGGGTGGAAGTATTGGCTGTGACCTCCTGGCGGTATTGTGGATGTTCAACTTTCGTTTTTAATGTCTTGACTGCTTTGCTATAGTAGTTGGTGCCTTATCATATTATTGGTATGTCAGTGCTTGGAGATCCCCTGAAGTCCTAAAAGGACTTGGCTGGATATGGAGCCACAATCGCATTTGACCTCTTATAGCGAGAGGTACACGTGAGCTGGTAAGCGAGCCTTTCAGCCTTTGGCGGTGGTGAAGCACAGACCCACAACTCAAGGTGGTGGATGGTGGAGATACTCACCAGGAACATCGGTATATGTCACTTGTGGACTTTTTTTTTCAATTGTATTTCATTTAATTAGCGCAACTCAGTACAAAGTTATACAGCAATAAAAAAAATAATAACCGGGGCCGAATCCCTCTCCACTCTATTAAAAACGGAAAAAAATGTTTTATCAGTTATGCTTTAAAATAGAATTTACTAATATGTGTGCGCTTTCAGTGTTTACCATATGTCAGTCCGCATGACAAAGAGCACTTTTTAAATAAAGTTTCATTATTGTTTTTAATCACTGTATCTGATTTTAGACTTTGCCAGTAGATGGGGCTACATGACAACTTAGATCATAAGAGGGGCACGGCACATTTTTCCATTATTGCTGAAACATTGGTCTTAACATTATAAGCAGACCTCCATGAATGTTTCTGTAGGAAGCCATATATCACTAGTTTCCCGCAGGAAAAGGAACATACATAAATCAAAACTGCAACTTACAAGCATGCACTCAGGCTTAAGAGCATAGCCCATACAAATGAGGGTACTGTGAAGGTTAACCACATTACATATCTTACAAGATTATATTTATTTTAAAAGCTCTAACCCTATATGAATGGACCCACAACCATAGCACATAGTAAATCAGGTCTAGAAATATGTGAACTATGTACAGTGCTTTATTCCATGTTTTTAAACATAGGAAAAAATGTATACTGATAATATCTGAAGGCTACCATTGCTGGCCTCTTATTTGAGAATGCTAATTACCTGGGTGTCATATTAAGAAGTTTTTGCATTTTCTAAATCACTGACCCAGATTATATATGCAGACCAGACCATGGACATTACCACATTACCCCAACTTTGCGTTCCGCAAGCTTCTTCCTGGTCAGTGTGATTCAGGGGGTACCGAGGAAAGAGACAGCCAGGTAAATAGTTCTGAAGGAGGTCAGAAATACAATCCTGCATCTTTTCTCAGCACAAGCTTCCTTTAACCACTCCAGCCCCAGATGGTTTGCGATACGGTACTGTGTTACTTTAGCTGACAATTGTGCAGTTGTGCGGCGTTGTACCCAAACAAAATTGACATCCTTTTTTTTTTTTTCCACAAATAGAGCTTTCTTTTGGTGGTATTTGATCACCTCTGCGGTTTTTATTTTTTGCACAATAAATAAAAAAAAACAGATAATTTAGAAAAAAAAAAAACAATATGTTTTTATTTTCTGCTATAAAACACACCCAATAAAAATGAATACATTTCTTCATCAATTGAGGACAATTTGTATTCTGCTACATATTTTTGGTAACAAAAAAAAAACAATAAGCAAATATTGATTGGTTTGCGCAAAAGTTATAGCATCTACAAAATAGGGGATAGATTTATGGCATTTTTATTTTTTTACTGGTAATGGCGGTGATCTGTGATTTTCAGTGGGACTGCGACATTGCGGCGGACAGATCGGTCACCTAACTGACATTTTTGACAATTTTTAGGGAACTAGTGACATTATTACAGTGATCAGTCCTGGCAGGGAAGGGGTTATTATCATAGGCGATCAAGGGGATAAATGTGTTCCCTGGGTGTGTTTACTAACTGTATGGGGGATGGGCTGCCTAGGACAACACACAGATCTGTCTTCCTGCATAGCAGAAAGACAAGATCTCTGTGTCATCCCCTGACAGAATGGAGATCTGCCTTGTTTACTTTGGCAGATCCCCGTTCTGTCTCTGCGGGGAAAGATCCTGGGAGGCTAGTGGCCATTAAGTCGGCCAGATCTACTGATTGGCTCCTCTGCTGGACAAAGGGTGTGCGCCCATAGATCGCCGCGTGCGAGCCTGACGTACACATATGGCGATTCGCACAGCCAAGCCAACCTGCTGCAGTATAAGTGCGGCTGCTGGTCAGCAAGTGATTAAAGCCATTTTTACTTTTTTTTTTTTTTTACTTTTAAAGTGTTAATTTACTTTAATTTACCTTAAAGTGTCACTAAACCCAGAACCCTACATTCACTATATCTGGCCTCCCACAGTATACAGAACATGTATATATTTATATATATCAGCAGTCTTGTGACTTCTATCAGTGTTCACTGGTTAAAGCTTTCTAGGAGTTTGTATTCTCCTTTGGTTGTCTTATGAGGCTGCATGACTCCTGACTCTCTGTCTGGACAGTGCTGATAGGCCCTGTGCTGATCAAATGCACACACCCAAAAAAAAAAAACCTCTCTTACAATGCACACCAAACTGAGCATGTACCGAGTGTCCCCAAGGCTCTGTACTATCAAGAGATGGATTGGGGACGGTGGAAGAATAGGAGGATCAAAGAAGACAGGCTCAAACAGAGTTTTTGCACAAGGCACAATATTGACTCCTTAGGTTCCATAGTGAGTATAAAAAGCATGCTTTACTGCATATACAGACTGATTTTACTGTTGTTGGTTTAGTAACATTTTAAGTGTTAGTTTACAGAAAAAAATGTGAAGGTAACCTAACACGGAGCTTACAAATCACAATCCACATGGTTTGTTCTTGAAGTGCTGATGGAGAAGTAGGAGTGCAGTAAGGATTTCAAATCACCAGATGGCCTGAGCAGTTCCGAGGTTGCTGACAGCTCAGCAACCCTGGAGGTAAGTACAGCGGGGACATTGGGAAGGAGGAGGGGGTGGTGTGAATGGTGTCCTATGTTGGAACACATTAACATTTTTTTTTCAAAGGTGAACTAACCCTTTGATCTCAGTGTTGCTAATCAATTTCCTGTCTACATTCATGCACTGAGGCAAAAGCTGCATGGCATTTCTATTCAACTTGGACTTTATGATAGAGACAACAGTGGAACGCATCTGTGCAATGTCATGGCTGCTTATAGTCTCCATTGAGAGCACCTGTGACATTGACAATGCAGGGAGACAGGGATAGAGAGTTGTCAACCATAACTGGAAGTGCCTGAACAAGGAAATTCATGGTAGGATAATCAGAATTTATATAGCACCCTTGTCCAAGAATAGGGCTACAGGCAAATTTAGTTGTGCTGGGTGGTAGACAGCCTGGCTAATTTGTAGTGTTTTAGTGGTCAAAAGGCTTTCTTCCTAATCCTGTTTAGCTGAGGCTTCTCTTATTTGTCAGTAGGTGGCGCTGTTGCCTTTGATATTAATATGATGAGCTACAGTGATTTCAGGTTATGAATAAACATACCCTTATCAGCCAATCAGATTCGCTGCTATATATGCTGAAAGAAGGTATTTATTTAGAGAGAGTCAGGTGATCAAGGTCTTTCCACCCAGGGCTGGGGCCTGGGTGGATGTGTGTGGAACAGCTCCTGGCTGCTAGGCCTGAAGCCTGAGGCCTATCCAGGTGGCCGCCGGCTGCTGGGTCCATCCGGGTGTTCGAGAATATGGTGAGAAAAGCCTACTAAAGATCGGAAACGATTCTGACAGGTATGGGGTTCTAAGAAAGCACCAGGGGTGACCTTTCATGAGCTGGAGGCTATGAAATGGCTGGGAGGACTTCAAGAGAGAACTCATCCAAGCAAGGCAATCTGTGTATGGTTAAGCTTAAAGGCTCTTTTTCCTGTACTGCTGTCTGCCTTATTTCACCTATTTTTGTCTAAGGAGTCTGCCAATATGCCAGTTGCTGATCATTATTAAGTGTGTCCTGTGCCCTATACCCTCTCTCCCACATTTTTCCTGTTGTGAGAAATAAACTTCTCCCTTGTTTAAGCATAAAAGTAACTGGCACCCAACTTTCTTTCTTGTTCATCATCCACCATGCCTAGTAACCTGCACCCTGAGGAATTATGTCAGCCCTCCCTACCTCTGGTAGTTACCATCGGGCTCCTGGAAAATAAAGGTAGGCGCTACATTTATTTTAATGAAAGGTTTACTCATTGGGTTTAGATTTACTTTAGTAAAATAAAGCTCCAATATTTTTAAAGGGCCCCCAGGAGCTATTGTGTTATGATGCACAGCAAATTAGCACATTATAGCAGACTTACCTGGCAGGTGATCCCCTGCAGTGCAGGGCTGTCTTTTCCCCCCCGCTAGCCATGGGCACTTCCAGCATCCCCCACTCTTCCTTCTAGGTTCAGAATGTTTGACTGCTTTATTGGCCTAGATGTAATGGCATCACTCCTGCTCATGCGCACAGGAGTCACATCATCATGTGGCATCACATCATCATGGCACAGAGCAATGCTGTAAATGTATACTGAGCGGCTCAATGTACATTGCCACTGGCAGGGAGGAGGGTTTATGAGAACAATAGAGTCATAAAAATCAAAAAATCCTACCTGTTGGGTTTTTTTTAGGTTCATTTTCATTCTTTATACTTGCCTTTCACACATTTTCTGACTGGATTCAGGCTTGGAGCTCATTCACACTAGCGGTTGAGGAGCTGTGAAATGCCATGGTTGAACCTTTTTTTTTACTGCCCCCAACCACTCCCCCTTTAGCTGCAGAGGCTTAGCGTATACACATACCATGGGCACCATGCTTTGCTTTGTAGTTGTGGTAGAAATTCTACCCCATGATGCTTTTGGCGGGCATAGCGCCCGCTGAGCATGACCCATTGAAATGAATGGGACTACTGTAAGCGCCCTGAAGCCGCATGCAAGGGGTTAAAGCAGGTGGTCAGGAGACAACACAACGCTGCCTACCAAATGCTCTCAGAAGAGTGATCCAAACGCAAATCTCTCTTCAGAGATCATAATACATGTGAACGAGTCCTTATGCACAGGTCGTCATTTTGTAAAATGCTTTCTCAGCTCGGCCAAGCATTCGTGTTTATATTATAAAAAAGGTGAAGGAAGCTATTGTCAGATACCTACAGTGTAACTTATCACATGAGAAAGAATAGTGATCATCAGGCCCGGACTGGGACAAGAAATAGGCCCGGGCATTTTAAACTGGGCAGCCCAGTCCCTGGGGGGAGTAGGTCGGAGATGTGGGGCAGGCGTTCGCGGGGGTGGTTGGTGACCAGATATTCATCCCGAGAACCATCCCCAATTCTACAAAGAGACATCTCCAGCAAAGATGACTCCAGACCAGCAAAGAGACAGCCCCCGACCAGCAAAGAGACAACCCCCGACCAGCAAAGAGACGGCCCCAGACCAGCAAAGAGACGGCCCCAGACCAGCAAAGAGACGGCCCCAAACCAGCAAAGAGACAGCCCCCGACCAGCAAAGAGACAGCCCCCGACCAGCAAAGAGACAGCCCCCGACCAGCAAAGAGACGGCCCCAAACCAGCAAAAGAGACGGCCCCAGACCAGCAAAAGAGACGGCACCAGACCAGCAAAAGAGACGGCCCCAGACCAGCAAAGAGATGGCCCCAGACCAGCAAAGAGACGGCCCCAGACCAGCAAAGAGACAGCCCCAGACCAGCAAAGAGACGGCCCCAAACCAGCAAAGAGACGGCCCCAGACCAGCAAAGAGACGGCCCCATACCAGTAAAGAGACGGCCCCATACCAGTAAAGAGACGGCCCCATACCAGTAAAGAGATGGCCCCATACCAGTAAAAAGACAGCCCCATACAGACAGCCCCATACTAGTAAAGAGACAGCCCCATACTAGTAAAGAGACAGCCACATGCCAGTGATGAGACAGCCCCATGCCAGTGACGAGACAGCCCCATGCCAGTGAAGAGACAGCCCCATGCCAGTAACAAGACAGCCCCAAACAGACATCCCCATACCAGTAAAGAGGCAGCCCCAATCTACTCCATTTCACCACCACTCACCCCGTTCCTCCCTGTGCAGCCATCACAGTGTCCCGGCTGGTGTTAGGAGAGAGGCTGCTGCTGTAGCTACAACTCCAGCACGGCCGGCCCGCGCGGTGTCTGTCCCCTGCAGGCACTTCCTGGAAGTCACAGGACAGGAACCTTCTCTTCCGCCTTTAGGAATGTCCGTATAGCGTGAGGTGAGCGGCGGCCGCGGTCTGTGTTAACCCCGTCCTGACCGCGGTCGCTGCTTACCTCCCGCCGTGCCGCCCAGTCATCAAGAGGCCACTCTTGCTCCAACATGCAGCCCAGGGACCGCGGCCCACCGGGCAAACGCCCAGTATGCCCTATGGCCAGTCCGGGCCTGGTGATCATTTCAGAAGGGACATTTGCTGTCTCCCCTGATCTGTAAGCTGAGACTGCCTGGAGACGGTCAAAGACCCAACACAACCTTTTTCTTAGTTTGTGTTCTACAATTTTGCAAACAAGTAATTTATCTTCTTCACTAATGTGCGATGATGAGGCTGTATTGATGGGCACTGATTGGCACTAATGAGGCATAATGCAGATAAGACTTTGTAATACTTAGGCTGTATGGGTTTATAATTATTTATTTCATATTACATTGCCTCTGTTTGTCTTTATGCATATGAACATGAATCCACCACACCACCATCCAGCACTCTGCAGATGAAATTGGATCTTCCAGAGACAATAGTAGCAGTCCTTGGAGTTAGACTTGTGGCTGTAAGGATCACTGTAACAAGAAATTTAATACAAAAAAATTGGATTTTGAAGGCAAACAAATGTCCAATTAACCGCTTAAGGACTGCCTCACGCTGATGTACGTCGGCAGAATGGCACAGCTGGGCACAAGCACATACAGGTATGTTGCCCTTTAAGTGCCCAGCCGTGGGTTGCGAGCGCGCCGCCGGCTGCGCACTCGCGACCCGGTCCTGAGCTCCATGACCGTGGCTGGGACCCGCGTACCCGATTGCCGCCGTTGTCCCGCGATCGGGTCACAGATCTGAAGAACGAGGAGAGGTCAGTGGTAAGTGTAAACAAACCTCTCCTCGTGCTTCCTGCTGAGACTGTCACTGAATGTCTGTTCCCTGTTATAGGGAAAGACAATCATTGACATCAGACGCCAAGCCTCGCCCCCCTACAGTTAAAAAAATACACACACACTTAACCCCTACTCTGCCCCCTAGTGGTTAACCCCTTCACTGCCAGTGACATTTTTACAGTAATCAGTGCATTGATTGCTGTATTAATGCCAGTGGTTCCAAAAATGTGTCAAAATTGTCCGACGTGTCTGCCATAATGTCGCAGTCACAATAAAAATCGCTGATCACCGCCATTACTAGTAAAAAAAAAAAAATATTAATAAAAATGCCATAAAGTATCCCCTATTTTGTAGACGCTATTTTGTAGGCACAAACCAATCAATAAACGCTTATTGTGATTTTTTTACCAAAAATATGTAGAAGAATACGTATCGGCCTAAACTGAGGAAAAAAAATGTTTTTTTTATATATTTTTGGGGGGTATTTATTATAGCAAAATGTAAAAAATAATGTGTTTTTTTCAAAATTGTTGCTCTTTTATTGTTTATAGCGCAAAAAATAAAAACAGCAGGGGGTGATCAAATACCACCAAAAGAAAGCTCTATTTGTGGAAAAAAAGCACGTCAATTTTGTTTCGGAGCCACGTCGCACGACCGCGCAATTGTCAGTTAAAGTGACGCAATGCCGAATCGGAAAAAGGGGCTTGGTCCTTTAGCTGGAAAATGGTCCGGGGCTTAAGTGGTTAAGATTGAAAAAACAGTATTTATTCTTTACAATTAAAATAGAAGCTAAAACATTTTCACATGTAAGTTACATAACATGTTAAACACATGTGTGGATCCTTTCAATACACAGCGCCACATATACTGTATGAGTTATATCAAATTACAAATCCAGTGGCATCCTCCTCAGCTGATTATGGACCAACAACTTAAAGTGGTTGTAAACCCTTACAAACCACTTTGACCTACAGGTAAGCCTAGATTAAGGCTTACCTGTAGGTCCAAGAAATATCTCCCAAACCTATACGGTTTAGGAGATATTTGCCCAAAGACGGGCACCGGTATCTACGGCGCATGCGCTGTAGACAGCGGCGCGCAGGCGCACTGAGCGGGGCATCGTCGATGACGGCAATGCCGCGAGTCTCAGCTCCCGTGCGCATGCGAGGGAGTGACGTCATCGCTGCTCCGGCGAATCACAGCGCCGGAGCAGCGAGACCCACGGAGACCCAACAAGAAGATGGATGCTCGGAACTACAGGGGACAGCGGTGACTTCGCTGGCTCCTGTGTCAGGTGAGTGACACATAATGGACTACTATTCAATGCATAGTAGTCCATTATGCTTTGCCTTTACAGGGAATGAAAGAGGAAGTAAACTCATCAGGGTTTACTTCCTCTTTAAGCACTTGATTTGCTTTCAGTTAGGAAAAATATAATAAATAATAAATAAATAATTGAGGGGGCATACAAACTGCCCATAATAAATATATTACATAGTATTTGAGGTTGAAAAAAGACACAAATCCATCAAGTCCAACCTATGTGAATACCTATTTTATTCTATCTTTTCATGTGACAAGACTGAAGAAATTACACTTTGCTACAATGTAAAGTAGTGAGTGTACAGCTTGTGTAACAGTGTAAATTTGCTGTCCCCTCAAAATAACTCAACACACAACCATTAATGTCTAAACCGCTGACAACAAAAGTGAGTACACCCCTAAGTGAAAATGTCAATTTTGGCCCAAACTGTCAATATTTTGTGTGGTCACCATTATTTTCCAGGACTGCCTGCACCTTCTTGGGCATGGAGTTCACCAGAGCTTCACAAGTTGCCACTGGAGTCCTCTTCTACTCCTCCATGATGACATCACGGAGCTGATGGATGTTAGAGACCTCGTGCTCCTCCACCTTCCGTTTGAGGATGCCCCACAGATGCTCAATAGGGTTTAGGTCTGGAGACATGCTTGGCCAATCCATCACCTTTACCCCCAGATTCTTTAGCAAGACAGTGGTCATCTTGGAGGCATTTTTGGGGTCGTTATCATGTTGGAATACTGCCCTATGGCCCAGTCTATGAAGGGAGGGAATCATGTTTTGCTTCAGTATGTCACAGTACATATTGGCATTCATGGTTGCCTCAATGAACTGTAGATCCCCAGTGCTGGCAGCACTCATGCAACTCCAGACCAGGACACTCCCCCCACCATGCTTGACTGTAGGCAAGACACAAGAGGCTTCCTTCTGGGATGGCTGCAATGCACACCAATTTGATGCAGTGTGTGGCATATGGTCTGAGCACTGACAGGCTGACCCCCTCACCCCTTCAACCTCTGCAGCAATGCTGACAGCACTCATACATCTATTTCCCAAAGACAACCTCTGGATATGACGCTGAGTACGTGCACTCAACTTCTTTGGTCGACCATAGTGAGGCCTGTTCTGAGTGGAACCTGTCCTGTAAAACCGCTGTATGGTCTTGGCCACTGTGCTGCAGCTCAGTTTCAGGGTCTTGGCAATCTTCTTATAGCCTATGCCATCTTTATGTAGAGCAACAATTATTTTTTTGAGATCCTCAGAGTTCTTTGCCATGAGATGCCATGTTAAACTTCCAGTGACCAGTATGAGAGTGAGAGCAATAACATCAAATTTAACACACCTGCTCCCCATTCACACCTGAGACCTTGTAACGCTAATGAGTCACATGACAATGGGGAGAGAAAATGGCTAATTTGGCCAGATCTGGACATTTTTACTTAGGGATGTACTCACTTTTGTTGCCAGTGGTTTAGATATTAATGGCTGTGTAATGGCTGAGTAGACTGTCCGGCTCCTACCCAGTTCTAGAGGCCTGTGATTTATATATATCCTGGGAGATATAGTGGATAAATATTACTGCTATATTCAAGTAACCACCTTCTCATTGTCCATTAAACAGCTGTCCATCATTTTTCTCATTCAGTCTGTGCCACTAATGGACACAGGGTGACTTAGGAGGTGCATGGGGAGCTGAAACAAGGGTTTTCCAACCTCTTCAAGGGATTCTGGGTTCCACCTGCCCTCCTGTCACAACCAGCTACATCATTTAATTCTGTTGTAGACTTGTCTTTAAAAGCCATAATGTATAACTGTCATGCATTTCGATCCTGAGACTCTTGACTTATGTGAAGTATATACCTTTAGAGAATAAACCCGTGATTTTTTAAACTGATAGGTAATATACAGATGGCTTAGCACGAAATGATTGCCGCCAGCTTTGTGACCATTTCTTATGTCATCTTGTCTCCTGGCACGTAACAGTTTTATCTTCCTAAAGAATGTAATTTATATGAGTTTGCATACATGGATTGTAAGTATGGGGCAGTATGGCACATAGCAGACTTAACAAAAGTAACCATTTAAGCAAAATATTTGCTAATGTAACTCTATCAGCCCACTCCCAGTTAAAATGCCTCTACAATTTTTTTTTTTCCTCCTTAGCATTTTCGACAATAACTTTTTATGAATTTTACATTATGCAGAATAGGGAGGTTAGGATACAAATTATACCAATAAAGAGCCAATACTTCATTACTAATATGCGCTTGTTGGATTTTAACTGAAAGCATATCTAATCCCTGAAACAAATTTTCTACTATATTGCAGTTAACCAATCCTTGTGGTGGCTACTTTAGGTTTCTGTTTTTAGGCTTTTTTTCCTTCTCTTTTCACATGGTAATCTGCCCAGTATAATACTTCCTGTTTTTGGGTGTTTCCTCTATTTATGGAGAATCAACAAAACCACCATTGGACAGCAACATTGCCTGGGGAGGGTAGTGTTAGATGTGCTAGTATATTTAAATGGAATTTTTGTAAGCAAGTAACAAATTAAAGTCTAATACCCCGTACACACGATCGGACTTCGAAGGATGTTGGCATACACACGATCACACAAACGTTGGCCAACAATTACGAACGTAGTGGCATACAAGACGTACGTGACATACGTGATAGTTTCATTACGAACGTTAGTTTTACAAGACCGAGCTCGTAATTGATTCCGAGCATACGTGAACTTGTGTACACACGATCGGAAGGTCTGACAACAAAGTTTTGTTGGCAGAAAATTTGAGCACCTGCTAGCCAACATTTGTTGGCGGAAAGTCCGCCAACAAATGTTCGATGGAGCATACACATGGTTGGACTTTCAGCCAACAAGGTCACATCCAACATTTCCCATTGGAAAATCCGATCATGTGTATGCGGCATAACTCCACCTGACACTTTTTAAGCAGTTACAGAAAAAGTTTTTTTTTTCTTTTAGAATAAAGGTTTTACAAATATTAAATAAAATCTAACTATTATACGTACCCCTCTCAGTCTTAATTGTTTTTTCTCAATATTCAAACTGACACTTTTGCTGGACAGCTTGATTTCTTGAAGGGAGTTGAAAAATAACAAACTTACTGTCCATATCACCAAGTAAAATTCAAGAAAAAAAAACCTTTAAAGAAATTTAATATAGTAACCACAAAAAGGGATTGGTAAACTACAATATATACAGTATTTATTGGCGTATAACACGCACAGGTGTATAACACGCACAATCATTTTAAGAGGGAAGTTTCAGGAAAAAAATTAAATTTTTCTATTGGCGTATAACACGCACGCGCTATTTGCACCCGATTTTCATGGTGAAAAAGTGAGTGTTATACGCCAATAAATACAGTAATTGTTTTTGGTTTTGTGATATTTAACCATATTGTTTAGGTTGGCCATATTTTATGCATACATTCAGGGTGATTTAACTATGATAACAATTTTCAAAAATGTTTTATTTTTTACTTTTGTCAGCAATCATATATTTAAATTCAAATGTTGAATGTTTAGCCAATGTGAACATGGAATGTTATCCGATTTCCATTTTTTAGCAAAATGCGAAAAAATGAATTCAATATATTTTTCTTAAGAGTGGGCAATGCCACAAAATATGAAACAGTGATCCAGTTTCTCCATCATAAGCAAGAAAAGACAATATAGTTATCCTGAATGGTAGAAGCCGTATTCCATTATTGACATGTACACTGGTAGCGGTAGAGGTGTTAATAATGTATAGAACATGTAGAAGATTTGAAGAAAATTTTATTTTAAATACTTTTTAAAAGTTTTTAAAAGTTTAACAAGTTTATTTAACAAATATCAATTAATTAAATATATGTAGAAAAATGTTCAGCATATATACAAAATACCACATTACTTAAAAACTTTGCATGATATAGTGTGAATTGATGATTCTAAAGTGGTATTTTCCATCATCAGTATGAAAAGCAGATGGTAATAGGTAGAAGGGATATCCAACATGTTTTGAAATATACAAGCATAAACAAAATCTTCAGGGATTTATACCACTTCTGAAATATAACGTATTTTCCTTTTAGAATCCATGTATATGAATTCCATATATGACATATGTATCGAGTATATGGGAATTACATTGCTTAACCACTTCAGCCCCTGAAGATTTGGCTGCTGAATGACCAGGCCATTTTTGCAATTCGGCACTGCGTCGCTTTAACTGACAATTGCATGGTCTACGACGCTGCACCCGAACAAAATTGACGTTTTTTTTTCCCCACAAATAGTGTTTTCTTATTGTGGTATTTGATCGCCTCTGTGGTTTTTATTATTGCGCTATAAACAAAAAAAAGCGAAAATTTTGGAAAAAAAACACAATATTTTGTACTTTTTGCTATAATAAATATACCCATTTTAAAAAAAAAAAGCTATTTCTTTTCTCAGTTTAGACCGATATGTATTCTGCTACATACTTTTGGTAAAAAAAAAATCGCAATTAGCGTATATTGGTTTGCACAAAAGTTATAGCGTCTACAAAATAGGGGATAGATTTATGGCATTTTTATTATTATTTTTTTACTAGTAATGGCGTTGATCTGCGATTTTTATTGTGACTGAGACATTATGGCGCACACATCGGACACGTTTGACAAATTTTTGGGACAATTGACATTTATACAGCGATCAGTGCTATAAAAATGCACTGATTACTGTAAAAATGTCACAGGCAGGGAAGGGGTTAACACTAGGGGACGATCAAGAGGTTAACTGTGTTCCCTAGGTATGTTTCTAACTGTAGGGGGAGGGGACTGACCTAGAGGAAGTGACAGATCGTGGTTCCTAGATAATAGGAACTCACAATCTGTCACGCCTCACAGAACAAGGATTTGTGTGTTTACACACACTCGTCCCTGTTCTGCCTCTCGTGCCCGCTATCGCTCGTGGCCGGCGTTCATCATAACCACCAGCCACTAGCATTGGCACCCCTGTTGTGCAGCGGGCGCATGCACATGCCTGCTATCCCGATCCTGCAAGCCAACATATAGCTACGACGGCTCACACGATCGTGCCGACCTGCCACAGTAAAATGATGGCAGCTGGTCAGCAAGCAGTTAAAAACTTGGTCTATATACATATCATTAGCAGAGGCATTCCTTCAGTCAAAGAGGGAAACATAAATTGTCTGTATAACTTGCCCTTTACATTGTACAGGACTGCTGGATGCTAACCAAAAGGTATGGCACCAAAGGATCTATATACTCAGTTAAATGCTTGATTCATTCGGATAACCATTATCCTAATGGAAATCAAGCAGCCCAAAATATTTACACATGAGTTGGGGATAATACTGAAAGAACCTCCCAAACCATGCTATCCAAATGCAAAACACTCCTTATAGACATCTGGCCTCCTGCTGTTTACAGAGAGCGTGGCTTCACTTATATTCATCCACCAAGACTATGTGGAAGAAAGGAATGGCACCAGCTGCAGTCCTCAGCGTCTTCCTAAATTGCACATGCGCACCATACTGGCGTCACGTGTGATGCACCGTGTTGTCGTCATGTGTTGCCACATCTAGTCCAGTTGCCTGGATGACAACATCCAGAGACCAGACTGGCGGCCATACAGTCATCTCTAGGGATTAGAATAAATTCCAATACAATTTAGAGAAAAGAAATGGCCCCTGATACGAAACAGGGGCCTTTGTGTGCCGGGTACAAATGTGAGAGCATACAGAGAAAAAAGGACGATCCCTTTAAGACAAGCAATGCCTCTACCATTACAAAAACAAATAATCATGATTGGGATAAATATTGAACGACATATGTTCACAATACTGAAACAAATATAAATGCAAAAAAGAACCCAAAGGTGTGGCATCTACGTTTGTATTTCAAACATTAAGGATGCAAAGCATCCTTCACAGGGATAAGGTCAGGGGGAAAAAATTGACCAGCACTGTTTTAAAAATTACCTATTTACAGAGAGCACAAATTGTTAGCTACCTATTTACAAGTAACACCAATCAGAGAACAAATTAAGGGGAATTTTAAGGAATAGGGAAATGAAGATGTTTGTATAAACCGTATAAATAATTTGCCCCTGTTTCTCAGAGGGTTTTTCAGCCAAGGGTGGAATCACCTGACTGAACTGACTTAGATTAATATTGGGTCATCTTCTTTTGTATTCAGAATTTGGGATGGAAGACCTTCAGAGTGGAGAATGGGAGGAATAAATGTCCACTATTCAAATGAACTACCAAGTGAAGTAGCAAGTTGAATCTGACTTGTCTTCTCTTTTCTTTAGCCTTACTAAAATCCTGGAAAAGAAATCAGCGTTGCATTGGCATATACAGTCCTTGGAGAGATATATTAAAGAGGATATCAACCCTATTGGATTGAGGATCCAAATATTTCCCATTCTTGATAATATTACTAATGATCTTAAAAAGAATTGGGAAAGTAAATGAAATGATTGCTCAAGGAATTTAATGATGTTATTGCAAAAGGAATTCCGGCAATACTTGGAGAATTTAGATAATGAAATCGTCTCCTTTATATGCTAGACTTGCTCCACCGAAAAAGCATGAGGAATATGCTAACTCTGAGAAAAAATGAAAAGAACATTTAGAGGAGTTTGCTAAATCAATACTTCAGAAAAAAGAAAATAAATATTGGAGAGATAAGATTTCATTCAGTGAGGGTCAGGTTTATAAATGGAACAATAAAAAATGTCAGAATTAGAGCTGCAATAATAGGGGCCATGAGACTAATAAAAACAATAATTATCTGTCTGATACACCATCTAATTCTTCTTCCTCAGCTTTTTCCCATACAGATCACCCTTTCCGAAAGAGAAACTGTGCCTTTTCCAAACAGCATGAAATGGAAGGGGAATTACAACAGATCAACAAAAAACGCACAACGGAAACACATCAGACAGAATCGTCACATGGTGGTAAAGATGGTGGGTACAACACTATGAGACACAATAGTGCATCAAATGGAGGTATAAATGATTCCACTTCAACTCGAGGTAAAACTATTAAAATTAATAAAGACTCTGGAACAAGACATGTGCAATTTGTTTTGTTAAGAAACAAAATTCGGCCCAATTTTGCATCTTTTCGGACATTCAGATGCATCCGAATAAAAAAATAATGAATTTCAACTAATACGAAAGAAATTATAACGAATGAATTCAACATGATTCGGTAATTCATAAAGATCTAATGAAACAAAAGGTAAATTCAAAGTAAATCTTACAGTCCAATCAGCTGATTAATGTTGTGCTGGAGGTTGGATTAGTGGCCAAGTGCATTCCTGAGAACTGAGTGAGCCATTATCTTGGGTAATGGATGTATTTCAGAAAGGATTAGTCAGACCATCGACCAACATCTTTGCATGTTATGGAATTGCCTCTTACACCAAAGATACCATCCATTTACTACCGATTTTGGAGAATTTGGAAATCCCAGATTCAGCAATATTATTAACCATTGATGTTGAATCACTTTACAATAGTATTCCACATGACTTAGGCGTTTTGGCTGTGGGACATATACTCCAGCAAAGGGCAACACAAGAATGGAAATTCAACATTTTCATACTACAAATGTTGGATTTCACCTTGAGACACAATGTTTTCCTCTAAACGGGCTCCCACTACCTCCAGGTACAGGGCATGGGTATGGGAACATGTTGTGCCCCCTTACTCCAACCTGTACCTGGGGGAGTGGAAGAAAGATTTTTTTTTTTTATTGGATGAACAATCGATTGTGAATACTCTGCACATTATTATGTGGCAGAGAAACATAGACAATATATTACTTATATGGGATGGTCCAGAGAATATATTGAATGGTTGCCTCAATCAGATGAATGGTAACAACTTCAACTTTGTTTTTTACAATGACATACGATCAACATCGATTCAATTTTTTGGGATATTAGTATTCTTAAAGACAACAAATGGCAAACTTACCAGCAAACATTTTAGAAAGGAGACCGCGGGCAACACTTTGTTGCATGTGGATAGTTTTCACCCAGAATGTTTAAAAAAAAATCTATATTGTTTAGCCAATTTCTGTGCATAAATGGAATTGTGCCACAAATGAAGATTTCCAACATGAAGCCGATGAGCTTACTAAAAGATTACTAGAAAGAGGGTACACTAAATCCACTTTAAAAAAAGCATTTAACCATGTAAAAGACATTAAAAGACAAGATCTTATTTTTAAACCTAAAAAAAGGAGAAGGGAAGACAATGTCACGGGAATCATACTACGATATCCCAATGAATATGATAAAGTGGGGAAAATTCTAACAAAATATTGGTCCATTCTCACCGAGGACCCAGCTCTTGGGAATTTGGTGACTAAGAATCCATAAATTACATATAAAAAGGCTGGATCTATTGCTGGAATGCTCACACAAAGTGAGTACAAGGGAGACTCAAGAAGGGACCCCTGCAAGCGTACCTATCCTATGGAGCCTGCTCACAATGTGTGGTCATTGGTAAGAGGACACATTTTACACTGCCTAGTGGGGAATACTTTCTTGTCAAACATTTTGTGAACTGCAAGACACAGGGCATTGTATATCTCATGCAGTGTCAGTGAGGTGCCTTTTATGTAGGTAAGAGGCGACAAGAACTAGGCCAGTGCATCAGCAAACATATTCACAACATGTGAATTGGCAATCTGTATTTGCCTCTTGGTAGACATGTTGCCACGAAACACAAATACAGAATGCCTAATGTTAATTTCACAGTCCTTGACTGAGTTCATATTCCATCAAGGGGAGGTGATTGGAATAAGTTCCTGCTCCGGCGTGAAATGCGCTGGATCAGGTATCTTAATGCCATGACCCCTCCAGGTCTCAATGGGGCTGAGAGCTTCAGACCTTTTCTGGATGGTTTCAACTCAGGTAAAACAGATTAATCGAGGGGAGTCTTTGGAATTTATTTCCCGTTTCCTTAAAATTTCCCTTAATTTGTTCTTTGGTGCTACTTGTAAATAGGTAGCTAACAATTTGTGCTCTTTGTAAACAGGTTGTTTTTAAAACAGTGCTGGACAATTTTTTTTCCCTCTGACCTTAAGCCTGTGAAGGATGCTTTGCATCCTTGATGTTTGAAATACAAACGTAGATGCCACACCTTTGGGTTCTTTTTTACATTTATTTTTCATTGCAGTATTGTAAACATATGATGTTCAATATTTATCCCAATTTGTTCATCATGATTATTTGTTTTCTGTAATGGTAGAGGCATTGCTTGTCTTGAGGGGAATGTCCTTTTTTCTCTGTATGCTCTCACATTTGTACCCGGCACACAAAGGCCCCTGTATTTGTATCAGGAGCTGTTTCATTTCTCTAAGTTTTATTGGAATCTAAGATTACTGTATCGGTGGCTTGGGTCTTCAATATGGCCACCAGTCTGGTCTGCGGATGTTGTCATCCAGGAATCCAGACATGTGACAATGCATGACGCCAACACGGTGCGTCACACATGACGTCAGTACGGCACGCATGCGCAATATAGGGAGATGCCGGGGACTGCAGCTGGCACCATTCCTGTCTTCCACATAGTCTTGGTGGATGAATATCAGTGAAGAAAGGCTCTCTGTAGGTGGCAGAAGGGCCAGGTGTGTGAGTCGTGTTTTGCATTTGGATAGCATGGTTTGGGAGGTCCTTTTCAGTAAGTATTTTCCCCAACTCATGTGCAAATATTTTGGGCTGCTTGTTTTCCATCAGGATAATAGTTATCCGAATGGATCAAGCATTCAACTGAGTTGATATATATATCACCCAGTGGAGTTATACCTCCAATCCCTGTCCTTTGGGGCCATACCTTTTGGATAGCATCCAACAGTCCTGTACAATGGCAAGGGCAAGTTATACAGACAATTTATGTTTCCTTCTTTGACTGAAGGAGTGCCTCTACTAACGATATATACCGTATATAGAATGTAAGTGTTTAAGCAATGTAATTCCAATATACTTGATACATATGTCATATATGGAATTCATATATATGGATTCTAAAATGAAAATACTTTATATTTCAGAAGTGGTATAAATCCCTGAAGAACGTTTTGTTTATGCTTATATATTTCTAAATGCATTGGATATCCCCTCTACCAGTTACCATCCGCTTTTCAAACCGATGGCAGAACAGCAAGTAGTTGGGAAGTATCACTTCAGGATCATCAATTCACACTATATCATGCAATGTTTTTACTTCTTGTGATTATTTGTATATATGCTGAACGTTCTTCTACAAATCTTTAATTAATTGATATTTTTTAGATAAACTTTTTTTTAAGAATTATTTAAAATAATTTTTTCTTTAAATTGCCTTACAAAATCTCAATGAGGAGGTCTAGTATTTTCTTACAATTTAAGGGATGATGACAAATACACACCTAGCTCCATGAGTCCTTAATTTATATGTACAAAATAGAGGATAGAATTAACATTTTCATTGAAGCTATTCTGCCTGCCCATAAGATGCATTAAAGATTTATAGGCCTATTTAAAATGTTGGGAACTTGAAAAGGTTATCTTTATAGCTAAATATTTGATAGTAGAGTCCATCTATCCATCAAGGAATAATTCACATTCTATTTAACCATATTTTTCACGCCTGTGTTTACAGTCTGGAAATTGGTTTTATTTATTTTATAATAGGAATCCTTATCAAATATGCAGACAGTGTTTTAAACTTTTATAATATCACTTGCATAGAAGCATTTGTTTTGGCTTTATTGACTGATCTGTAGCCACTTTATTGCTAGATTTGTTCCCAATTACCTCTGCAAACTGTCCCATCATCAAGGAATTAGGACATTTTTTGTTGTGCAGATCAGAGGGAAAATTGTCATACTTCCTCTATTATATGCTGACAATATAGGAACAACACATATTAGCGACATTACGACAATTTGTGCCCTGGTTATGAGGCAGTTTGTCATAGCCACACAGTAAACATTTTATATAAAAAATCCCTTAGTGCACCTCTGTTGCAAAGACACTTTCCGATATAAGAAGTATAAAAATACAATGGTCATTTTAAAGTAATCTGTGATTACAAATGTGTCTACAACTGGTGGTAAAGGCAGTGGACAAAATCTTTTTCCAAATTCAGTGCAATGAGCAGAGAGGGAATCTCTGTGTACTCTGCAAATTGTATTAAATTAAAGAATTCTCCTAGTTCTATTGAATGTTTGCTTGGCTTTATTAAACCAAACCTGATCAGGTTTAATATAGTGCACTAAGGTGCCGTGAAGCCTGGATGTCAAGATCTTTGCATGAAGCTTGACATCGTAATTTACTAAATATATTGCTCTGTTATTAGATGATTTAGTGAGCTCTTTACCTGGCTTTGACAAGGTTACAGTTAGCAAATAGTAGGGATAACTCATATAATATACTATAGTATTTTGTAATACCTTTTCAAAAAATTATCAGGGAATGCGATTTTTGTGGTTTAAAGAAACATTGTCACCTGTTTATTCAGAGAAAAGTGATAGCACCCAGGATATGATCACCACCTCACACTACTGAAGGAGTCCACGTGGAGTAAGCTTCTGTGTCTGATGGTTTTGAAGGATGACCTCACTGCCCCCCAGATGGAAGTGTTGAAGCATGATAATTAACTGCTCAGGCATGGTCACATGCTCCCTCATACCTGTTAATGCTACTCAAGTAAGGCTCCATGCACACTAGCTTTTTTTTTTTAAGCTAAAGAACAGCTTGAAAAATAGCTGGATGAAAACCACTGGTAATAGCTTGTTTTAGTAGCGTTTTAGTAGCATTTAGGAGCGTTACTTTTTTTGCAGTTCCTTTAAAAAAGGGGGAGAATAGCTAAAAGAAGCGTATTTAGTTGCATTTAGGAGTGTTCCTGCTGTAAAAACGCTCCAAGAAACTCTACAAAAAGATTTTTTGTCTGCTCCTAGACGCTGAAGCTCAAAAAACGCTAATAGCCTAAAGTAGTGTGCATGGTCACATAGGATAACACTATTCAGGTTCTAGGAGTAGAAAAAAATATAATAACAGTTTTTAGGAGCTTAAAAAAACACTACTGTGCATGGAGCCTTAAGCAACAAAGCAATGGCTCACGAGGAGTAGGAAAACAGCAAGGATTGAGGGTGATTGTGCAGTTCCTCATAATATATGCTAAATTGATCTGAGATGAATTTAAGGTTTGTTACTCTATTGTCTTGCTTTTAATTCTATCTAAAATGGGATTTTTCTTTGTGTGTCTTTGTCTTCCTTCAGTATAAAAAAGTGTTGTTTTTAACCTTTGGGGATTTGTAGTGTGCAAGGAGACATCAGCCACAGTATTAACCCCTTCCCACCACTGCCTCCTGGCCCTTAAAGAGGTTCCAAATTCCTGGAGGAGGAGGCGGACATTCCAATCTTGAGACCGCCGTAATTGGCTGTCATAGCAATCACATGATCAGAAAGTCCAGATCGCAAGTAGGCATTGGGAGCTTTCTGGCTTCCCGCTGGTAACTGTGCTGGGAGTGTGCAGGGTGCGTGCTCTCAGCACAGAAATGTTCACATTTCTGAAGCATATATGTGGCCTCTTGCCATTAAAGCCCACCAGCCAAGAGGCCGCATATATGGGGTACAGGTACGGCTGGGAAGAGGTTAAAATGCTTTCATTGGGCAAATTTTCCCTAAGTTCCTTTCCCAGTGACCCTAGTGTAAGAAGTGAGAGGATTCAGGTGTCTCCAGTACAGAAAACCATGGAAAATAATTAAAACATGACCTAAGTTTGAACTGCTCCTATATCACTAAATAAATGTATTTTTGTTGAAGTCTTTGTCTCAAAGAGATGTCCCAAATAAATCTAAGAAATTCCCAACATTTGAGAATAACAGATATTTGCAAATGTTTATGAAACCTATTACACATGTTTTGCGGTTACTGCGTGGGAACAGATGCAACCCATGCAAGATAATCTGACCTTAGGCGAACAGAGGGCCTTAGAAGAACTAAGAGAATTGCCCAAGTGTATAATAACACCTAGTGATAAAGAGAAAATGTGGTCTTCTGGCAAGAACAAGTATATTTAGATGAGGTATATAGGCAACTTAATGACCTGGCCTGTTACACAAAATGTCCCCGAAAGCCTTTTCCAGATCTGGTTGATGAGATAAACTACTGTCTTGGTAAAGCATTTGAAGTAGGCCTGCTAATGAAAAAAGAATATGAGTGTCTAAAAGTGAACAAATATAAAATCCCTATGTTCTATGTTACGCTGAAAGTTCATAAAAATATTTTAAACCACCAGCACGACCTATTGTCTCAGGGATAGGAGGTCCACTAGAAAGAGTAGGGAAGTATGTGGATAAACATATTAAACACTTGGTTACCAAATTGCCATCATTTGTCCTTGATTCATCTGACACCTTGCAAACTGAAAGATCTCACCATACCGGAGGACTGTGTCTTGGCAGGGGTGAACGTTGAGGCTCTATACTCCTCTATTCCATATGGAAAATAGGAGTTGTAACCACGTATGAAACACATTGGACTCACCTGAAAACAGTATTGACCAAACACTGGCACATCCTCCTCCTTGACCGTAGACTCAAAGAAATATTGGGTCCCAGACTGACCCTTATTGCAAAAAGAGCCCCGACTATAGGAGATGCCTTAGTTAAAAGTGAATATAGAAGCAAAGAACAAACCAGCAGGTTTGTATGGAGCACAGGCCATTTGAACAGCAAATTCTCCTGTGGGCTTTATAGTATATGTCATTTTGTAGTGAAGACAAACTCCTTTACTGACTCAGAAGGAAAATAAACGTACCAAATTAGGTTGTTTAATTGTTCCTTTAGTTTTATTGTATATCAGAACTAATAATCTAACTATTATAATTAAAAAAGATGATGAGTCACCAGTAGCTATACATTTCAGAGATGTGCATGGGGCCTCTATAGAGGGATTTAGATGTGCAGCCAGAGGCAGCTCTAGGCTTTGTGAGGCCTTAGGCAAAATTTAGACACGAGGCCCCACTCACACCCTTAATCGCTAAAAAAAATTCAAGCAAGTAAAAATGGCTGCAGAAAGATGCGTGGATCTAGCACACAGGCGATCAGGACCACTTCCAGGGCACCCTCCTCACCCATCAGACATATGCAGCCAATACAACATCTGGGACCCAGCAAGGTGACAACCCCTCTAGGATTTTCCCCTAAGCCTTGGGAGAATGGGAAGGGGGTGTCACTGAATCATTCCACATCCACAAAGGAAGGAGAATGGGGGGTTTCCAGCGCAGAGAGAGAGAGGGTGAGGGAGGGTGAGAGGGAGGGAGAGAATGAGGGAGAGGGAGGGAGAGAGAGGGAGGGAGGGAGAGAGAGGGGGAGGGGAGGAGAGGAAGAGGGAGAGAGAGGGGGAGGGGAGAAAGGAAGGGGAGGGGGAGAGAGAGGAAGGGGGAGAGAGGGAGGGGGAGGGGGAGAGAGGGGGAGGGGCAGGAGAGAGATGGAGGAAGGGGGAGAGAGATCTCTAGCCCCGTTCCTGTCTGCAGCCCCTCCTGTGTACCATATCCCAGTCTGCAGTGCCTGTCTGTGGGAAACTGAGTGTGATGCTTGGTACAGTACCTTCCATGCCAGCAGGATGTTTATGACGGTCAGCAGCAGGCAGGGTCCATTCTCATTCTGGGTGGGGACAGTGTCCTGCTCCTTCCAGGGGATCTGTTTGCTGTGAGATAGAGTGGTCCCTGATCACCTTTACCTTCCACCTGTCCTTGTTTTCCGGCCCCAGTCAGCCTGTTCTCCAGTCCTGGGAGGTCTTTAGAGCTCTTCTCCCTCCAGGACTATCGATCCTTACAAGCCTCGCTGCTCAACTTGCCTGCCAGGCCCGGACTGGGACTAAAATAGAATGAGCAGCCCATGATAGAGGTCCCTTCGCCGCTCCCCAGCCTGAGAGACCCCCGCAGCAGCCAGAGTGAAAAGAGGGGGAACCTCAGGGATCGGTTTGAACTGGAGCGGCACGGCTGGGCTGTCTATATAAGGGCAGGGGGGACCCTCCAGCCGCAGAGATCGTCCTGTACGGTCATACTGCATATGTAGTGCATCCCTCTTGAGCCCCTTAAAATATATGGGAGAGACCCTGTGGAAGTGTTTCCAGCAACTTACATATTAAAGCGGTGGTGTAAGGAGAGCATCAAGGATTTCTTTGGAGTGGGAGACAATCATATATTTACACGCCTTCTGTGACCCTTTGTAGTGGGGGGTCACGAATTTTCGGTAAGAGGCAAATTCAGATATACGGTGGTGGATTGAGCACTGTTCATCTGTGGAGGACCTTATTCACATTTGATTTATTATATAAGGACTACTTCGATATTTCACTTTATCTGTATAGATACTTCCTAATTCATTTCACTGGGTGTTTCCAGAATTTTTATTGTTCAATATCGGGGTTTGTGTTTTTGTCCCATATGTTAGGGGTGAAACAGAATTTATGGTTTAGTGCCACATTATTTGTATATGTTTATTATTTATGATTGGGTTTTTATTATTTAATAGTTAGGGGCTTGATAAAGCCCACAATTCATTGTCACATTATTTATTTACACATGGTGGGCTCTTGCCTTGGCTTATGTGAGATTTAGCGCAGCTTATATTTTTTTTCTTTAGTCTTATTTCTGTAGTTATGTAATACAGTTAAGCCATAGCTAAATCTGGTCTTTTGAGACCAATCTATATTTATTTGTGGTTCACCTTAGCGCAGTTTTTTCTTTCTTTTTCTCTCTTTTACAGATGGCACCTGGAGCCCATTAGTCATTCCAGTGATCAAGTAGAAGCAACTTAGGCGGCTGCGAGGCCCCTGTGAGTGCGAGGCCTTAGGCCACCTAATTTGCCTAATTAGAGAGCCGCCTCTGTGTGCAGCCATCTACAAACTTGAACTGCCCAACAGGAGAGGAGACAGAGACAAAATACTGCTACAAAAGGAGGTCAAATGGATATTCCTGTTGGACTCTGTCTCCTAAAGGTTTGAATAATAATTTTCCTTGAATAGTTTCTTATGAGCAGAATGTCCCTGTTTCTCTAATGATCTACTGTCGGACAAGATAGGGAGTCTTCCCTCTCTGTTTTACCTCTGTGGGGGCTGCACAGGATCGGTTGGAGGGACCGCCAGGCCAACCCCTAAAATTATATTGGTTTACCCATTATGCCCTAAGATAGATGCCTTGAAAACATTGGGAAGTAGGAATTATTCCCTTCCTCTGCCCCATTGTGGGCTGCATATGACTGGCAGGCAGGATGTTTTTTTCTATAGTATACCTTGTGTAGTCTATGTAGTTTCTGCTCCTTCAAGGGATATAGGTATATCCCATAGACTAGGGATAATCTTTCTTGATCTACCTGACCTTTGCTTGGTATCAAGAGATCCCTACATTTTCCACTTCTTTATCAAGTGATTGAACAGTACTGACTGGCATATTCAAGGCTTGAGTGGCGGTTCACACTAGTGCGATGCGAGAACCCTGCCAATCAACTGTGGCTTCCCGCATCACACTTGACACGCACGACAGTTCACACTGCCATATGCGAACTGTTGGGGAGTGTCATTATATGTTAACGACACCCCCATTTCAGCTCGCATATCGCACTGCGAACTGACAGTTCGGACATGAATCGGATCGCATATCTGTGAACACACATGCGATCCGATTCTGGTCCGAACAGAAAAAAGGGTCCTGTGCGTGTTTGGACCGAATGTGGTGCGATATCAGCCATACTGTCTGTATGGCTGACATCGCACCCGCACAGACATCGCATGTAATGTGAACAGCCGTGCGCTGAGAATTACATGCGATGTCTGTGATCGCGCTAGTGGGAACCGGCACTTAGATATCTTTTTATATCCTTTTCCATATTTGTAAAGTTTTATTACCTTGTTACACAGGTCTTTTGACTGTTATTTTCTACCTCTTCATGTCTCAGTGTATAGCCTGCTTAGTGCATCCATGTGAGAGCTACCAAACCCATTGACTATTTATACACAGTTACTAATTGTGATTTAAAAAGCCACAAATGTGAGGAATTAACCTTTAATTGCCATTTTAACCTGTGTGTGCCACCTTCTGTGTCTGTACCAAAGCCAAACATTCCAGGGTATGTAAACTTTTTATCAGGGCCATTTGGGTGATTTCTGTTATTATGATTTAAAAAGGATTACAAAAACTATGTGATAATAAATGGCTTCATGTGATTGCTATCCTTAAAATACAGTTTGTTGGCATGATCAGTCATATTTTCAATATTAATGCCAAAAGTTCACAATTTCTGCCAGGCTATGCAAAGTTTTGAGCACAACTGTACCTGCACCGATATAGCTATACGACACACTGCACCATGGCTCTGACCGCACTCATCTAGTAGCTATCAAGATCTGGGACATCAGAAGACTACAACATACAACGAGCCTTTGCAAGAGGAAGCAGGGCAGTGAGTTCTGTGACATATTGCAGACTGATCATATCGGTAGTAACACCAGGGTACCCGGAATGCTGGAACCCAGCCATACACTGGCCGGATTGGATGCAACCATATGATTGCATTCATGTTTACACTGGTTGCCGTGATCCACTTTGTGGGCTGATGCTTCCTTATGACATTATTATCCAACATGCTACAGGTGTGGAACGATCAGCGGTGCAATTAGCCTTCATTGTGGGCTGCTACATATCATTTCAGCAGCTCAATAGCTACATGAACTTCCCTGTTGCTTTCTATCCTTCACACAGGCTTCCAAGCACTCATCAATACCCACCTAGCTGGGATTAGGCAATGTGATCCACTTCAATAGGAACTGCAGTAGAGGTGGCCACCGTTACAGTGGGGGCTGACTCCCAGAGTCACCCGTGATTGAGGTTTTCACTGCATTTGCCCATTAAGGCTGCAAGATGTAGAGCTCCTCCATTCAGGTCTCTGGGAGGTCATCAGACCCGTGTTATCTCTGGACTGGCATAATTGGCTGCAGGTGCACTTATCAGGGGAGCCATATCGTGTCATGCTGTTTCACACTTTCAGTGATAGCCTTTGGGTGTGCATAAATTTATTTTCTTTCGTTTGGGGTAGTATACACGCAGTGAATACACCCTGCCATTAGTCAAAGATTGCTGCTCTGCACATGCTCAGTTGCTCTCTATTTTAGGCACTGTGCCATATTTATAGATGCCAATCTGCTGACAGCCTAAAGATTTACTGCTGTTCAGAGGCCATGGGCTTCAGCAAAATGTCAGCCTTCAGCAAGAAGAAACAGGAACAGGGAAGCTTGTAGCTGTATGAAAATAGCTATAGCTGTGAGAAATTGTGGAGTACAAGTTTGCTTTTTACACATCGTTCCTTTAACAGATGAAAAAAGTCCTTCTTATTTCAACACTGCTGTATGAAATTCCTGTTTGTCTATTTTTATTATATGTGGTGGTTCTTGTAAGTAACTTTCATTTCTGTGCTGTTAACTTTTTCTTGTTCAAAAATTTTTATTTTATGTTAAAATAAATTACATGTACAGAATATAAGACAAATTATGTGATACCAGAAATAAAAAGTAGACATATTGAAGTACGGATGATACAAAGCAAAGAAGAATTTCAAGATATTCTCGTGGGAATGACAATAAATGGCCTTATATATTTTAGAATTTGAAAACATTCTTATAGCTGAGTTTTAAACATTTTAATCCCAAGAAAATATAAATATGTCTAAAAGAAAATATATGATTTTAAAGTTTTGACCATAACTTCTAAAGTATGTTTATAGTAAGTATTATATAGTAAGGGAAGAACATAAAAGGTATATAGGAGGGGAAGGGGAGGGAATAATTCTCCGGAGGAGGTTTTATATATCATCTAATGTTGTAATTCTATAAAAATCTTAATCACCATAACAATAAAACTCGGTTGTCAATATTATCTGACGTATAATATTTAATCCAGGGTTTCCATATGATATCAAACTTTGTCATCTGGTTTTTATTTATAGCGTCCATTTTAGCATGGATGAAAGATTGATTCATTCTACGTTTGGTTTCTGCAATATTCACCACGTCTGTTTTCCACGCATTGGCTATAGTCTGCTTTGCGGCTATCAGGAGTGTAAGAACTAATTTGAATTGTTTCTGATTCAGAAAGGCTGGTTTTAAGTTAAGGAGAGCTATAATTGGGTCTGGAAAAATTGGACGATCAAAAAATTTTGTAATTATCAGAAAGATCTTTTTCCAAAATGATTGTACAATTGAGCAATGCCACCAGGTATGTATATAGGTACCTTTTTCTGGACAGCCACGAAAGCAGAGGCCAGTGTTGTCTGTTGAGAATTTGGCGATTCTCGCAGGAACCAAATACCAGCGTGTGAGAACTTTATATGATGATTCAGACGCCGCTGTTAACTTTTTCATGTAACTATGCAATGCATTGCAGAGGTTCATTGGTTGTCATATGTTGCAACTTTGAACTTTCTGCTGGTATTAATTTGCAAAGGGATAACTGAATACCAGTAGTAAAAGAGTTTTTTTTTAAATGGTCACTGATGTTATTTACTCAGACAGCTTTCTTTTGGTGATACTCTATAGGGCTGATTTACTAGGGATTTCTTAAGCTTAGCAACAGAGGTGGGCTATAGTAATTTTTTTTTTTTGCTGATGCTGTGGTGGTTCTGGGATTTCAAAGATCTATCATAATAAGGGTCAGATCCTATAGGGCCAGGGTCCTATAGTGAAGCACTGAAGCCCAGCTCAACCACTGTGGTGCACATAGGCACAGGGATACAATTGTGTTGATGCTTTGCACCCCCAGATCAGACATGCTAGATCTGGCCCTGATCATTATGTATTTTATATTACAGTACTGTCCGCTATAGTACTTTGTTCTATGTTTCTGAGTGCTTTCTAACCCTGGTCATAAATACCGACCTGTCCCCCCCACCCCGTGGTTGACTCCCACAACCAGTATGAAAGAAACAGTTGATTCATAGGTGCAGCTTGCTTTGACTGTCTATACTTTCCCAAGACAAGCAACGGGAAGAGAAATGCAGAGGCTGACACCCCCCCCCCCCCCCCCCTGCATTCCTCTTGCCATTGCTTGTCCTTGGAAAGTGGTCTAGATGAGCTTCAGCTATGAATTAACAATCTCCTTCATAGCTGTTGTTTGGGGCAGGAGGGTAAGGGGACAGGTCGGCACTCAAGGCTAGGATTAGAAAGCACTTAGAATAGAACCATGGGACAAGCTACTGTCTTTCCATAGGGGATAGAACTGTAAAATAAAAATTCTAATAATAGATCCTCTTTAACCACTTCTGCCTCGGAAGGTTTTACCCCCTTCTTGACCAGAGCACTTTTTACAATTTAGCACTGCTTCACTTTAACTGGTAATTGCGTGGCCATTCAATGCTATACCCAAACAAAATGTGTGTCCTTTTTTTCCCACAAATAGAGCTTTCTTTTGGTGCTATTTGATCACCTCTGCGGTTTTTATTTTTTGTGCTATATACAAAAAAAGAGCGACAATTTTACTTTTTGCAATAATAAATATTTCCAAAAATGTTTTTAAAAACAAATTTCTTCATCGGTTTACGCCAATATATATTCTTCTACATATTTTTGGTAAAAAAAATCGCAATAAGTGTACATTGATTGCTTTTCACAAAAGTGTTGGCGTCTATAAACTATGGGAAAGATTTATGGAATTTTTGTTTTATTTTTATTTCTTTAATAGTAATGGTGTGATCTGTGATTTTTAGTGGTATTGCGGCAGACAGATCGGACACTTTTGACACATTTTTGGGACCATTGACATTTTTACAGCAATCAGTGGTATATAAATGCACTGATTACTGAGTAAATTACACTGGTAGGGAAGGGGTTAACACTAGGGGCGATCCAGGGGTTAAATGTGTGTTCCCTCGGTGTGTTCTAACTGTATGGGGATAGGACGGAGTAGCAAAGGAGACATTTTGCTGTTCCTACTTACAAGGAACAAACAACATGTCTCCTTTCCTCTGACAGAACAGGGATCTGTGTGTTTACACACACAAATCCCCATGCTGCGCTCGCGCACGTGATTGCACGTGGCCGTGGCGATTGCGAGCACCGGCCACGTGCATCGGGTCCTCCACCGTGCAGCGAGCGCATGTGCGCCCCTCTGGTGGCACATGCACATGCCCTCTGGCAGCTCTTAAAGGAACCCCGTACCTGTACGGGGTTTCGTGTAGTCGTGCCATTGTGCCGCGGTATATGTACGTAAGCCAGTCGGGAACCGGTTAAAGGAGAAGTACAGCCAAAGCTTGTTTGGCTGTACTTCTCCTGTTAATCACAAGAGTGCAGTTCGTTCTGCACTCCTGTAACCCATTGTCAGCTGACAGCGGGCTGATGCCCACTGTTAGCTGACGTCACAGAGCCTGTCCAGGCTCGGGAAAGATCACAAGCATATGGTCAGGATCCGCCCACATGCCTGGACCGGCACCTGGCTCAGCATCTCAACGAGCTGCCGAGAGCCTGAGACGGTCACTCCAGCCCCCACCCCAGCCCAGCGCTCCAGTGAGCGTGGGAGGGCAGAGCATGTATGATCCCCCCCCCCAAATAAATTCCCATACTTTTCTTTCAATATAGGTTAAATCCTGAAAGCAGGCATACCGCAATGAGAAATATTTAGTCAGAGAACAAAAAAATTATGTTATTCAGTGAAAAAACAGACAGCATACAATATATATTAGTTAATAGTAAATTAAACCTCTTTGATGCACTGAAAAAAAGATGAGGTGCACATAGTGCCGCTGCTGAGACAATGAACATACAAACTGATCGGAAACCCTTCAGGGTCATTGTTTAACTTAAGCCGCCTAAATCCCCATGACACGGACAGCTAGCATTTGCATTTTTTTTTTTTAGCAGATGGCACTATGCACCCTTACATAATTATCCGTTGTCGGTCCATACTGTAACAGCAGAGGTGTCCAGTCCACCTCTTATTTTTTGTGAGGTGAAACAGTGGGGTTGCTTGAAAACTGTGGGGTTGCTTTTTGGTGGCTCTATAGCCCAAGCACCCCCATGGCATCACCGCCTCTTACTAATTAAATTAGCAATTAGCTGCATTGGCTGTAATAATCCTATAACGCTCAAGTAGAAATCATATTTTCATTTTTTATTTTACGTGAACATCACTGAGTATTCAAAGAGAACATCTCTTTACCTTACTCATTAAGCTAACTGACCATTGACTTCATTAGGGCTAATTCAGACAGGTGATCAGACCCATCCTCCAATCTGAGCTGCTATCTGCTGCATGTGAACCCACCTCAGAGCTGCGCACAAGCAGCCCATAGAAGTGGATGCACATGCAGCAGCTGCATGGACATAATCTCATGTCATAATTTGACATGCAGACAGGAGGGGTTGCACAGAACCGAATGCAAGCAGATCTGTACACCCGCTCTTGCCTGCATGTCAAATTTTGACCTGCAATTGTGTCCTTGCATTCACTTCTGTGGGCTGTTAGCATGCATAGCAAGGATTCACATGGAGCAAACATGGCTCAGAACAGAGAATGAGTCTGGACACCTGTCTGAAAAGAATTATCCTCCTTTATAAATTACGACTAGGTGAAACCTATCAGAAGTTTGGTGGTTGTTGACTGCATGCTGTGCTTAAGGTGTTACTAAACCCAGGACCCTACATTTACTATATCTGGTCTCCCACAGTACACAAAATGCGGAGATGCAATTATTTTAATAAATATAAACTGCTAAATACCTTTTCTCATCTGCATTATATAGTATGGTGACCAGACATCCCCGGTTTCCGGGGACAGTCCCCGGATTGAGTCCCCGGACAAAGTCTGTCCCTGGTTTTGTCCCCGGATTGGATTTGAACAGGGACTGAGGCAATTTCAAAGACAGTCAGTGCAGAATAAAAAATCTGAATTACGCACCTCCGCTCCGCCACTCCTACTAGCTTAGGGGGGTGTATTTTTTCCCATTATCTGTGGACCTTTCTGATGATCATCTGCTGGTCGGAGCGGAGGGAATATTTTTTCAGTTTCGGGCGCATGTCCATTCAGCTCCGCCCGCATGTTCTTCTGCCTTGGCTGAAGTCCCAGCCAAGCCGCCTTCCTGCTTATCTCCTTGCCTTCTCTGGTGGAGTGATCTTCCTTTGCTACCCACCCTGTAGTAGCCGTGGGCCTTGAGAGTAAGACTTGACATGCTGTGAGGCGGCCGGTGGCGGCGATGGGCAGAGAGTCGCTGAATGGCGCCATTACCAGTAAAAAAAAAAAGTCCCCAGATTTAATTTTATAAATATGGTCACCTTATTATATAGCAGTCTTGTGACTTTTATCAGTGTCTGGCTGAGCACTGGTTAACCACTTGCTGACTGCCGTATAGCAGTTTTACTGCTACAGGGCGGCCGTTGTGCGTAGGATCACATATATACTGTATACGTTATCCTGCATTTATGGGTAGGGGGCAGCTCACTCCTGCTGTGCTTATACACAGTGGGAGCCAATCAGCAGGTACAGCGGAATCGATGTGCGCCGCACCAGCCGATTATCCAGCAGAGAGGCAGAACGGCAGTCTGCCTATATAAACAAGGCAGATTGCATTCGGACAGGTGCGTAGGCATGGATCCTGTGTCTCTGCAAAGCAGGGACATGGATCCATGTCTTCCCCTAGTAAAGACACCTCCCACACTGGAATTGAACAGAGGCTAGGCACACAGTTAACCCTTTGATCGCCCCTGATGTTAACCACTTCCCAGCCTAGTATAGTGAAAGTACATATTTTTAGTACTGATCACTGTATTTGTGTCGCTGGTCCTCAAAAAAGTGTCAGTGTCCGATTTGTAACTGCAATAGCTCAATCCTGCTATAAGTCACTGATCGCCGCCATTACTAGTAAAAAATAAATAAATTATTAAATAAAAAGTGATCAAAAACCACCAAAAGAAGCTCTATTTGTGGGGAAAAAAGGACATACATTTTATTTGGGTACACTGTCGCATGACCACGCAAATTGTCAAAGTAACGCAGTGCCAAATCGCAAAAAATGGCCTGGTCATAAAAGGTGGTAAATTTTCCAGAGCTGAAGTGGTTAAAGTTTGTAGGAGGAGTTTTCATTCTCCTCTGACCATGCTATGAGGCTGCATGACCCCTGAGTTTCTGTCTGGACAGTGCTGATTGACCCTGTGCTGATCACATGCACCCTCCCAAGAAAAAAATCTCTAGCAATACACACCAAATTGAACATGTGCAGAGTGACTCCAGTGTCCCTGTACTATCAGCAGATGGATTGGAGACAGTAAAAGAAGGGGAGGATCAGAGAAGAAAAAATCAAACTGCCTTTTTACACAATGAAGAGGATTAACCCCTTAGGTTCCACAGTTTGTATATGCAGTAAAGCATGCTTGTTATACTAACTTATTTTACTGTGGTGGGTTTAGAAACACTTTAATTCCTGGATGTATTAATAAATGATTTCCTTAGCAGTTAAAAAGAATGTGGTCTACATTGTCTATCAGAAAGGACATTTCATTTACATAAGGTGTTCCATCCTTACATGTACTGCACAATCTTGTTGTTTCTGTCTAAATATAACATCAGCTACTTGATATATATGATTAGGGCCGAAAAAATCAAACGTGCTCATTTTAAAGGCTAATATGCAAGCTATTGTCATAAAAAGTGTTTGGGGACCCATGTCCTGCCCCAGGAGACATGTACCAATGCAAACATTTTTTTAAAAACGCCCATTTTTTTTTCGGGAGCAGTGATTTTAATAATGCTTAAAGTGAAACAATAAAAGTGAAATATTCCTTTAAATATCGTGCCTGGGGGGTGACTGTAGTATGCCTGTAAAGTGGCGCATTTTGCCATGTTTAGAACAGTCTCTGCACAAAATGACATTTCTAAAGGAATAAAAGTCATTTAAAACTGTTTGCAGCTGTAATGTAATGTCGGGTCCTGGCAATATAGATGAAAATCATTGAGGAAAACGGCATGTGTCCCCCCCCCAGCCCATTACCAGGCCCTTTGGGTCTGGTGTGGATATTAAGGGGAACCCTGCACCCAAATGTAAAAAAAAAGGCATGGGGCCCCCAGGCCCTATTTACTCTGAACAGCAGTATATAGGCTGTTTCTGGGTTACAAACAAGATAGGGACTGTAGGTTTGTTCTTGAATTAAATCTGTTTGTAATTTGGAGCAGGTAATTTTTTTAAGTGTAGCTCCAGTCAAAAAATCTATTTTTAAGCTTTATGTATAATATAACATTGTAACATTTTTTTTGCTGTCTGTGCCCCGGTTCCAAAGATTTCACCTCACTTTCTGTCCCAATGACAATTGGATTTTGAAAATTTTGAGTTATTGGGGAAACAAGGATTGGTGATAAAGCATCAGTGGAGACACCTTTTTCTCATATTAACTCTTACAGGAGAGAATTTCCCTTCCTAGGGGTAGATTTCCTATCACTTCCTGTTGTCTCCCTCCGTTTGTAAGTAGGAGTCTTTGTAAGTCGGTTATTTGAAAATAGGGGACTGCCTGTATATACTATACAGCCTGCCCTATGCACTCTGTGGAAAATTGGGCTGTTAGGTGTTGCTAGTTCCAGAACACTGTAAGCCCTCACAGTTACTCTTGGCGGGCTCTGCTGTGAAATATTATATAAAAAATTGTAATTACATGCCTCCGTTAAACAGGGGCAGAAAAATTGGGCCTTAGGCGGCGGTAGTGGCCCAACACTGTAAAGCCTCACAAATACTCTTGTTGAGAGCAGGAAAGGGCCCTGCTGTGAAATATTAGATCAAAAATTGTAATTACGTGCCCCTGTTAAACAGGGGCAGAAAAATTGGGCCTTAGGCAGTGGTGGTGGTGCCACAACACTGTAACCCCTCACAGATTCTCTTGCTGAGCGCAGGAACAAGCCCTACTGTGACATATTAAAGCAAAAATTGTAATTATGACCCTGTTAAACAGCGGCAGAAAAATTGGGCCTTAGGCAATGGTGGTGGTGGTGGCACAACACTGTAAAGCCTTATAGATACTCTTTTTGAGAGCAGGAACGGGCCCTGTAATTACTGTAATTACATGCCCCTGTTAAACACGGGCAGAAAAATTGGGCCGTAAGCAGTGGTGGTGCCCTGAACCAAAAATATTCTTAGAAGGTATCATCATGAAGATTGAGGAGGAATAGGATAAGTACTCAACATAATACGATGGTCACTCAGCATATGCAGTCTTCAGGGGATCCCACATCCATAGAAAAATCAATCAGTTACATCAGCATCAGGTGCTTGGTAGCTGGTGATCCAAGACTGATTAATTTTTATGAATGTAAGGCGATCAACAGAGTCTGTGGACATGCGCACTCTGTGATCGGTTACAAAGCCTCCAGCAGCACTTAATGTGCATTCAGAAAGAATGCTGGATGCAGGACAGGCCAGTAGCTCAATTGCATATTGAGCAAGCTCTGGGCAGTGGTCTATCCTCAAGACCCAGTAACCCAGTGGATGTTCTGTTGGAAAGGTCTCTAAGTCTGATCTTCCCCCTAGATATTCCTGCACCATGTAATTCAGATGCTGATGATTGCTGGAACTGATCAGACCTTGGTTCTGAGGATTGAAGAATTGTTTGAAGGCCACCTTCTCTACTGCTCTCTCTGTGACTGAACGAAGCCTCAGCAACGCGTTGTACAGCACCAGGGATTTGTAACCTCCCAGGCTCTGGAAACTCATTGCACAAACCTTTCTGCAAGGCCTCCCGAAGATGTTTCATCCCCTGCTCCCTCTGTGAAGACTGGATAAGTTCTGCAACCTTACCCTTGTAACGTGGTTCAAGAAGGGTTGCCAGCCAATAATGATCCCTCTCCTTGATACCACGAATCCTAGGGTCCTTTCACAGGCTTCGCAGGATCAGGCAGGCCAGGCAGCGTAAGTTTGCAGAGGCATTCGGTCCTCTGGGTCACTAAGGATCACAAGGAGCTGTATATGCCCTTCAATGTAGCTGTGGGTTACAATATGTGGGGCGAACAAAAAGACCACTAAGAGTAAGAATAAAGGAGCATGTAAAAAATATTATTAGTGGCTTTGACAAACACAGTGTGTCCAGACATTTCTGTACCCATCATAATAAGGACCCTACCCACCTTACCTTTTGGGGTATAGAACCATATAAAAAGAATTGGAGGGGGGCCATAAAGTTAGGACACTTAGCCAAGCGGAATCCAAGTGGATATTTATTTTAGATACATTTACACCCCAAGGCTTGAACATAGACTTTGATTTAAACTGTTTTATCAGTGACTTTTAGTAGCCAGTTTGATTTAATTGCAGCTACTTGAATATGATATTTAGGAATTGTCCTTCTCTGATATTTGACCTAACTGAATGATCTTGCAGTACATATTTTAATTTTGATCTGTGCATTATATAAAATGTGTGTTCCCCTGAACATCACTTCCGGTGTCCGGTATAACTGATCTTATATTTGGACATTTTAACTTTATTTTTTAATTACATTTTTTATGTATTAATTTATACCCCTGAGATATAATATATATAATTTTATTAAAAATCGTCTTATGGTATCGGTTATGGGCTGTTGAATAAGGGTAACGGGCCACCTATACCAGTTATGCGAATGCGACTAAAGGCATGCCCCTATCCCTTGAGGAGAATTTAATATGAGTGAGAGAGAGCCCAGCCCAACTCTAGGTTTTAAATTTTAATAAAAAATTATTTTAGCTGTATTTTTATTGTTTATGTTTTAATATTCTGATTATGTCTTTCGTGTGTGCTATTTAGATATATAATATGGAACTTTTTAACAGTGGATTATGTAATCAATGCGGGATAGCAAGGTATTAACTGATAGACCTAAATGTATGAGCTACCCTTGGTAAATAAACGTTACCTAGACACACGAAAAATGGCCGCTGGTGTAGCTAAGTATTATAATAATCCGCCCATATGAGTCTTAAATAGAGGGATTCCTATGGGGAAATATTTGACGTTTGGTCATATAAAAAATGGCAGCGGGTGTACCTGAGTAATTGAAAAATGGCCACGGGTGGAGCTTGATCCACTAGAAAATGGCCACGGGTGTACTTGAGTAATTGTAAAATGGCCGCGGGTGGAGCCTGATCCACTAGAAAATGGCCGCGGTAATAGGAGTCTATGAGAGACTCCGGAACAATGGCCGCTACATACACCAGTATAAAAGACACTTCCGTGAATATGTATCTCATTCCCTGAGGAAGTCACGTGATCGGTGACGATACGCGTCGGAAATGGATACCGGAAGTGATGTTCGTATTACGAGTGGAACGCTCGTTTGTTTGTGTCTGAAAGCTGTTTTTATCTTCCGCTGTGTGAGTACCTGTTCAATGTATTTATATAAATAAATTTTTAATACATACTTCACTATTGGAGCATACTTCTCTTTTTCCTATGGAACACTTATGGAATAACATTGAGCAATGAGACCTGTGTGGAAACTATAGAAATAGAAAACATCAACCGTGGGGGCCAGTACTTACCTGCCAGGAAAGGGGATACAATCCCTGGATTTTTCTATTGGGCTGTTCTGCTGTTTACCTTCCAGCATTAAGGTAAGGGGCCACTTCACCTGATGTGCCGTGAAAACACTCAGAATAAGGACTAGACACGTTTTTTGGCAACCCTTTGGAGAAGCACTGAATTAATCACTGGTCACTTTATTCACCCCAAGTTCACATATAGACTCTATTTATTGAGCTACTTTGTTTCTTTTTGTTTGCTTTTTCTTTCAATTTGTTGATTTTGCACGGTGTGTGCCACGCTTGGAATTTACACAGTTCTCTGATTGAATTACTTTAGAGATGTTTTGTATGCACAAGACACTTTGATATTTATTGCTGCTATTTAATTTAAGCACTGGACACTTTATATTCACTTATTTGATTATTCACGACTGTATTTGTCTGAGGCACTTTATATAGTTGGAATTATTTTGGATACACTGTGCAATATATAATTGTTTAATTTAGGGTATACTATACCCACTTAATAGGCAGAAATTGCATCTTTGTTAGCACAACTTTTAATATATATTTTTGGTATAAGAGATTATAGTATAGTTTAATTTTATGAGGTAGCACAACACCATTTGTTTGATTTTATAACTAAGGATCACATAATCCTCAACCACCTCCTCCCAGCCACTTACAACTCCATGGGTTTCCTGGAACTGAAAACGATCCCTTAAAGACTGCTGCTGATGCTGAGTGTTATCCTCCACCTCCATGCTGACACAATCCTCCTCCTCCACCTCCTCTACTTCTTTCTGTGTGATCGACGGGCCCACAGGAATACTATCTGGATAAAGTGGGCCTTGAGAGGTAAAAGAGTCCTCCTCTTCCTGAGGAGGTTCTTGGGCAGGTTGCATTCCCTTTGAAGGTCAGCCAGCCAAGCACTGGCATTATATGACCAGCAGAAATGACCACAAACTTTCCTGGCCTGCCTCAGGAGATCCTGTAAGCCCGGGTACCTGCTCAAGAACCGCTGCACCACCAAATTCAGGATGTGAGCCAAACAGGGTTGATGGTTCAAGTGTCCCTGTCAGAGGACGGAGAGGAGGTTGGTGCCATTGTCGCATACAACCATTCCTGACTGAAGCTGGTGTGGCGTCAACCACCTTTGAGTCCGCCCCTGCAGAGCTGACAGAATCTCTGCCCCAGTGTGGCTCCTGTCCCCTAAGCAGACCAACTCAAGCACCGCATGGCATCTTTTTGCCTGAGTGCTTGCGTAGCCCCTTGAACACCTATGGAGCACCGCTGGTTCAGAGGACAAATCTGCAGAGGAAGAGGCCACAGAGGAAGAAGAGAAGGCGTGGAGGAGAGAGCCGTGGCAGAATCACCACTAGCATTTTGGAGGCATGGTGGTGGAACAAGCTCCAGCAATACTGAACCCTGTCCTGCATCCTTACCAGCTGCCAGCAGAGTTAACCAGTCCGCCATTAAAGAAAAGTAACGTCCCTGTCCATGCCTGCTGGACCATAAGTCAATGGTAATATGCACCTTACTGCTGACCGCCCTGTCCAAAGAGGCCAAGACATTGCCTTCCACATGCTGGTAGAGATCTGGAATGGTCTTCCATGAAAAAAAAAGGCATTTGGGAACTTGCCACTGAGGTACTGCACATTCCACAAATTCATGAAAGGGGGCAGAGTCTGCCAGCTGAAAAGGCAGTATTTGCAGTGCTAGCAATTTGGCCAAGCTAGCATTCAGATGCTGAGCATGTGGATGGCTGGGACCGAATTTCTTTCAATGGTTTAGCAACTGGGGTAGGGAAATGTGCCTGCTAAAATTGGATGTTGGTGTACCGCTAGCAGATTGGCAGAAAGTACTTGGGACACCTATTTCTATACCTTCATTTCTCTCAGTGCAGGTTTCTGAGAGGAATGGAGGTATAGTGGGGTTGGAGATCCCAGGTGATGAGGAGCAAGCAGAGGTCCGCCTTGTTCTTTGATATGGGTCTTTTAAGTGCTTTTACCAATGGACTACATGGGAGGTCGTTATATGCCTGGTCAAGCATGTGGTGCCCAAGCAACTGTTGTTTTGGCCACGCTTGATACGCTTCAGACATATGTTGCAAACAGCAATGGTGCGATCTGCTGCACACGTGTCAAAAAAGGTCCACACCAAAGAACTTTTAAAAATATGCAGGGAGTCAGCAGCGCCCTGCACCTGCTTAGCTCTGCTGTGTGATGCAATAGGGTGGCTGCCCTTAAGCTGCCCCCTGGAGGGCATCCTGCCTCATTGGAGATGTGCCTCCTCCTCTCTTCTATCAGGCACCCAAGTAGAGTCAGTGACCTCATCATCCCCTCCCTCCTCGTTACTGGAGCAAACTTGGCAGTATGCTGCAGCTGGAGGAACATGACTGCCAGTTTCTTGTCCTTCTTGGGCACCCACTCTCTCTAAGCTCACGTTACTCCCTTCCTCATCTGGGGTACCAACATCGGAGCCTTCAAATTGCTGCTCATCCTCCTGCAGCATGTACCCGACACTGTGGTTGAATAGTTCGGGGGACTCCTCCGTGCATGATGGTGGGGCTAGGGAAGGAGTGACTATTGACATGGAGTAGGTCGCTTTGGGAGCTGCATTGGCAGGCAAACTACTCTGAGCCTGGGTGACAGAGGATGAGGAGAATGAGGATGGCTTTGTTATCCATTCCACCAACTCTTCTGAATGTTGTGGCTCAATAACACGGCCAGCTGCAGAAAAAAAGGACAAGCGTGCCCTACGGCCATGTACTGAGGATGCACCGTGTCCACGACCAGCACTGTTGACTGTAGACACAGAGCCTGCTTGCCCTCTTTTAGTGGTCTGTGAGTGTCTGCCTCTCCTTGGTGGCCTTCCAGACATGCTGTAAATTTTGTTTAGCAAAACCACACTACACTGTATTGTGTATACCACCAGAAAAGTAGTAGCAACTCCACTAGGGGTGCACGGCATTGTGTACACCACCAGAATTCTAATAGCAACTATGGGTGCACTGTATATATTGTGTACTGTGTACACCACCAGAAAGTAGTAGCAACTGCACTAGGGGTGCACGGTACTGTTTACATCACCAGAAGTCTAATAGCAACTATGGGTGCACTGTATGTATTGTGTACTGTGTACACCACCAGAAAAGTAGTAGCAGGGGCGTGGCTAAGGAATGGCCGAGTAAGGCAGCTTTTCTCTGGAGCTCCCGGTCCACGGCCTCATGCCCCGGCGATCGCAGGCATTCCCACCGGTATGAGCTCATCTAAGAAGCACTGGACATGGGGAGCGACACGAGGGACCCCTCACAGCAAGTCTGCCGGTTCGTTCCGCCGCTATTTCGGGCGCAACGAAGGATCTCCGCCGGGCACGGCTGTGGCGTCTCCACGAGGCACCTTACAGGCCTCACTGCAGCGGTCATGAGCGGCGTCCTCCAGCTCACTCCAGCCCGACGAAGAGACACCTCCGGTGTACTGCATGGCAGAAGCGGAGCAGGGAGAAGAGGTGATGCCTGCCCCAGTGGCTCCTACACCCTCCATGCTAGACCAGGACATTAGGGAAATGCCCTCCCAACGCAATCTGCGATAGAGGCATTGATCCTGCGCCTGGAGGTCTTCAGCATAGCGGAGCGTGTGTCCGCAGGGGAGACATCCCTGACATCCTTGGAGGCCAGAGTTTCCGCACTGGAGCAGTCGCGGGACCAGCTCCGGGGGGTCCCGGAGGCGGCGGGACCGGAGGATGTAGGTGAGGTGGTCAGAGGCATTTTCCGCACGGTGCTCGGTGATCCGGAGGTGGTGGTGGCCTTGGACAGGGCGCACAGAGCCCTCGGCCCGAAATCGACTGACCCGGACAGACCGCGGGACATTGTGTGCAGGCTACACTGCTACACGCAAAAGGAATCTATCCTGAGACACGCCTGGGAGCACGGTGATGTGGAGGTGAATGGCGCGAGCATCCGTATCCTGCAGGACCTGTCCCGCTCTACGCTGCGACGGAGGGCCCTCCTTAGACCGCTCCTGGACCTGGCCAGGCAGCTCGGCTGTACATATCGCTGGGGGTATCCCCTGTCAATCATGTTCCGCAAGGAAGTTGGAAGCTTCACCCTACAGACTGCCGCCGATCTGCCGGCACTTTTTCGGTTCCTGGGAGCGGAGCCTATCCCGGTTCTGGACTGGCTACAGCTGCTTCCGCGGCAGCTGGGTAGATCAGGCGCATCGGTCAACCGGGGCCCCCCCGCCAGCAACGAGGCCGTCGGCGGCACCGATCTGCTTCAGGAGGCGCTCCACGTGAGTAGGCCATGGGCCACCCTCTCCAGACACTCATCCCACTCCCATAAGGCAGGAACAGCACTGGCATAGGTGGTAGGAGCACTCTGCACCAGTTTTGTTTGTGCCCTTGACTCCTTCACTATCTAGCTCTCTCATGGGCACACCCCCTGCCCCCTTGCCAGTAGATCACCCCATCACTTAAGTGGAGTTCCCCCCAGAGACCCACCGTGGCCACGCTGGATTGTGCCGGTGACACAGGCTTTTAGCCACGTTTCCGGGCAGGACTCATTTTTGTTTGTTCTTTGTTTGTTTTTTAAGCCCCGGCATCCCGGCCGGAACGAACAGTCCCGTGGTGTCATGGGTTTACCATGGCTGGATGTCACCATTGCCACCCATTTTGTCCCGGGCAGGGATGCTCTTCACTGACTCTATGGCCCTTCTTTTTCTTAAGCGGCGGTGCGGAGGAGCACATTGCCGGCCCTGACTATAATTTAGCTAGGGGAGGAGATCCGGCTGGGACTCCCTGACTCAGGTCAACCATCCTCAGGTTCGACAGCAGGTCCTCCATCTGCAGGAACATTTTACACCCCGGTACAGAAGGAGCAGATGGGACTTCTACCCCGGGGGACATGTTATCTGACACATAGCAAGCAGATTGCTTGAGGGGGGGAGCACGGGGATTTGCGTTGACCTGCTACCTTTTTGCACTAGGGGAGGAGGGGGGAACCACGGGCTTGCCAGAGAGCCTTTGAAGGCCTTTACGCCTGATTGGGCACATGACCTGATGGTATTGGGGAGGGGGGTTCTCATTAACACTGACCTATGCCTCAGCACCAGGGCATGTGTTCTGGAGGAGGTGGGATTGCTTGGTGGGGCGGGTGGCCGCAGCGGGGACACGAACCCTACTGGTTCTGGGGTTCGGTAAAGGGTACTGGGGTCCCTCTGCGGCTTCCGCTTCCGCGTGACGGTCCCTCATGATCCGTGCGGCCTCCTGCCATTGGTAGTCTGCCTCCCGCATTGCTATACTTGAGGGCGCAGAGGCTAACACACGTAAATGCTAACCTGTTGTCCTTAATTTTTGCTTTTCTTGTTATGCCGGTTTCTATATCTGTTTTTATTTCTTCTAGCGTATGGTTGTAGGTTGCCGGGGGTGGGGTACCGTGAAGGACCGGGAGTTCACCTCTACAACTCGGTTCACCCCAGCTCCCACTTAGGTTTAAGCTCAGTAACCAGAGGTAGCTCTGGAGAGCGTTGCAGCCGACTAGGCTAATTTAGTTTTTCCATTTGGCCGCACAGTTTTGTGACGGCCCCATACCCCGCACATATTTTATTTACGCCCCCCCCCCTTCCCTGCTGCTTCCCATTTATTATAACCTCCTCCCATCCCCCCTCCCCCCTATTCTGTTTTTATTTTCTCCTTCTTCCTCCCTCCCTCCCCCCTTCCCCTCCCCTGACTTGGTATAATTTCGCTATTAGCGATGGACTAAAAATAAAGTGGGGGTGTGTGCGCTTAACTTATAAAGCCAAAAATATGAAAGAAAAAAAGAACACTCTAAATATCAACCAGGTGTAAATATACACAAAATTTGTGAACCAACACAAATAATTAAATATAAATATAAAGTGACTTGCGTCTTGCCCGGATGTAAACGTCACTTCCGGTTCCGGTTTGCCGAGCGTCTTGCCCGGATGTAAACGTCACTTCCGGTTTGGAACCGGAAGTGACGTTTACATCCGGGCAAGACGCTCGGCGGTCTGCTGTGTATTGTTTATATCTTTCCTTGTGAGTAGATATTTTATTTAATAAAACTTTGTGTTGAAATTACTACACCATGGCGGGTTTTTTCTGATTTATCCCTTTGAGCCTGCTGATCATCTACCACTAACGGAGAAATTGGAGGCATTTGTGTTATTTCTAAGAATCTGCAGTACAGCCATCCTCTGGATCATCCTCTGCTACCTGGTTGCCCTGTGTGATTTTTTCGCTGCTAATCTTGCAGCGGGGAGGTAATTACCTAGCGCTAACACCACTGGCACGGATCATCACCAGAGGATCGTCTCTCTTTGCACATTTGCACTTTAAAAACTTTTTTTGATTATTTGAGTTGCATGTTTGCATCCTATATGGGACACTTTAGTTTGATGCACTGATGTCACCGTGATCCACCTATATGGTTTATACCACATTGTATTTCACCATTTGCTGCTATTTTTTTATATAATTCACTCATTTGCTGCTATTTGATTTTTATTTGAATTATTTATGCCATATTTACACAGATTTATGCGTTTTTTTGCATGCAGCAAAATTCCATCTTAATTATGCACTAAGTCACTTTATATTTATATTTAATTATTTGTGTTGGTTCACAAATTTTGTGTATATTTACACCTGGTTGATATTTAGAGTGTTCTTTTTTTCTTTCATATTTTTGGCTTTATAAGTTAAGCGCACACACCCCCACTTTATTTTTAGTCTATACATTGAGAGTCAACTCATACAGTGATTGCTGCTTTTTTTGTCATTCACCTTTTCCCTATTTTTTCATAGAGCGCGGAAGCCTATAGATACATATAGCGATGGACTCTCTCCACATAGTCTCAGTCAACGCAAAGGGTCTTAATATACCTGAAAAACGTAGGATCCTTATCCACATGCGACGTGCCAAAGCGGATGTGGTGTATATACAGGAAACTCACTTCAAGGACAGTAGTCTGCCATTACTTAAAAATCGACATTTCCCACTAGCATACCACTCCAAATATACTGCAGCCAAATCTAGGGGGGTAACGATCCTCATCTCGGCGAGGGTGCCGTGGACACTGATAGACTCCCAGACAGATGAGGAGGGACGCTTCCTGTATTTGAAGGGTATGATTGGGGGGAGGAAGGTCACGCTAGCAAACCTTTATGCCCCGAACGACCGTCAGGACGTATTCCTTCGCAAAAGACTGGAACACCTTCAACGTTTTGCTGACGGCCAGTTAATAGTGGGGGGCGACCTGAACATCCCCCTCAACCCTATAGAAGACACTTCTTTGGGTACATCTACTACCACGAGAGACATGTGCAAACGTATAGGCCTATCCTTACATTCGGCACAACTCATAGACGTCTGGCGACTTCTCCATCCCGGGGAACGCGACTACACATTCTTCTCAAAACCACACCAGACTTACTCACGTCTGGACTATTTTCTGATACCACACAGACAACTGCACGCAGTGGTGCACACTTCCATCGGGTCGATTACGTGGTCTGATCATGCCCCGATCAGCATGCAGTATAATTTGTCAGACAAACATACGCACCCTCAAACGCAGTGGCGCCTTAATGAGAGTTTTCTACAAGACCCCGTAGTTCTGGCAGACGTGATTAAGGAAATAGGCCATTACTTTGTCACAAACAACACCCCGGACAGTGACATGGGCGTAGTGTGGGAAGCCCATAGGGCGGTGATCAGGGGGGTCCTCATAAAACACGGGGCCAGACTGAAAAGACAGAGGACTAAAAAATTAGACTCCCTACTTGCTAAGCTCCATGCTACGGAACAGACGCATAAAACAGCCCCGTCTCGAGCCCTTGGCGTAGAACTAGACGTTATCCGCTCACAAATAAATGTCCTCCAGTATAGAGCTAAAGCAGCTCTACAGAAATGTAGGCGGACGGTATACGAGTCGGGCAACAAATGCGGACGACATCTTGCTCAGACCTTGAAAACGCAACGTATGGCGTCCTATGTCTCACATGTCACGACACCATCGGGACAAAAACAGTCGTTACCCCTACAGATCTCCCAGGAGTTCAAGAACTATTACAGCTCACTGTACAACTTGTCCGGGTCACCGCCATCCCCTGCCGCTATTTCACAATATCTTGTTGACTCCAAAATGCCATCCCTATCGCCAGAAATACGTGACTCCCTGGAGGGACCCATTACGTTGACGGAAGTACAATCGGCCTTGAAGAGTGCGAAACCGGGCAAAGCGCCAGGCCCAGACGGATTGACACTCGTCTACTATAAGACCCTGTTTCCATCTTTGGGTGGCCCCCTAGTGGATCTCTTTAATAGGTTGGGGACGGCGACCAGATTGCACGACACCACTCTGCGAGCGCATATCTCGGTCATCCCCAAAGAGGGCAAGGACCTGTCCCAATGCGGGAGCTACCGCCCGATCTCCCTCCTAAACTCGGACCTGAAACTTTTCACCAAAATTCTGGGCACGAGGCTGCAACAACATCTTCCTCAGCTGATCCACATGGACCAGGTCGGTTTTTTTCCATCTAGAGAGGCAAGGGACAACACTACGAAAGTCCTTAACCTGCTCCACATAGCCTCCAGAACCCAGACCCCGAGTGTGTTTCTGGGCACGGATGCCGAGAAGGCATTCGATCGGGTCGAGTGGTCATTTATGTTTAATACATTAGAATATGCTGGCCTCTGGGACAAAATGCTACGCTGGATTACAGCAGTCTACACAAGGCCATCAGCAAGGGTACGAGTGAACGGGATACTTTCTGATGTGTTCCCTATTACGAACGGCACTCGACAGGGCTGCCCCCTGTCCCCCTTGCTGTTCGCTTTGACCTTAGAACCCTTTTTATGCCATGTTCGTAATAACGCTGACATTACGGGAATAGGGACCAAGGAGACTCGGCATAAGGTATCTGCTTATGCCGATGACCTTATGTTCTCCTTAGCAAACCCTGAGACTTCTCTTAAGACCCTTATGCAGGAGTTTCATGTTTATGGCCAACTATCTAACCTGCAGATTAATTTCTCCAAGTCAGAAGCAATGGGGGTGGGGATACCACACGCACGACTACAACATCTAAAGGACTCTTTTAAACTGAAGTGGTCAGATACTGCCCTGAAATATCTGGGCACTTATATTCCCCCTTCAATATCGCATCTTTATAAACTTAATTTCCCTTTACTGAAATCGGTACAGAAGCTTCTGGATAGTTGGGAGGGCGGTATGCACTCCTGGCTAGGCCGGTGTAATATTCTTAAAATATCGATACTGCCAAAATTCCTCTATCTATTCCAGGCCCTCCCGATCCACATCCCCAGAGCCTTTTTTGGACAGGTTCACCCACTTTTCACCCGTTTCTTGTGGGCGGGTAAACATCCACGTCTAAACAGGAAAATGCTTTCCAATCCCAAACATCAAGGTGGTTTAGCACTCCCAGAGGTCTGGAAGTACTATCATGCCACCCACCTCAGTAGACTCCATAAAGACACCATAAAGACACCAAACTATGGACACAGTTAGAGCAGGACCAATTTAAAGTACCATTGGCAGGCAGTCCTTGGTGCTGTGGAGACTTACCTACTGAGCTTAGACGTCACCCCCTGATAGGCAATACTGCGAAAATTTGCTCGCACCTTTTGACTAACCCGGAACTGTCGACACCTGACTCGCCGGTGCGACCTGTAATTGGCCATCCGAATTTCGCCCCAGGACTCAAAGACAAACGTTTCCGGGACCTTGGTAGGCAAGGCCTTTTCCAAGCGTCCCATTTTAGTGTAATGGGTAGGTGGAAGACATACGCGGAACTGACGGACCCCGGGGGCTCATACCACCTAGACTTTCTGCGGGCTTCCCAGCTTACCCACTTTCTTAAGCACATACCGCCACCACCCAATGATTCACGGAGACCCCTTACAAACCTAGAAAAGCTCTGCATGGAGAGCGGGACCCTCACCCACGCATTGTCCATAACATACGCGATGTTGATTGAACCCCCAAAAGATTTCCAGCCCCCATATCTTGCTAAGTGGGAAGGAGACCTAGCTGTTACCTTCACAGACAACCAGAAGCAACAAATACTTAATTTCACCCACAAGTCCTCACTATGCACCAGGCAACAGGAAACAAACTTTAAAATTCTCTCACGCTGGTACAATACCCCCGCTCTTTTACATAAGATCTTCCCGACGACCTCGGACAGATGCTGGAGGTGCCACTCAGACGAGGGCACCCTCCTGCATATATTCTGGTCCTGCCCCCATTTGTATAATTTTTGGAGAGAGGTGTGGCGTATCACCCAGACATTCACTGACCGAGTGGTGCCGTTTTCACCGGCCTATTTTCTTTTCCACGTGACGGATATACCTTCCCGGAAATATGGCAGATCTGTGATACGGCACCTTCTGGATGCTGCTAAGACGTGCATACCTCTTAACTGGAAATCCCCGAACCCACCAACTACCGCCCAATGGCTACATAAAGTAGATGATATTAGCCGACTGGAGGACTTGATACTCACCAGCCAGCACCGACAGGGAACATATTCTAAAACGTGGCAGGCATGGAATGCCTTCAGATACTCTAATGAAGGCCGTGCTCTCAGGAGAGTCGACTGACAACCCTTTCAGGATAATGACACAGTACCCTCCCTCCCAACCCTCCCCTTTTCTATTTTTATTTTTTCCCCCCTCTTTTCCCCCCTTTTAATGACCCGACCCATATTGCCCTGTTACACCCCTCCCCCGTGGACCCATCCCGGTCCTCTAGTAACTTTAGGGAAAACCCTAGAGAGAAAAAAATAAAATAAAAAGAAGGCAAGACCACATTTACAGGGTCAGACACGCCGCCGCTCTCCTCGCCTAGACATGCCATACCCCTTCCCGGAGGAGACGGTGTCAGCCGTGGGAATAATACGTGTCCACTATAGCCTTACACTCTAGGCCCACCTAATGGTGAAGTCTTAGTGACGAGCGTTCTGTCTGAATTGGTATAGATATATTGCTGTTTGTTTAACTACAGTTGTGCTGTTGTCTATACTGTTGTTTGTTCTGATCCCTGTATACTGGTCTTCTTGTGTTAAATAAAAATGTGAAAAAAAAAAAAGAAAAGTAGTAGCAACTGTACTATGGGTGCACGGTACAGGGTACACCAACAGAAGTGTAATAACAACTATGGTTGCAGTGTATGTATTGTGTACACCACCAAAAAAGTAGTAGCAACTGCACTAGGGGTGCACGGTATTGGGCACACCAACAAAAGTGTAATAGCAACTATGGGTGCACTGTATGTATTGTGTACTGTGTACACCACCAGAAAAGTAGTAGCAACTGCACTAGGGGTGCATGGTACTGTGTACACTAACAGAAAAGTAGTAGCAACTGCACTATGGGTGCACTGTACTGTGTACACCACCTGAAGTATATTAGAAAAAGTACACCAGGAATGGCCTGCAGTCAGATATAGGCTTGGCTACACTGGATGCAGTAAATATGTATATATATATATATATATATATATATATATATATATATATATATATATATATATTAAATACACTGCAGCTGTATGTAGCAGATCTACAGATGTAGCAGATGCAGATCAGCAGGTGCAGGTTTGCAGAACAGTGGATGTAGGTCAGCAAGTGCAGAGCAGCGGATGCAGGTCAGCAAGTGCAGGTTTGCAGCCAGTAGCGGAGTCAGACTAGCCGGGAAATACACATCAAGGCAAACAGGAAAACAGCAGGCAGAGAGTAGTCAGAATCCAGGCTGGGTCTTGGCAACAGACAATCAGGCAGGTAGCTTAAGCAGGGTCAAACACGCCAAGGTCAGGACTGGGGACAGAAGCAAGGTCAGGAAGCCGGGTCAAACACAGAAACATGTTGCAGGTACAGAATCAGGAACACAGGTAACAGAAGCAGATCAAACCGCGCATGAGCACATTCGTGCGCAAAGTCTGTGATTCGCGCGTTCGCATAGGCTGAAGCTGACACTGCCTGCCTGTAGTATAATAGAAAAAGTACACCAGGAATGGCCTGCAGTCACATATAGGCTTGGCTACACCAGTTGCAGTGTATATGTATGTATGTGTGTGTGTGTGTGTATATATATATATATATATATATATATATATTAAATACACTGCAGCTAACTGAATAACCTGCCTGCCTGCCTGCTCAAGCTAAATGACACTTTCTCTCCGTCCACGCCAACAACACACTACACGGGGCCGATGTGCAGGCAGCTTTATATAGTGTGGGAAGTGGACTTAGTCCCCCTGAGCCACGATTGGCCAAAGGTATCCTGCCTTTGGCCAATTATGGCTCTTTTAGCTGAGGGCGCTGGGATTTGCCAAAGCATGCAGGTCATGGCGCATGCTTTGGCCAATCATCATACAGCAATGCACTGCACTCTCGCAGTGCATTATGGGGAGTTACACGGCGCTCAAATTTGGTGCAACGCCCCATAATGTTTGTTTTTTCGATGAACGGGCGAACACCCAGTGTTCGAGTCTAACTCATGTTCGACCTAAACATAAAGCTCATCCCTATTTATAATACATACAGATACCTTGAAAAGTATTCATACCCCTTGAAATTTTGAATTATTTTCTTATGTTACAACCAAAACAGGCTCACCAAAGTTGGACAAGGTTGGAAAAATGTTGCCTGCTCTGATGAGTCTTGGAGTAAACAACATGAAAGTATGGATCCATCCTGCCTTGTATCAACAGTTCAGGCTGGTGGTGGTGGTGTAATGGTGTGGTGGATATTTTCTTGGCACACTTCGGGCCCATTAGTACCAATCGTTTAAATGCCACCTACCTGAGTATTATTGCTGACCATGTCCATCCCTTTACTGTAGGGAGGTACCTGTGATTATATAACCCAGCAATGGCTACTGGCACCAACATTTATCATATGAAAATTATGTATCTTAAAGAAAACCTCTGCTCATCATGACTCTTGGTAAATACAGCTTCTTCCAGGAAGGTCAAATGAATACTCAGTTCTCTGTGTAACTCACCAGTGCATCTCCTGGTACCTGGGAATCTTTTTAGAAGACAAGGCAGAAGAAACTGAAAATGTTTGTATTGGTCCTGCAGATGAAAGAAAACGGCAATAGCATTGTCACTAGGGCTCTGTGTGGACCTGGAGCAGCCGGCACATAAGGGGTGCAGGGGCGCGACCCCCCCTAGTTTGCATGCGGGGATGCATGCGGGGTGCAGGACTCCTAGGTTTCTATGAGGTGTTTTTTTTTTTTTGCCACATGATTAGAGCAGGCTTCCAGATCAGGTTGGCCAGGGGGAGAAGCTGAGGAAGCTGCAGAGCCCTGACCGTTGAAGGGTGAGTGCGGATCTGTAGAGGTTTAAAACCAGTCACCACTGGAGTGGACCTAATAGGACAAACAAGTAAGATTTTTTTTTTCTATGTAAAAACAACTGCTGTAAACGGTTTAACAAAATGAAGTTATATTAGTGAAATACCACAAACCAACAAATATAATAAAAGTGTGATTATTGCCAGCATGTTGCAATTTTTGTTCTTGTTATCTGAGAAACTACTGAACATCTGTACCCTCAGACAACTCTAAATAGTGTTGTGTAAGATGTGGAAATTAACTCCAACATCTGCCTCGCTTGTTTTGTTCATTCCAGAACCATCTGGCAGTAACCAAAATTGACTTTATTGTTACTAATGAAAACTTTGATGGAGCTGCTTTTATTATGCAATACAAGAACCTTTACAAACATCAAGACGAAAATCTCTGATATTATCACCTGGTGTGATGGGACGCCAGATGCAGTAATTCAAACATCAAGGTATTTACAATGCAAATACATTGTAATGTCATTGTCAAGTCACGCAACACAGCTGATGCTTTTATATTTCGTCTGAGTATCAAGGCTTTAAAGGTAAATTCCAGTTGTAGTAATGTGGACTTCAATTGCAAAGTGTGGTGATTCTCTGCTGTTTCTGTATATTGTGTTGTCCCTCTAGTGCCCAGTATTACTAATTGACATCATATTTGTGAGCCAAACCAAAGGTATTGTGGGATTAGTAGTTGCCCACAATGGCAATTGCTCTGCATGACTATACACCTGGACTACATATCCCAAGGAATTTTTGGTACCATCAAGAAGATTGCTGGGAGGAGCTATAAAAGAAGCCAGAGACCCGCCTCACATTCTCTTCCTCCTGGGACTTGTGTGTGACAGAACTCTCCATGCAGAGAGGGCGAGGTTGTGGCCTACCACGCAGGGTACATCCCAACCTGGGCGAGAAGGGCCTAACACTGCTTGCTGTTCACCAGACATCCATCAATCAAGCACCATCTTCTCAGGGCGGAAGATGAGTTTGAAACCTGGATGAGTAAGGCCCTTCAGGCCATGGAAGAGTGGAGTGTCCCAGAAGCTTTGAAATGGCAACGGCTTAGTGAGAGCCTTTGAGGCCCAGCTGCTGATGTGATCTGTAATCTGAGGATGGGAAAGAAAACTTGTGTTGCCATGGACTACATAGATGCTTTGTATGCTGTATTTGGGAGGGTTTGAAACTACCGCAGACCTGATGTACAAATTCAACCACACTCACCAACAAAAAGGGGAGAGTCTGTCCAAACACATACCCCGAGTAGACAGAATGTTGCATCAAGTTATCCTCAAGAGGTGTATTGACCACAAGGATGTTGACCAAGCTCACCTAGACCGGGTTTTGCAAGGTGCCTGGCCCAACCATCCTATTTTATTAAAGTTTCTACCGAAGAGAACCCAGGCGGTGCCTTCGTACCCAGAATTGATAAGAGAAGAACAAGAAGAGGAGGCTCCATTAGAAGAGAAAAGCCAAAGATGGAGAGCTCTATTGCTGGGAAAAGAGAGAATGTGGTGGCTCGAGCTGTTCATGCGGAAATGGGTTTCTCAGATGAGGATAGTGGAACTGAACCTGAACCGACAGGGTTGGTCATTCCTGACACTAACAAGCCAGTAAGTGAACTTGGGCCGACTGAACTGATGACCCAGGTAGCTCAGGAACAAACCTAATGTGAGTAATGGAGACCCAAGCCAAGGTCCAAAAACAAGGGACTAGTCAAGGGGAGCGAAAACTGTTGAGAGGCGAGAAAGGAGGTGTTACGGGTGTGGAGAGGTTGGACACTTTCGGGCTGAGTGTCCCATGACTGGTATCAGCCCTCAGTTATTCACCAAAGTTCTCAAAGCCTTTCAAAAATTACTCTTCCAAAAGCAAGCGGGAAAATTCAGGGGACCTCCGTGAAAGAGCTGGTTGAGGGTTCCGAGGGAAAACAGTGCTCCAAAACCATGAAAAGATATAAGAAGAAAAAGGAACATAAGTCACTTACTGCCCCTTCCCCTTCCTAACCCAGAAAAACAAAAGAAACAAAACCCTCAGGGAAGGGAAGACCAGGGCAGGAAATCAATACACATCTTACTGAGCGAGTAGCTAGAGCAACTCCACTGCTTTCAAAGAAGCTGATTAGAGCACAAACTATAGAGTCACCAGCTGGAAACCTACCTAACAACTTAGTGGGGCCCTCTCCTATAGTCTCGGTACAAGTAGAGGACATCTATACTCAAGCCCTACTGGATATGGGAGCTCAGGTGATGTTGCTGCACCAAGACTTCTACCACAAGTATTTGAAGCATATCCCTTTGTGCAAGCTCGAGGAGTTAGAGATTTGGGGCATAGTGCCCATATGACGGATACATACCCAGCAAGATAACTTTTGATACTGCTCTAGCTGGAAAACCAGAAACTTTTGATACATTGGCTGTTGTCTGCCTCCAACCTCCTGGGGCAGGCCGAAATTCCTTGTTGATAGGCACCAACACCAACCTTGCGAGGAGACTACTCACTCCACTGGCCTTGGAGGGTGCCCTAGTAGGGAAGATTCATCCTCAGCTGAGGCAGGCATTCCGGGGAGTGTTGCAGGCAGGGCCGGACTGGCCTACCGGGATACCGGGAGATTTCCCAGTAGGCCACCTGCCCTGTGCTCTCCACTCCCCCCAGTGCTCTCCACTCCCCCCAGTACTCTCCCCCCAGTGCTCTCCACTCCCCCTAGTGCTCCCCCCCAGTGCTCTCCACTCCCCCCATTGCTCTCCCCCCAGTGCTCTCTACTCATCCAGTGGTCGCCCCCCTGTTCTTTCCCCCAATGCTCTCCACTCACCCCAGTGCTCTCCCCCCTGTTCTTTCCCCCCAATGCTCTCCACTCCCCCCAGTGCTCACCCCCTAGTGCGCTCCACTCCCCCCAGTGCTCTCCACTCCCCCCAGTGCTCTCCCCCAGTGCTCTCCACTCCCCCCAGTGCTCTCCACTACCCCCAGCACTATCCACACCCTCCAGTGCTCTCCTCCCAGTACTCTCCACTCCCACCAGTGCTCTCCCCAAAGTGCTCCCCCCAGTGTTCTCCACTCCCCCTGTGCTCTCCACACCCCCCAGTGCTCTCCCCCCCGTTCTTTCACACCCGCCAGTGCTCTCCAGCTCTCCCCATAACTCTCCAGCCCCCGCCCCAGTGCTCTCCAGCCCCCAATTCTCCCAACCCCTGTTCTTTCTGGCCCCCTGGTGCTCTCAAGCTCCACCCATTGCTCTCCAGCCCCCCTAGTGCTCTCTACCCCCCTGTTCTTTTTGGCTCCCCCCAGCACTTTCCACTCCCCACACCTGTACTCTCCACTCCCCCCTGCATTTTGCCCCCACCCATGTGCTCTCCAACTCTGCCAGTGCTCTCCACCCCCCACAGTGCTCTCCAGTCCCCCATGCTTTCCATCCCTGTTCTTTCTGGCCCCCACTGGTGCTCTCAAGATCCCCCCCATTGCTCTCCACTCCCCCCTGCTCTTTGTACCCCCCCAGTACTCTCCAGCCCCCATGCTCTCCACCCCTGTTTTTCTGCCCCCCCGTACCCTTCGCCACCCCACACTCTTAGCCCCTCCAGGTCTCTCAGCCTGCTCTCCACCCCTGTTCCCCCCCCCCAGTGCTCTCAAGTCCCCTCCAGGGCTCTCTGCTCCCCCCTGCTCTTTGCCCCCACCCATGTGTTCTCCAACCCCGCCAGTACTCTCTGCTCCCCCTTCTCTCCAGCTCCCACCTAGTGCTCTCCACTTCCCTAGGACCAGAGGACAGGCTGACTGGGGCCGAAAAATGAGGACGGCTGAAGGTGCAGGTGGCCAGGGACCACTCCATCTCACAGCAAACAGATCCTCTGGAAGGAGCACCGTCCCCATCCAAAACGAGAACAGACCCTGCCTGCTGCTGACCGTCATGGATATCCTGCTGGCATGCAAGGTACCATACCGAGCATCAACAACACACCTTCCCACAGACAGGTACTGCAGACTGGGACATGGGGCACAGGAGGGGCTGCAATGATGGGCACAGTGAGGCTGCATTCATGGGCACAGTGAGACTGCATTCACAGCACAGTAAAGCTGCATTTGATGGGCACAGTGAGGCTGCATTGAGCTCTTGCATCAAGTCTGCATTCTCTGACCATCTCTTGTATCATGTCTGCAGTCTCTGAGGGAGTCTGGAGAGGAGTCAAGATTGGGAGCGCTGCTGGGATGGGGGTCATGGGAGAAGTCAGATTTTTGTGGACTGTGGAGAGGACACTATAGGATAAAACCAGAGCCACCAAGCTGGAGCCGACTGAGCCCTGCACAGTGCACCTGAGAGGAGGTCAGTGACAGCATGGCCAGGCCAGTCGGGGGGGGGTCACTGATGTAAGGGGGAGTGAATACGATAATGTAAGGGGGCACTGATATAAAGGGTTTCCCACTTATATTAGTAACCCACCCCCCTTACCTTGGTGTATTCTTTCTGCGGGTGGTGGTCCCCCCGCACGTTCTGAGTTCCTGGGGTCCCCCCAGGATGATTGACCACTTACCGCTTTTAACTGGAATTTGCATATATATATATATATATATATATATATATATATATATATATATATATATATATATATATATATAAACCCTATGTGATTTCATATCTATATATAATACACTTTTCATCAAATGTGCTTTCAAATGTATGGTTTTCCATTTCATGAACAAGAAATTAATGACGTTATGCTGTTGGGCTGGTATAATAATAATAATGGTTGCAGGAGAAGAAGGCATCTGCAGAAGGAGTAGGAAGACTGAGGCGATTGTATACCCATGAAAGGGTTTTGCAGCCTGGTGAGAGGGCCTGCCAGAAATTCACGGTTAAGCTGTAGTGAGACCAGCCGGTGTCTTGCCGAGAAAGTTCCCTCGGCGGATAAGGACCCCCCTGTACTGTGCATGCGCTGCGCTTGCACAGTACGAACGACTACGGAGCCACAGAATGTCTCCGAAGATGAACAACTGATTGTCAGCTTTACACGGCGCCTGTGCACTACATTCTGCTCTAGGTCCAGGTTCAAGTCCCACCATCCAAATGGACACAGAGTTAGAATATTAATATGCCGAGAGAAGCAAAGCCGTGCCCGAAGTGTGGCGAGCAAAGTGAGCCCATGAGGGGCCCTGTTACAAAGTGTTTTTTTACAATAGTGACAGGTGTTCAGCTTTGGATATTTTCTGTTGTGGTTCCTATTGCACAAGCGCTGCGCTGTGCAGTACAGGGGGTCATTATGCGCTGGGGGGAACTTTCTCGGCAGAACACCGGGTCCTTACATGGTGGTCGAAACTGATTGAACAGACAAGGTGGTTGGAATAGAGCTGGTCCCGGTCCAAAAGCTGTGACTCCATGAGGATAATAAAATATGTACCATCAAATGTCTATATCGAATATAAAAGTTCATTCCACATATACATTACATATATACAGGTGAAAAAAATGAGCTGCGCTAAAAACAAATTAGAAATTAAAAATTAATCAAACACCTAAAACCTAATCAAAACCTATACAAAGTAAGCATAAAAAACAATATTAAATAAACAAAAATGTGATTAGTAAATAATATATATGAGTACTATCATATCATCATAGAGTGAATGAAGTGTGTACTAAATCTGAAATGAAATTAGTATAAATAATATAGAAAGCACCCACAATAATTAATGTAAATTGAAACAAAAATAACAATGTGTGCTAAATCTAAACGAATAATATTAATAAAAATAATATTCAAAAACCATAAAGAGTTCATATGTGATAAAGGAAAAAATGATATTTTTAGTCCAAAAATATTATTATTGATTCTTCAAACTTGGTATTAAGGTGAAAAAAATTTTTTATCCACAAATGCGTGTATGTAGAAAATATTCAAAACAATCCTCCACCAGTGAGAAGAGGGGCCGCTTACCAGAGCTTTAGATCCCAGTGTTAGTGAGATCAATAAGGCAACAGCACAGGGGTTCCTGGGTGAACCGTCACAGGCATCCCACCATCTATGTCTCCAATACGAAGGCTCCAATACGAAGGCTCCAATCAAGGAACGAAGGTGTCGTAGATTGCTGACACCACGCTGTCTCTATCTCCAGTACGAAGCCTCCAATCAGGGAACGAGGGTATCGTGGATCATATATAAAAGATCAAAGACACTCGCATAGCGTAAAACCACTTGGTTTAATAAAGTAGAATTTAAAAAAATTACACTCACATACGTAAAGAAAAAACGATCACATAAAAAACGAGCCGGCCGGACTCGTGTGCCGCCCGCACTTCCTGGTTGGGCGTAGAACGCAGAGACGTCAGAACGCCTATCTCCCTACGCGCGTTTCGTCTCAAACGGACGTGTTCACGTTTGAGACGAAACGCGCGTAGGGAGATAGGCGTTCTGACGTCTCTGCGTTCTACGCCCAACCAGGAAGTGCGGGCGGCACACGAGTCCGGCCGGCTCGTTTTTTATGTGATCGTTTTTTCTTTACGTATGTGAGTGTAATTTTTTTAAATTCTACTTTATTAAACCAAGTGGTTTTACGCTATGCGAGTGTCTTTGATCTTTTATATATGATCCACGATACCCTCGTTCCCTGATTGGAGGCTTCGTACTGGAGATAGAGACAGCGTGGTGTCAGCAATCTACGACACCTTCGTTCCTTGATTGGAGCCTTCGTATTGGAGCCTTCGTATTGGAGACATAGATGGTGGGATGCCTGTGACGGTTCACCCAGGAACCCCTGTGCTGTTGCCTTATTGATCTCACTAACACTGGGATCTAAAGCTCTGGTAAGCGGCCCCTCTTCTCACTGGTGGAGGATTGTTTTGAATATTTTCTACATACACGCATTTGTGGATAAAAAATTTTTTTCACCTTAATACCAAGTTTGAAGAATCAATAATAATATTTTTGGACTAAAAATATCATTTTTTCCTTTATCACATATGAACTCTTTATGGTTTTTGAATATTATTTTTATTAATATTATTCGTTTAGATTTAGCACACATTGTTATTTTTGTTTCAATTTACATTAATTATTGTGGGTGCTTTCTATATTATTTATACTAATTTCATTTCAGATTTAGTACACACTTCATTCACTCTATGATGATATGATAGTACTCATATATATTATTTACTAATCACATTTTTGTTTATTTAATATTGTTTTTTATGCTTACTTTGTATAGGTTTTGATTAGGTTTTAGGTGTTTGATTAATTTTTAATTTCTAATTTGTTTTTAGCGCAGCTCATTTTTTTCACCTATTTAGTTTGATATCGGAGTATTACGATTAGGGTTGCTGCTTTTAGGTTGCTTTCTTTTGTTGTTCGAGTAGCGCGGTTTACCCTTTGTACCGTGATTACATATATACAGCAAAAAATAAAAAAACTTTTTATATAGCTGGAAATACTGACCCCAAGCATAAAATCATTCCACCAGCAGCTGAAAAACGCACTCAATTACTCTGATTGACATATCAGTTTAGGCCACAAGCATGAGCGCCACCCCTGGTATTCCGGACCAATACATGCTCATAGATGCTAGAAAAAAACTGCAAAGAATGCTGTCCCGCTTTATGCAGCAATACCTATGACAAAAAAAGGAAATATAAAAGTGTCCAAACCTATAAACTATTTTTATATTAATGGAAAAAATCCTACCTTATTTAGAAAAGAATGGGTATATCATTTAACCCCTGGTGGAAAAAATCAACCAAAATGGGGTGCCCATCTTCTATAATGGAACAGTGTCCATAGAGCATCAGATGAAAAAACACCTAATGATCTTGTCTCATGGGCAATAGCCTAAAAAAGGGGATTATATATTAATTGGCTTCTACTGTTAGGGCTTGCTCCCTGCAGGCTAGAGGGAGGGGTGGTCGGTCTCAGGCCTTGTCAGGTAGGCTGTACGGAGCCCCATGATTTCTAACAGCTGCTCTGCATACAGCCTCCACAGCCCCTGGTCCCAGCTTTGTTTACCTCTGTGGGTGATAAGCTGTCAGTGGCCATGTAGTCGCTGCAGCAATCTGGGGATTTGCTCATCACCCACAGAAATAAGTACAGCGGGGACCAGGTGGTGGGGAGGGTGTACGGTGTAGGTTTTCTTTTTTAATTTTCTTTCTAAAAAGGGGAATTTACACTTTAAGGAGGGGCTGTGGAGTATGTTTACTAGGATTAACCCTGCCTATTCTCTGCTAGAAGATCTCATTATCAGTTGTAAGCTTGAATTCAACACTCACCAAACAGAAGGGGTAAAGCTCTCAAGGCCTGGATTCTGCATTGCATGTTTTATGAGGGGAAACTCTGCCTCCACTTTGATCAGAATATCTTGCAGTCACATGTAAAATCTTGCTCCAAGGAAACAATTAGAAAGGTAAGAAATGTATTTTTTGTAATTATTTTTAGGTATGCTGTGTGAATGGATAAATAGATACCTAACATATTATATCATGCTTTAAAATTGCACATGCTCGTGGAATGGCGCAAACTACAGTACTTAAAAATCTCTATAGGCAATACTTTACATTTTTTTACAGGTTACATGTTTAAAGTTACAGAGGAGGTCCAGTGCTATAACTATTGCTCTTGCTCTAATAATCAAGGTGATACCTCACATGTGTGGTTTGAACACCGTTTACATATGCAGGGCGCGACCTATGTATGCGTATGCTTCTGCACTTGAGTTGACTTTACTTTTTATTTTTTATTTTTACACTTTCCCTTTATTTTTTTACTGATCATTGTTATTCCTGTTACAAGGAATTCAAACATCCCTTGTAATAGAAATAAGCATCACAGGTCCTCTTTATTGAGAGATCTGGGGTCAAAAAGACCCCAGATCTCTCATTTACTTAAAAAAAAAATTACATTATGACTTTAAGAAAAAAAAATCCTGTCGATCTGCCCGAGGACCTGAAGTGACTCGGAGGTCGCTTCTGTCCTCCAAGGGCATAGAGCCGATTGGGGGCCCTCACTTGGCTTCCTGCCTATCTATCCTATGGATCGGATAGTTTCCAGGTTTACTGACTGGTTTGGTAAATGTGGAAATGACCCGAAAGCAGGGGGGGGGGGGGGCACCTCTCCCAATGCCCCTGAAAGTGATCCTGTGGTGAATGCGCTGCCAGGATCACTTTTAGCAGATGCCGAATAACCCACACTAAAAAATAATGCCAGGGTTATGGCAGCTAGCTGCTGCCATAATCCTGGTATTAAACATCAATTTAATGATGTATGTATACTGCGGGCGGTCGGCAATAAATGCCCAGTTTACTGTCCTTCAGACCTTGAGGACACCAGACTGTGGCGTCAATGGGAGTAAACCATACCTCATCATTGGTATTCATTGGAGGAATATTGCCCCATTGTTGGTAAAAGGGAAAGGAATAGTGTCCCATCATTGGCATCAGTGGGAGGAGAGTGTCCTGCCAGTGGTGTCAGTGGGAGGAATATTGCACCATTGTTGGTATCAGGGGAAGGAATAGTGTCCCATCATTGGTGTCAGTGGAAGGAGAGTGTGCTGCCAGTGGTGTCAGTGGGAGGAATATTGCACCATTGTTGGTATCAGGGGAAAGAATAGTGTCCCATCATTGGTGTCAGTGGGAAGATAGAGTCCAGCTGTTGCTGTTTGTAAAAGGAATAGTACTGCAAGGGCCGGATAAAGGTAAGCAAAGGGCCACATTCGGCCCCCGGGTCACAGTTTGGAGACCACTGATCTACATAAACAAAAACTCAGATAAGTAAGTCTTAATTACTAGATATTTCAATGTATTATTATTTTGTTCTCTGCAAGGTTTATTGTGGTTAGTCCTACATTTTCAAATGTGTCAAAAATGATCCGTGACATTTCTCCCCCGGGAACATTGTAATTTAATGTATTTTTATGCCTGGGTAATGATGGCATCATAATTACTGTTCTTACAGAGCATACTGAAACTAACAATTTATGCAAAACTGTTATAAATGAAAACAATGCTTTTCACCATAAGCTAGAAAAGTACCACTCATTTTATAAAACGCAGTGTTCCAACACAAATTTAAGTTCCACATTCACTCTTTTTTGTTAAAGGGATGTTAGAACTTGTTGTACATTTTAATATCTTCTTGCTACTTGTATAGTAACACTAGGATTGAAAGTGCAGGAAAATCTTCCCATTGGGGACATGGACAGCAATGGAAAAACAAAAGCTCTAAAGAATTCTCCTTTTTTTCTTTTGACTGGAGGTGGGTTTTCATGTGTGCTATTGGAGTAATGAAAATACCAACAAAAATTACAAAACAAAATCCACAAAAAAAAAATGTAAATCATATAAGTAAAGGTTGCACTCAATTATTATCACATGCAGTATCTCATAAAAGTGAGTACACCCCTCAAATTTTTGTAAATATTTTATTATATCTTTTCATGTGACAACACCGAAGAAATAACACTTTGCTACAATATAAAGTAGTGAGTGTACAGCTTGCATAACAGTGTAAATTTGATGTCCCCTCAAACTCAACACACAGGTATAATGTCTAAACCGCTGGCAACAAAAGTGAGTACACCTCTAAGTAAAAATTGGACAAAGTGTCAATATTTTGTGCGGCCACCATTATTTTCCAGCACTGCCTTAACCCTCTTGGGCATGGAGTTCACCAGAGCTTCACAGGTTGCCACTTGAGTCTTCTTCCACATCTCCATGATAACATCACGGAGCTGGTTGAAGTTAGAGACCTTGCGCTCCTCCACCTTCTGTTTGAGATGGTCAATATGGGTTTTGGTCTGGAGACATGCTTGATGTGCTCAATATGGGTTGAGATGCTCAATATGGGTTTAGGTCTGGAGACATGCTTGGCCAGTCCATCACCTTTACCCTCAGCTTCTTTAGCAAGGCAGTGGTCATCTTGGAGGTGTGTTTGGGGTTGTTGTCATATTGGAATACTGCCCTGCGGCCCTTCAGTATGTCACAGTACATGTTGGCATTCATGGTTCCCTCAAACTTTAGCTCCCCAGTGCTGGCAGCACTCATGCAGCCCCAGACCATCACACTCTCACCCCCATACTTGACTGTAGGCAAGACACACTTGTCTTTGTACTCCTCATCTGGTTGCCGCCACACACACTTGAAACCATCTGTACCAAATAATATCTTGGTCTCAGACCACAGGACATGGTTCCAGTAATCCATGTCCTTAGTCTGCTTGTCTTCAGCAAACTGTTTGCGGGCTTTCTTGTGCATCATCTTTAGAAGAGGCTTCCTTCTGAGATGACAGCCATCCAGAGGAATTTGATGCCGTGTGCGGTGTATGGTCTGAGCACTGATAGGCTGACCCCTCTGCAGCAATGCTGGCAGCAGCCATACGTCCATTTCTCAAAGACAACCTCTGGATATGACGCCAAGCACGTGCACTCAACTCAAGATTCGCAAGTCAGATTTTAGGCATCCTCTGTAACAGAAACTTCATTTTTGGTTCGATACTCCTTAAGGGTTAATTACTTCTAAAGGGATGCAGACACTGCAACCTTTCTCATCAGAACACCAAGAGTGCACCAGCTGATTATAATGAACCAGTCCCTCCCACTCAAAATGCAACCTGTGACATAAACAGCTATTTCTTCACAGCGACAAACATTAGGAATCTCTACAAAGTGTGTTAAAACCATTGCAATATACACTGATCACCCAGAAATGGTGCCATTCAAAAAGAAGATATGTAACCCATATTGGAAGATCCTTCCAAGCAGTAAATGATCTTCTTTCCAACTGCGTCTTTAGTTCTTCTTCCATTTGACAACAAGACATACTACAGCCAGAGGATTCACTAAAGATACTCAATTATGAGATGTGTCCTTTTAAGCATTGAACCTGAGGAGTCTATGATTATATAAGTTGTCTCTTGATAATGAATTATATTTGAAATGTGGTATTGCATCACGTTATTACATAAAATTAAGCTGCTAAAATAGGTTATCTGGATTTTTTAGAATGAATAAACACAGTATGTTGTAGTGATTGAGAGAGAGAGAGAGAGAGAGAGAAATAACAGCATCTGCTGGAATGTTTGCCCCTTACGTCTGATTACAGAGAACAGAAAAGCCGAACTAATCTTCCTTGGCTGAATGTTTCATGAATTTTGTTAGGCCAGCTTACTGTTTCTAGCCTTAAAGTACCTCTGGATAAGACGTGCATGCATCTTTACAGCCAAATATTTTCTCTGTATCCACGTAGAAGAAACCAATGCACTAAACTGCTTTCTTTGTATTACAAGAACATTCATCAGTGCCAGGTAAGAAAATGACATTTCTATGTTTTACTTATTAATTTTGTTTATTAATTTTTGCATGAACAAAATAGTAGTATAATAAATAATAAAATTTTATTAAAGTGGTTATAAACCCTTACAAACCACTTTGACCTACAGGTAAGCCTAGATTAAGGTTTACTTGTAGGTCCAAGAAATATCTCCTAAACCTACACGGTTTAGGAGATATTTACTAAAAGACATTCACAGTCACAGCTTTCAACGGTGCGCAGGCGCACTATCGCCGTTAGCAGCATGCCACTGCTAACGGGAGTGACGTCATCGCTGCTCTGGCGTTGTGAGTGGCCGGGGCAGCGATACCCAGAAGAAGATGGACGCTCCAGACTACAGAGAACAGCGGTGACGTCGCTGGCTTCTTCTAGCCCATTATGCTTTACCTTTGCAGGGAGACAAAGAGGAAGTAAACCCATCAGGGTTTACTTCCTCTTTAAGAAACAGTGAAAAATAGAAATAATGTACAAGAGGTATTATGCCCCGTACACACGATCGGAAATTCTGCCAGCAAAAGTCCGATGAGAACTTTTGGTCGGAAAATCGTGCGATAGTGTGTATGCTCCATTGCTGGCGGAATTTTTCGACAAGCAAAAGATTGAGAGCATGTTCTCAATTTTTCGGTCGGAAAAAGTTCAGATCAGAAGTTTCGATCGTCTGCACAAATTCCGACGCATGCTTGGAAGCATTGAACTTAATTTTCTCAGCTCATCGTAGTGTTGAACGTCATTGCGTTCTTGACGGTCAAAAATTCAGAGAACTTTTGTGTGACCGTGTGTATGCAAACCAAGCTTGAACGGAATTCCGTAGGAAAAACCATCCAAGTTTTTTCCAACGGAAAATCCACTCGTGTGTACGGGGCATTAGAGTATAACATGTCCATAATATATACCATACCATAACATTGCTATAAGTGGATAATCTTGGTAGTTTAAAATCCAGGAAAGAGGTTAAAAAATTACAATCATGAAGGAGTATCTGGGGTTGGCCTAGGAAGAAGTAGGCGGTTAGCGTCTAAAAAATAATACCAGGGTTATGGCAGCTAGCTGCTGCCATAAACCTGGTATTAAACATCAATTTAATGACGTACATATACTGCAGGCCTTTGGCAAGAAATGCCCAGTTTACTGTCCTTCAGACCTTGAGGGCGCCAGACTGTGGCGTGAGTAGAAAATGCCCTGCCTTCAATGGGAGTAAATCATACCCCATCATTGGTATTCGTTGGAGGAATATTGCCCCATTGTTGGTATAAGGGGAAGGAATAGTGTCCCATCATTGGTGTCAGTGGGAAGATAGTGTCCTGCCATTGGTGTCAGTGGAAGGAATATTGCGCCATTACTGGTATCAGGGGAAGGAATATTGTCCCATCATTGGTGTCAGTGTGAAGACAGTGTCCACCTGTTGCTGTCTGTAAAAGGAATAGTACTGCAAGGGCCAGATAAAGGTAAGCAAAGGGCCACATCCGGCCCCCGGCCACAGTTTGGAGACCACTGATCTACATAAACAAAAACTCAGATAAGTAAGTCTTAATTACTAGATATTTCAATGTATTATTATTTTGTTCTCTGCAAGGTTTATTGTGGTTAGTCCTACATTTGTAAATGTGTCAAAGATGATCCGTGATATTTCTCCCCCGGGAACATTGTAATTTAATGTACTTTTATTCCTGTGTAATGATGGCATCATAATTACTGTTCTTACAGAGCATACTGAAACTAACAATTTATTACAAAAAAAATGTAAATCATATAAGTAAAGGTTGCACTCAATTATTAGCACATACAGTAGATGCCCTGGGGGTTGCCTAGGAGGAAGTAGGGGGTAAGGGTCTTTAAGAGGTAGAGGTTGGGCACAGATTAGATGCAACCATCAGACACACTGCCTTTTAAGAGATCTTGGTTAAACCTCATGGGGAGATATCGGGAGGTCCAAGGATGCCAGATGGACAGGTATATATCAATTTTTGTGGTAAGTTTTGCTTCTACTGTTTCATATAGCATAAGTTGATTCTTGGCTCTCAGCCTAAGAAAGGGCAGGTAATTCTCAGGCTTTGGCAATTGTCTGCTTGACTGCTGTTAGATCATGCAGTAGTAATTTGAATCATTTTGAATAGGCCTGGAGGTTTAAGATTTAAGAATACATATTGAGCTTCAAAGGGGTTCAATGAGTCCCATTAGTTCAGACATCATCTGAAAAATTTCCTCCCAAAGCAGCCAAGCTATAGGACAGGTCCACCAGATGTGAAAAATGGTTTCAACCTTTTGTATGTTAATGGGGTTGAGAGTTAGTATGATAAGTATAATACAGGTTTGGTCAGGGATACCTGGGCGCAACTTATGTGCCCTTCAACTGGGCTTTACATCAGTGTCTCACAAAAGTTAGTACACCCCTCACATTTTCGTAAATATTTTATTATATCTTTTCATGTGACAACACTGAAGAAATGGCACTTTTCTACAATGTAAAGTAGTGAGTGTACAGCTTGTATAACAGCGTAAATTTGATGTCCCCTCCAAATAACTCAACACACATCCATTAATGTCTAAACCGCTGTCAACAAAAGTGAGTACACCCCTAAGTGAAAATTTCCAAATTGGGCCCAAAGTGTCAATATTTTGTGTGGCCACCATTATTTTCCAGCACTGCCCTAACCCTCTTAGGCATGGAGTTCACCAGAGCTTCACAGGTTGCCACTGGAGTCCTCTTCCACTCCTCCATGATGACATCACGGAGCTGGTGGATGTTAGAGACCTTGCGCTCCTCCACCTTCCGTTTGAGGATGCCCCACAGATGCTCAATAGGGTTTAGGTCTGGAAACATGCTTGGCCAGTCCATTACCTTTACCCTCAGCTTCTTTAGCAAGGCAGTGGTCGTCTTGGAGGTGTGTTTGGGGTCGTTATCATGTTGGAATACTGCCCTGTGGTCCAGTCTCCGAAGGGAGGGGATCTCTGGACCTGTTCTGAGTAGAAACTGTCCTGTTAAACCACTGCATGGTTTTGGCCACTCACTTTTGTGAGATACTGTAATTGCAGTAGAATTTGGGCACTGCATCCCACTGTGTATATACAGTATTTATACACACAGTGTATATATATATATATATATATATATATATATATATATATATATATATATATATATAGTATCTCACAAAAGTGAGTACACCATCACATTTCTGTAAATATTTTATTATAACTTTTCATGTGACAACACTGAAGAAATGATACTTTGCTACAATGTAGAGTAGTGAGTGTACAGCATGTCAATATTTTGTGTAGCCATCATTATTTTCCAGCGCTGCCTTAACCCTTTTGGGGACGGAGTTCACCAGAGCTTCACGGTTGCCACTGGTGGTGCAGTGGTCGTCTTGGAGGTGTGTGCTATCATGTTGGAATACAGCCCTGGGAGGAGATCATGCTCTGCTTCAGTATGTCACAGTACATGTTGGCATTCATGGTTCCCTCGATGAACTGTAGCTCCCTGGTGCCAGCAGCTCAAGCAGCCCTAGACCATGACACTCTCACCACCATGCTTGACTCTAGGCAAGACACACTTGTCTTTGTACTCCTCACCTGTTGCCGTCACACACACTTGACACCATCTGAACCAAATAAGTTTATCTTGGTCTCATCAGACCACAGGACATGGTTCCAGTAACCCATTTCCTTAGTCTGCTTGTCTTCAGCAAACTGTTTGTGGGCTTTCTTGTGCATCATCTTTAGAAGAGGCTTCCTTCTGGGACGACAGCCATGCAGACCAGTTTTATGCAGTGGCCCACGTATGGTCTGAGCACTGACAGGCTGACGCCCCCCATCCCTTTAACCTCTGCAGTAATGCTGGCAGCACTCATATGTCAATTTCCCAAAGACAACCACTGGATATGACGCTGAGCATGTGCACCCAACTTCTTTGGTCGATCATAGCAAGGCCTGTTCTGAGTGTATGGTCTTGGGCACCTTGCTGAACCTCTGTTTCATGGTCTTGGCAATCTTCTTATAGCCTAGGTCATCTTTATGTAGAGCAATAATCATTTTTTTCAGATCCTCAGAGAGGGAAAATGGCTAATTGGGCCCAATTTGGACATTTTCACTTAGGGGTGTACTCACTTTTGTTGCCAGCAGTTTAAAAATGAATGGCTGTTTATTGAGTTATTTTGAGGGGACAGCAAATTTACACTGTTATACAAGCTGTACACTCACTACTTTACATTGTAGCAAAGTGTTATTTCTTCAGTGTTGTCACATGAAAAGATATAATAAAATATTTGCATAAATATGAGGGCTGTACTCACTTTTGTGAGATACTGTAAATGTATTTATTCTTCATAGAACTAAGAGGTTCTCATGCACAGTCTTTCGAATAAACAGCCATTCCAGGTATTTTATCCTTTCTCAATTTGAAATGTGAACTTGCACTTAAGAAATAGCCAAGGACACTTGAAACAGGTAATTGTTCATAATATTGTGCATGAGACTGTGTGCTCCATGAAAGTATGAATACATTCTAATTTCAATATACACTATATTGTCAAAAGTATTGGAACACCTGCCTTTACACACATGAACTTTAACTGCTTTCTGCTTGCCGGCCATCAAATGATGGCTGGGCTGGGCGGTGCGGCTCTCGTTCTGGGTGGACGTCATATGACAGCCTCCCAGAATGATCACACCTTGGGGCCGCGCATCGCGGTGATCGGTGGTGCGGTGTGTGTCAGTCTGACACACTGCTACACTGATTTCAGTAAAGAGCCTCTGACGGAGGCTTTTTAAGACATGATTAGCTGTGTTCAATCACGGCTGATCATGATGTAAACAGGAAGAGGCGTTGCTCGGCTTTTCCTCACTCGCGTCTGACAGACGAGAGTAGAGGAGAGACGATCGGCTGCTCTCCTGACAGGGGGTGATTGTTTATCAGTGCAGCCCCCCTCGGATACCCACCCAGGACCACCAAGGATGCCACCACACTGGACCACCTGGTATGCCACCCTAGATCACCAGGAAAATGCCAATCAATGCCCAGGCAGCTGCCAGTCAGTGCCCCAATGCCTGCCAGTGCCTCAGTGATGCCTATCAATGCCATCTATCAGTGCCACCCAGAAGTACCCATCAGTGCAGCCTTTCAGTACCCATCAGTGTCGCCTATCAGTGCCACCTGTAAATGTCTATCAGTGCTGCATATCAGTGCCACCCATTAGTGGCGCCTACCAGTGCCCATCAGTGCCCATCATCAGTGCCCATCAGCGCCACCTCATTGGTGCCATCTTATCAGTGCTTGTCAGTGCCGCCTTATCAGTGCTCATCAGTGAAGGAGAAAACGTACTTATTTACAAAATTTTATAACAGAAACAAAAGAAAAACTTTTTTGATTTTTTTCAAAATTTTAGGTCTTTTCTTTATATGTTTAGCAAAAAATAAAAACCGCAGAGGTGATCAAATACCACCAAAAGAAAGCTCTATTTGTGGGAAAAAAATTATAAAAATTGCTGCAACCCACTGTTTGATCTTTGTAATGCTTAAAGTTGGTACCTTGTATTGCTCAAATACTATTACATTTACTGCAGATCATTACTTCTGCTTTATGTGAAAGATATATATACACAGTGCCTTGAAAAAGTATTCATACCCCTTGAAATTGTACACTTTTTGTTGGGCTTTTATGTAATACCAACACAAAGTGGTACATAATTGTGAAGTGGAAGGAAAATGATAAATGGTTTTAAAAATGTTTTACAAATAAATATATGAAAAGTGTGGTGTGCATTTGTATTCAGCCCCATTTACTCTGTTACCCCTAACTAAAATTTAGTGCCTTAATTGCCTTCAGAAGTCACCTAACTAGTACATAGAGTCCACCTGTGTGTAATTTAATCTCAGTATAAATACAGCTGCTCTGTGAAGCCCTCAGGGTTGTTAGAGAACCTCAGTGAACAAAACGGCATCATAAAGGGTAAGAAAAACAGGGCAACTATTGGTTGTGCACGCCACAAAACTGACCTTTATGGAAGAGTGGCAAGAAGAAAGTCATTGTTGAAAGAAAGCCATAAAAATCCCAGTTTTCAGTTTGCGAGAATCCATGTGGAGGACACAGCAAACATGTGGAAGAAGGTGCTCTGGTCAGATGAGACCAAAATTTAACTTTTTGGCCTAAAAGTAAAACGCTATGTGTGCGGAAAACTAACACTGGACATCACCCTGAACACACCACCCCCACCATGAAGCATGGTGATGGCAGCATCATGTTGTGAGGATGCTTTATTTCAGCAGGGACAGGGAAGCTGGTCAGAGTTGATGCGAAGATGGATGGAACCAAATACAGGCCAATCTTAGAAGAAAACCTGTTGGAGTCTGCAAAAGACTTTAGACTGAGGCGGAGGTTCCCCTTTCAGCAGGACAACAACCCTAAACATACAGCCAGAGCTACAATGCAATAGTTTAGATAAAGGCGTATTCATGTGTTAGAATGGCCCAGTCAAAGTTCAGACCTAAATCAAGTTGAGAATCTGTGGCAAAACTTGAAAATTGCTGTTCACAGACACTCACCATCCAATCTGACAGAGCTTGAGCTATTTTGCAAAGAAGAATGGGCAAAAATGTCACTCTCTAGATGTGCAAAGCTGGTAGAGACACCCCCAAAAAGACTTGCAGCTGTAATCGCAGCGAAAGGTGGTTCTATTGGCTAAGGGTGGCTGAAACACAACACACTTTTCACATATTTATTTGTAAAAATCTATATCGATAGATAGATAGATAGATAGATAGATAGATAGATAGATAGATAGATAGATAGATAGATAGATAGATAGATAGATATACACAATACATACATTTATTTATTTTTTTAACTTGCATACACATATTGAAGCCACACTGCGTTACCAAGTTCACACTTTTCAGAGGTTTATGCACCAGTGTGGTTCAAATGGTATCTGTGCTGAATAGTACATTTTAAATGCACATAGTTGTATGCCCATAATAATTTTATTACCCATGCAAAGGAATTGTAATTCTGTTCAGTCTTTTGATTCACATGCCCGTACCATTCTTCAAAATGGGTCACCCAATCACTGATGGAATAATGCTAAAGATACGTATTATTTATTCACTAAATAGGCTGGGAGCGGAGAGGTGACACTGCAAGCCGCACAGCTGCACCAGGACCTAAGGTTGTCACCTGCCTTGCTGTGCAGTGTGGCAGGGGTATGCGATTCAAAACACAGAGCATTTAAAACAGTTCATATATAGGCATGTATTTATATACTATATTTTATGTATAAAGTAGTCATATATACAGTGGATACTTAGCTGTCTGGATCTCTGCTCTAACTGTAAATGTTTAAATATGTACTATGAAAAATATGCAGTTTTCCCTTAGAATTTCCTAATTTTGTTTAGATGATGCATGATTAACATCTGTTTTTTTACATCTCTTTGGTATAAACACAAAAGATTATAAATCCAATAATTTCTGGTGAGATTAGAATTATAACCTAAGCAAATTCAGCGCTTAGAAACCAGCCATTAGAATTGTTAGCTCTGGGTTCGTGTTAAATAAGATACTCTCTGTTGGAAGTGGGCTGTAGAGAGTTTCTGTTTTCGTTTTAAGGATTAAGAGAAAAAACACTCCATGACAACTGATTTATTCCTGCAGTGAGTGCAACCATATTGCCCACAGATGCTGAGGATGTTTTCCTTACTGTAGATAGAACTCAGATTTCAGAACCGAGACATTATTTTCCTGCTCTTTTGCTTCACATTTTACTTGATTCCCACGCAACAAACACAGATTGGAAAAGACAAAAGGACCCAACATGATTTTCAATTCTGTGTAAACATCAAACAGCGTTTTAAAAAGAACCTGTTGTTATATCATACCTGAAGCTCCAGTCCAGTGATGGTGGCAATTATTGCTCATCTACTGTAAACGTTACTAATTCTGGGGCAGAATTGTCTTAACTGGTGTTACAGAGGCACAATCTACCCCAAAATCAACACTGCCTTTGGGACCTTTACAATGATGGCATCCAGAGAATAAGTTCTTTTTATTAAACAGCTATAATTGGTAGTATATTTTTTTAAATTACAATGTACTGCATAGCCTTTGAACTATGGCCTGCAGGCTTAGACAGGCCAATAAGGGGGATTTTGAATAAAAATACAAACATACACAACAATTGTAATTAAACCTGGATAGTTAGTGAGATAAGGCAAGCAGAGGGCTATATGGAATAAAAGGGGGGAAGAGTCACAGAGGGGACAGTGATCGTAAAATTGTTGTATAGTGATTTAGAAAATGGAGGTCCGCATTTAGTTCATCAACTTTTGTGTCAAAGAGAATTACCGTATTTATCGGCATATAACACACACTTTTTTCCCCTTTTTTCCCCTTAAAACCAGGGGAAATCAGGGGAAAATCGTGGGTCCATGTTATACGCCGATCACCGCTGATTGTGAGCAGAGGAGCGAATGCCGCCTAGATACACATAGCCGAGTGTACTCGGCTCTGCTCACAGTCATGCCCAGTCCCGTGCTATGATGGACATAACACAGGGACTGGGCATGACTGTGAGTGGAGCCAAGAGGAGCCGAGCTTAGCAGAGCACACTCGGCTATGTGTATCTCAGCAGCACTTGGCTCCGCTCACAGTCCCAGCCAGTCCCACCATTGGACCTGTGTTATGTCCATCATAGGGCGGGACTGGGTGGGACTGCAAGAGGAGCTGAGCATAGCCGAGCACACTCGGCTTTGTGTATGTCGGGGGCGCTCGCTCCTCTCCGCTCACAGTCAGTGGAGATCGGTGCCAATTTTAAATAATCAGCCTGCAATGAGGCTGGGCAAAACTGCAAAGACACTGGGCAAGGCTGCAGATGGACACTGGACAAGGGTGCAATTATGGACAAGGCTGCAGATGTACACTGGGCAAGGCTGCAATGATGGACAAGGCTGCAGATGTACACTGGGCAAGGCTGCAATGATGGACAAGGCTGAAGATGGACACTGGGCAAGGCTGCAATGATGGACAGGGCTGCAGTTGGACACTGATAAGGCTGCATTGATGGGCATTTAAATGTAAGTTTTTTTCCTTAAACTTCCCTCCTAAAAGTTTTTTCCCTTAAAATTCCCTCCTAAACGCGGGGTGCGTGTTTTACGCCGGCGCATGTTATATGCCGATAAATACGGTATGTATGATCTTGTAATATTGAAGATCCCTTTTGTGTGTGTGACACTTTGTAATGGATAGATTTGGCTGCACGCCTTGAAGCGTTTTTTGTTGCAAGAACTGGTTCCTTTATTTGTGACTTCATAACAAGAATGAAGTTTATGTTTGAGATTGGGTGGTTGCCAGCATTGGGGGTTGTTGGAATATATCTTTCAGCGTTTCATCCTCTGCTATGATGGGTTGAAAATCTTTGATCATCTTTCTTATCCTTTCTAGTGCTGGATTGTATGTTATTTGTTTTTTTTCTCTTTGTACTGTAGGAGATTTTCTCTTGGGGTTTTCAGAGCGTGCTTATGCTTGTAGTAATTGTATTGTCCTTGTAATCTTTCTAACGGAAGGAGTCTGTTAGTATTCTGAAAAGTTTATTTCTATCTTCTGGGTCAGAGCATATTTGGTGGTATCTGATTGCCTGGATGTGTATGATGGCCGTTTGGTGTGTTGAGGATGGAAGCTGGAACAGTGGAGATAGTTGCATCTGTCAGTGGGTTTCCTGTATATTGAGGTGTGCAACTTGTCATCCTTGATGTATACTGTGGTGTCCAGGACATGTGCTTGAATAGTCCATTTTTAGTTTGATTCATGGGTGAAATGTGTGCTCAATGAGTAAAACATTTTTCGTATTTCTTCACCTTCTGTCCATATGATGAAAATATCAATAACATAGCAATAGGATCTATATGGCTTTTATTGCATGCTGTTAAGGAATTTGTCCTCCAGGTAAGACATAAATACAGTGGGGCAAAAAAGTATTTAGTCAGCCACCAATTGTGCAAGTTCTCCCACTTAAACAGATGTGAGAGGCCTGTAATTGTCATCATCGGTATACCTCAACTATGAGAGACAAAATGTGGAAACAAATCCAGACAATCACATTGTCTGATTCTTGAAAGAATTTATTTGCAAATTACGGTGGAAAATAAGTATTTGGTCAACTACAAACAAGCAAAATTTCTGGCTCTCACAGACCTGTATCTTCTTCTTTAGGAGGCTCCTCTGTCCTCCACTCATTACCTGTATTAATGGCACCTGTTTGAACTTGTTATCAGTATAAAACTCCACTATGGTGAAGACCAAAGAGCTGTCGAAGGACACCAGAAACAAAATTGTAGACCTGCACCAGGCTGGGAAGACTGAATCTGCAATAGGGAAGCGGCTTGGTGTGAAGAAATCAACTGTGGGAGCAATAATTAGAAAATGGAAGACATACAAGACCACTGAGAATCTCCCTCGATGTGAGGCTCCACGCAAGATCTCACCCCGTGGCGTCAAAATGATCACAAGAACGGTGAGCAAAAAGTCCCAGAACCACAGGGGGGTACCTAGTGAATGACCTGCAGAGAGCTGGGAGCAATGTAACAAAGGCTACCATCAGTAACACACTATGCCGCCAGGGACTCAGATCCTGCAGTTCCAGACGTGTCCCCCTGCTTAAGCCAATACATGTCCGGGCCCATCTGAGGTTTGCTAGAGAGCATTTGGATGATCCAGAAGAGGATTGGGAGAATGTCATATGGTCAGATGAAACCAAAGTAGAACTGTTTGGTAGAAACACAACTCGTTGTGTTTGGAGGAGAGAGAATGCTGAGTTGCAACCAAAGAACACCATACCTACTGTGAAGCATGGGGGTGGCAACATCATGCTTTGGGGCTGCTTCTCTGGAAATGGAACAGGACGACTGATCCGTGTACATGAAAGAATGAATGGGGCCATGTATTGTGAGATTTTGAGTGCAAACCTCCTCCCATCAGCAAGGGAATTGAAGATGAAATGTGGCTGGGTCTTTCAGCATGACAATGATCCCAAAAACACTGCTTGGGCAACGAAGGAATGGCTTTGTACGAAGCATTTCAAGGTCCTGGAGTGGCCTAGCCAGTCTCCATATCTCAACCTCATAGAAAACCTTTGGAGGGAGTTGAATTATATGAGAGATGAACCATAAAGGAAAGCATGAAACTTTCCAATATCATTGCTGCCAACATCCCAATATGTGTAAATAGAAAGATCCCCTAACAAGGAGATCACAGTACCCCCCGGTACAGCGGGACTTTTAAGGCAGACCAAAATATGAGTAAAAACTTTATTACAAATTTATTCACAAAAATGATACACAAAATCGTTTTACAGAACAGTATAGAAATCCTTACATATATCAATGCGTGGAATCATACATTTAAATATATAGTCTGCACAACATCAAAGGTTTCATATATGGTTTTATAATGTGAACTCCAAAATGTCTGACATGTTTCAGGAAAACATTCCCTTCTTCAGAGGCATATCTAAGGAGAACAAATAGCTGTAATAGTGTAATAGTGTTCAACTACCTAGACATCACACGTGGAGACTGTTCCCCCAACAGCATAATATAAGACCTATGTGCGGGTTTGATGCGGGCCGCCTATGGGTCCCTAGCACTTTCTGGCTGTGCATCTTCGTGGGGCGATCTATCAATAATTCTGGCAGATAACATCTTTGACAGCATTTATATATATATACTCACACACAACTATTTACTCTTGATATGAGATCTAGTCTCAGTTGTTTTGTTCATTTACAAATAAATGACTACAGCTATTTGTTCTCCTTAGATATGCCTCTGAAGAAGGGAATGTTTTCCTGAAACATGTCAGGCGTTTTGGAGTTCACATTATAAAACTATATATGAAACCTTTGATGTTGTGCAGACTATATATTTATATGTATGATTCCACGCATTGATATATGTTTGGATTTTTATACTGTTCTGTTAAACGATTTTGTGTATCATTTTTGTGAATAAATTTGTAATATATTTTTTACTCATATTTTGGTCTGCCTTAAAAGTCCCGCTGTACCGGGGGATACTGTGATCTCCTTGTTAGGGGATCTTTCTATTGGAGGGAGTTGAAAGTCCGTGTCGCCCAGCGACAGCCCCAAAACATCACTGCTTTAGAGGAGATCTACATGGAGGAATGGGCCAACATACCAGCATCATTGTGTGTTAAAACCTTGGGAAGACTTACAGAAAACGTTTGACCTCTGTCATTGCCAACAAAGGATATATAACAAAGTATTGAGATGAACTTTTGATATTGACAAAATACTTATTTTCCACCATAATTTGCAAATAAATTCTTTCAAAAATCTTGTTTCCACATTTTGTCTCTCATAGTTGAGGTATATCTATGATGACAATTATAGGCCTCTCTCATCTTTTTAAGTAGGAGAACTTGCACAATTGGTGGCTGACTAAATACGTTTTTGCTCCACTGTACATTTGCATATGGAGTGCCATGTTACGTCCTATAGCGGTACCCAGACACTAAAGATATGTCATTATTGAAAGTGAAATAGTTGTTAGAATGAATTCAATGACCTGTGTAACATCCTCAGTGCTGTATTTTTGGTTTTATAAGGATAATAAAAATCTGTGACATGCAGCAATTCCATCCTTGTGAGGGATGTTACTGTACAGAGATTCTACATTGATAATGACTAAAAAGTGTGTGTTGGTGGTAATTGCCGTATAATGTTGATCTTGTTGAGAAAATCAGTTGTATTGCACAGGAAACTAACAGTAGTTGTGACTAATAGTTAACACTTTTTCTACAAGTCTTGAGATTTGTTCAGTAAGTGTGTTCTTACTTGTTATGTTGGGTCTGCCTGTATTTCCTGGCTTGTGGATAGTGGACAGCATGTAGAAGCAGTGCCGAAGCAAGGTCATCCAGCACTCAGGGCAAAGATGCCAAACTGCACCCCCCCATTCCATTAGGGTTAGCAGTGATGCCAATTTTACTACTCCTATTAGCCTTGTAACAGAAGCAACTGGCACAGGGTGCCCCATCCCTGCAATAAACCATTGCGCCCAGGGCAGCCATCACTTCTGCCCAATCCCCCAGGTCCCGACCCTGTGTTGCCCCAATTTGGCATTATCTGGAATCACACGGATAGGTTCTGAACGTAGGTGTGTTGGTTGTGTTTCAGACCTTTTAATTGTTGCGTAAAATTCTAGGTCGGATCATAATCCAGTTGTTTATAGTAAGCAGCAGTTGCCTTTTTGTATGTATTTGTTTGTATCCATTACAGCAACTGCTCCCCCTTTATTTGCTGGTTTGATGGCAATGGCTTGATTATTGTGTAAACAGTGTATAGCCTTTGCTCCAGTGGTAAAAGAGTGTAGAACATTTATTTTATTTTTTCATTTCTTTGTTGTTGTTTTTTTTTTGCTGGGTAGATATTAGACATGGGCGCCGTCAATAAATTCGTTCCGTTCTGTTCCGTTTCGATTCGTAATAAAATTAATTCGTACTTCGTATTTCGTGTCCGGAATTCCATTCTGTTTCGTACGAAATATGAATCGTCGTTCGTTACGATGAGTTTAAAGGCAAAAACATTGCTCATTATGCTTATTATGACTTGCAGAAGACTTCTGTGATAGAAGTCAATGTAAGTTGCCTGAAGACATCGTCGGATGTCAAGGTTTTTCAGTGCGCAAACCTGTGGTGAAACACAAAACACTCGGGCCTCCCGGCCACGAGCGTGGGGAAGGGGAAAACAAAGAAGGACTATATAAATATAAATACACAGCAGACCAAAGAGGTCAGATTCTAACAAATAAAAAGTATGCATAAAAAACCAAAACAAATATACACCCGTGCTAGGGAATATTCTAAGCGTGGTGGTATCAGCACAAACAGCCCGACATGTTTCATAAAAACGTACATCCTCCTGGGGCACCTCATACATGTGTTATGTCACGGTGCTGGTGTCAGATCACTCTATCTGACAAGTCGCGGTAGTGTGAACGGGCACTGAGTCGTCGTCCGAAATCCGGAATTCGTAAACAAATGTTCAGTCGGAGCGACTTGAGTCGCTCCTATTAGAACGGTTCCATAGTACAGAACGGAGCGCGACTTGTCAGGTGACTAAGTCGCCTGACAAGTCGCGGTAGTGTGAACGGGCACTGAGTCGTCGTCCGAAATTCGGAATTCTTAAACAAAAGTTCAGTCGGAGCCTGACAAGTCGCGGTAGTGTGAACGGGCACTGAGTCGTCGTCCGAAATCCAGAATTCGTAAACAAGAGTTCAGTCGGAGCGACTTGAGTCGCTCCTATTAGAACGGTTCCATAGTACAGAACGGAGCACGACTTGTCAGATGACTAAGTCGCCTGACAAGTCGCGGCAGTGTGAACGGGCACTGAGTCATCGTCCGAAATCCGGAACTCGTAAACAAAAGTTCGTATTCCGTACAGAATTCGGACGCACGGCAATTCGTATTTCGGATCCTCCCGAACCTACGAATTTGTGGAAATCGCACATGTCTAGTAGATATCAGGGATGTAATTCGCAGTCTGAAGCTGATAATATAGATGTCCAATTTTGGGTTATGCCATTGTGTAGGTGTGAAGTTGCTGCTTTTTTCTTTTTGTCACATTCTATTGTCAGAATTGCTTTAATTTCTATGAAAATAATAAAATATTCGTTAGCCTTAGCCCTTGTACACACGATCGGAGATTCCGACGGAATGTGTCCGATCGGAGCATTTTGTCGGATATTCCGACTGTGTGTGGTATGCATCGGACTGTTTCCGTCGGACCAAATTTTCCAACTTGCCGGAAATATTTTCCGACAAAATGCTCCAATCGGACATACTCCAATCATGTGTAGAGAATTCCGATTGGACAAAGTGCCACGCATGCTCAGATCAAATTCCTACATCAAAGCTATTGGCTACTAGCCTGAACGTAGTCCCATCGTAACAAAATTACGTCATCACGTTCTGAAAGATCGGATTTTCCGACAACTTTGTCCGACCATGTGTATGCAACAGTTTCGGACAACATCCATCAGACAAAATCCGACGGATTTGGTTGTCGGAATCTCCGACCGTGTGTACAAGGGCTAAGTTTCCTGAAGAATTCCTCTATATTTTAGAGTAACTGTAAATTATCCAATTTGGTGGATGAGCAGAACGTAAGCCCTTTGGAGAGGACTGTTATTTCTGGTTTTCAGTAAGGTCAACATGTTCACATTGGATACCTTGGAACTCTGGATTGCAAAAATGTTGGAATTTGAAGGTATTTGTTGAGGGAATTTAAGTCCAGAAAAGGTAGATTACCCCGTTTCGGCTTTTATACTGTTATCAGATTGAATTGAAGTCTGATAGAATAGAAAGTTATGGCGGAAGAATCCCTTATCAGGACTCTAGGTGTAAGTGTCGGTAATGTGTGTGACCAGTGGGGTGATGTAACACTATGTCATCCACCTGAGACTGACTGACTGCGTTTTAGCTTCAAGTTTGAAAAGTTTATACTTTTTTTGCAAACACATTCAAAGCATAGCCCTGGTTTTTACAGTAACAGTCAGAGACCGTGTCTTACTTGTCTATGGTGCTGGACTGCATATGGAGTCCAGGCTTCACCTCCAAAGAGGTCTTTGGGGTCGGGTTCCATAGGGATGGATGGCAGCTCTGGACACATTTAGCACCCGGGGACTGACTAGAGACATTTCATTAAGTGCCAAGGTGAGTGCCCATGCAGGATCCAGTGCCTGAAGTAACATTATAGGCTGTCCCCATAGCATGGGGTCTGTGTTTGCTCCCAAGGTTTCACAGAGTTTGTGCTGATTCAGATGCACTGCTTCTATTTGTGGTATTGGAAGAAGGTAAAGCATTGATTGAAGAATCTGAAGATAAAATAATAAACTAGTTAAGTGAAGAGTACTTTCTCCTCAAAAGAGAAGAGGTCCATCACTGTAGGACACTAGCAAAACTGAGGATTTATGGAGCGAGGTAGGGTTTTAGGGTAGGCAACCAAGGGGCATTCCTCAAAAGCTTTGCCAGTGTCCAAATGCAAAGTAAGTTCAGAGGGCTGCATTACTGAAAAAAAAACCTTTACTGAAGATAAATAACTAAAGCAGGAAAAAAGATCATATAGTAAATTAAGCAGCAGAGGAATGAGGTAACTGCTATGAGTAAGTGCTAGTTTAGCGCAGTACACAGTAGCGGATTACCTCATTCCTCCACCACTTACTTTATAATGATTTTACCTGCTTTCGTCATTTTTGTTCAATAAGGTCGTTTTTCAGTACTGTAGCTGTCCAGAGTTCCTTTCAATTTCTAAATATGCTGTGCGCTGGGCACCTGATTGTGCAAATGTGGCAAATTGTTGATGACCAACCAGGAAGAGAGTTTCCTTTTAGTGGTCTGTGCCAGTGTCCAATCGCCTGGAGCAAGCCTATAACCAGGGTCTAGGGATACTTTGCCTGTGTCCTGTCTTATACATTTAATGATGTATTGATAAATACAGAGCTGCATTGATTTAACTATGAGTTGAGCTTTAGGGCCATGCACACTGGCCTAAAACTCGCTGCTTCTTTAGGAGTTTTATGTTTTGCTTTTAGAAGCACTTCAATGCTACTTTATGGGGGTTATTTATGAAAGGCAAATGCACTTTGCACTGCAAGTGAACTTGAAAGTGCAGTCGCTCTAAATCTAAGGGGTATATCTGAAATGAGTGGAAGCTCTTCTGATTTTATCATCCAATCATGTGCAAGCTAAAATGCTGTTTTTTATTTTCCTTGCATGTCCCCCTCGGATCTACAGCGACTTTACTTCCATGTGCACTTTCATTGCACTTTCAAGTGCACTTGCAGTGCAAAGTGGATTTTCCTTTTGTAAATAACCCCCAATAAGTCATTAGGATGATTAGGGGCATATTTTAAGCTCAGCGTTTAGAGGCAGGAAAAAATCCTTCTGGTTTGTGTTTTTGATGGAGCTTTGGCAGACCAGTAAACTCTTTTAAACTTTGTACAAAAATTCTGCCAAGGAAACACATTTTTTAAGCCTAGTGTGCATGAGGCCCAGGGCTAGGTTCACACCATTGCAGGCCGTGAGGCACGCTTTTACTTGAACTCGGCAGCCCATTCATTTGAATAGGCTGCTGTGCCACGTGAACTGCTGAAAAAAGGTGCATGCATCTTTTTAAAAATGTGGCTGCAAGAAAACAACATGGTCTTTTTGACCATGTGGTTTTCCCAACCATAATGCATGGGGTGCCTTTCAGAATGAATGTCAGCCCTACACATCACGCAAGAGCAGCAAGATTCAGCTGCGGGTGGTTGCGAGTATGGGAATCAATGCCATTCCTGCACCCGGAATACACAGTGCGAGCTAGTGTGAACCAAGCCATAGAGTTCAGGGAAATTGCTGCTTATAGGTATATATTTTTTGGGCACAGCCTGTGAGTGCTGAACTATATATTCTATATAAGAGATGATTATACATTATAAAATGATCGTGACAACGTGGCCACGACTTTCCCCTTGTTTTTTTCTCTATAAACAATGTGTTTTATTTGAAAGTGCATCACCTTAGGAACAAAAGGCCTGTTGTTTAAAAGTAGCAGAAGAGTTTCTAAATATCGGGTGCTTCTTAACGGTTATTAGCAGCTGTGAGACCAAGATCGAGTGAAAAACGTGTTGCTGCTTGAAGCTTATTTATTACATGTACTTCGTGGCAGTTTCCACTAGCTAAATTACATTTTTGACTTATTCACGACTTTGGACCTTAAAGCTCTATGCACACTAGAGGCATATTTTAAGCTCAACCTTAAGAGGTAGGAAAAATAAAACACTGTAGTAAAAAAAAAAAAAAACACTTCTGGTTTGGAGCTTTCTGGCAGAAAAAACGCAAAACTCTCCTAAACTATGCACAAAAAAACACTATATGAGCATTTTCTGTCTGGCAGGCCCTTTTTTTAAGCTCGGTGTGCATGGGGCCTTACTGTTCGAGAAGGTATATAAATAGCCAACAAAGTTTATGTGCCCATTGTGTGTGGACAACCTTCTAAATTACAGAGTTCAGGTGTACAGAGCAAAGCCAAAAGACATGGTTGGACAAATTTGCTTGACTATACAATGATTTTAAGTACAATCATTTGTTGTGAACCTGAATACACCGAATACCATCTACTGGTCAAACATGGTTTTAGTTCAAGTTTTGTGCAAGGTAGAGAATGATGACTAACACCTTGGGGTTGATTTACTAAAGGAAAATATACTGTGTACTGCAAGTGCACTTGCCCAAGAGCTTAGTAAATGAGGTAGAGCTTCACTTTCAAAAGAATACTCAATCATATGCAAGGAAAATAAATACATAAATGCTTTTTTGTTGGTACATGATTGGATGATAGAAACCAGCAGATGACCTATTCCAGGCCATACCTATAGATATTCCAACAATTTTTTTTTTCGCCAGATATATACTCTTTTCACCAAATTTATATGGGCAATAAACGACCAAGGATCAGTAGAAACATCATGAGAATCCCTAAATGTTACGGCGGCCTGGCAGTACCAGATATGCTTAAAGCGGTTCTTCACCCTAAAGGGGAAGTTCCACTAATCTGATCCCTCCCCCCCTCTCCGGTGCCACAATCGGCACCTTTCAGGGGGGAGGGGGGTGCAGTTCCTGGATAATCCAGGTATCTGCACCCACTTCCGGGCAGACCGCCGCAGACGCCCCACCCCCCCCCCCGTTGTGTTCTGGGAAACACACAGTTCCCAGGACACAGCGGGGACCAGAAGAGACTCGCAGCGCGACTCGCGCATGCGCAGTAGGGAACCGGGCAGTGAAGCCGCAATGCTTCACTTCCCGATTCCCTGACAGAGGATGGCGGCGGGGACAGCAGCGAGACGAGCGATCGCTCGTCATCTGCCGCCAACATCGCTGGACCCTGGGGCAGGTAAGTGTGATTTTATTAAAAGTCAGCAGCTGCAATATTAGTAGCTGCTGGCTTTTAATATTTTTTTTTTAGGTGCAGAACCACTTTAAATACTATCAGGCAGTACATATTGGCAGAATGATAGACTGGTGTAGACACACAAAATTTAAATTATGGACAGAAGTAGAACAAGAATGCAGTCCAGTACCCCTACGTAGGGCGATTTGGTGCTATACAACATTACCAGAATCGCTTAAAAGACATCCACTTATAGGCCCAATGTTGCGGATAGGGGCTAAGATTAGTCAAAATCCTCAATTCTCTACAATAAACTCACCACTATTTCCCATCCTGGGTAACCCCGGTTTTTTACCGGGAATGAAGCCAGGAGCATTTCAGGGACTTATAGAAAGGGGCTGTACTCAAGCATCGCATTTTTTACACTTGGAGACATGGCCTTCGATCGCCACATTGACGCAAACCATTAGGATCGGCGACAAACTATCAAAGACAACTGACAAAGTTTGAAATATACTTAGAGGAGAAAGAACCCCTTTCACGGACAATCTCTAAGATATAAAAAAGTTGAATACACCCCCAGAAGATTTTAAGATGCCTGGAATTGAGAAATGGGAGAAGGACCTGGGAAAGACTTTTACACCTACACAACAGCAGAAGATTATATATCTGGCACTGAACTTATCGATCTGTTCGTGGACTCAGGAATCTAATTATAAGATATTGACGCAGTGGTATTATACCCCGTCAAAACTTTGTAAGTTCTTTCCAGAGGCTTCTGACCGCTGTTGGCGGTGTAATAAGGAACGGGGGACCCTGATGCATATATTTTGGCTATGTCCCAAGATAAGACAATATTGGCTAGAAGTACAAAGGATCTCCCAAAAACTTACATTATTTCAGATCCCAGAGGACCCGGCCTTTTTCTTGCTCCACTGTACAGAAATACCTTTACAAACATATAGGAAATCGGTGATATGCCAACTAGTCAATGCAGCTAAGGCAGGAATCGCACTCAGATGGAAAGATCCACCTTCAAAGGCCACCTTCAATTGCAATGTGGCTCAATAGAGTGAGAAATGTGGGCGCCATAGAGGACTTAGTTCTCTCAGCCCAAGATAGAAAGGATCAATATGATGAAACTTGGAGATCATGGAATTTATTTATGAACTCAGAGGAAGGGAAGAATCTGTTGGGGAACACAGTAGAGGAGTGAGTCCGCACGTCCCTGAATGCGTTTGAACCTCCTACGTAGGCTCAGTAAATACTGGGCCTCGGGAGGAGCTTGAGGAACAGTGATGGGGAGAACCTATCTTTTGTGTGGGGGTGAGGGATTATGGGAGGAGGAGAGGGGAGGAGGAGTGGGGAGGGGGTAAATAATATATATTTTTTTTTTAGAGACTGGGAGTCGGGTTAAGGGAAATAAAAAGATAAAAGGTCTAAGATAGATGGGGACTTATAGTAGGGGAAGATAAGAATTATAACAGATAGAGATGGAAAGAGATAGATAAATAGAGTGGATAAGAGACAAACAGATAAATATATACAAACTGAAAGACATAAGTGCAGACAGAATTACTAGATCTAATCCATAAATGTTAAGAGGAAAATGGAATATGTTCTCAAGGATATAAGATATATCTATGTAAGATATGATATCTCTGTTGTCTCTTGTGATCATTGTTCCCCCTACATGTCCTATGTGGTATAAATAAAGAAATAAAAAAAAATAAACCATCAGAGCTTCCCCTCAGATCGAAAGAAAATGCTTGTAAAATGCACTTGCAGTGTACAGTATCTGTTCCTTAATTTGATCCTTCATTTTATTCTTACACACGGACAGGTTGATTTACTAATGTTCATTTTTTTTTTTTTATATTTAGCATTGCCCTATTTTAACTGGTAATTTTGCGGTCATGCAAAGGTGTACCCAAATTAAATTTATATAATTGTTTTCACACAAATAAAGCTTTCTTTCGGTGGTATTTGATCACCTCTGTGGTTTTTATTTTTTGCGCTATAAACAAAAAAGAGCGGCAATTTTGAAAAAAATAAGCAATATTTTTTACTAATTGCTATAATAAATATCCCCAAAAAATCTATTAAAAAAAACAAAGAAATTCTTCTACATATTTTTGGTAAAAAAAACACAATAGGCATATATTGATTGGTTTGCGCAAAATTTATAGCGTCTACAAAATAGGGGATAGATTTATGGCATTTTTATTATTTTTTTTATTAGTAATGGCGACAATCTGCGATTTTTATCGTGACTGCGACATTATGGCGGACACTTTTGACACTATTTTTGGACCATTGTCATTTATACAGTGATCAGTGCTATAAAAATGCACTGATTACTGTATAAATGACATTGGCGGGGAAGGGGTTAAACACTAGGGAGCCCATCAAGGGGTTGAGTGTGTCCTAGGGAGTGATTCTAACTGTAGGGGGGGGGGATGGGCTACCACTGACATGACAGCGATCACTGCTCACGATGACAGGAAGCAGTAGATCTGTCATGTCACTAGGCAGAACAGGGAAATGCCTTATTTACATAGGCATCTCCCTACTCTACCGCTCCTTGCCATGCCTTAAAGAGGACATACCTGTACGACCATTTCCACAGCCATGCCATTGTGCCGACGTATATTGTCATGTACTGGTCGGCAAGTGGTTAATTATGCACTTTATATGTTGTTTGATTCAATTATTTTTGTTATTTCATGATTCAGGGCTGCACTTTTAGATATGGAAGAGTTAAAACTGCCCATGTTGTGGCGCTTCCGAAGCGCTGGCCATGCATTTCAATGGGCAATTTAGGAGTGCTGTATACAGTGCTCCCAAACCGCCCCAAAGATGCTGCTTGCAGGACTTTTTGTAACGTTCCACAAGCGCATGCCTCAGGTGCTATTTCTAGTGCTAAAACACCTGAAAACTGCCTTCAGTGTGAAAGGGGTCTAACAGTGTAAATTTGCTGTCCCCTCAAAATATCTCAACACACAGCCATTAATGTCTAAATCGCTGGCAACAAAAGTGAGTACACCCCTAAGTGAAAATGTCCAAATTGGCCCCAAAGTGTCAATATTTTGTGTGGCCACCATTATTTTCCAGCACTGCTTTAACCCTCTTGGGCATGGCGTTCACCAGAGCTTCACAGGTTGCACTGACAGGCTGACCCCCACCTCTTCAAACTCTGCAGCAATGCTGGCAGCACTCATACTTCTATTCCCCAAAGACAACCTCTGGATATGACGCTGAGCACGTGCACTTAACTTCTTTGGTCGACCATGGCGAGGCCTTTTCTGAGTGGAACCTGTCCTTTTAAACCACTGTATGGTCTTGGCCACCATGCTTCAGCTCAGTTTCAGGGTCTTGGCAATCTTCTTATAGCCTAGGCCCTAGGCCAGTAATGGCGAACCTTGGCACCCCAGATGTTTTGGACCTACATTTCCCATGATGCTCAACTACACTGCAGAGTGCATGAGCATCATGGGAAATGTAGTTACAAAACATCTGGGGTGCCAAGGTTCGCCATCACTGCCCTAGGCCATCTTTATGTAGAGCTACAATTCTTTTTTTTTAAGATCCTCATGCCACGTACACATGATAAGACTATGCGGCGGACAATCCCCCCCAAAAGTCCGGCGAACATAGAAAGTCGTTTTGACTCAAAAATTGTCCGGCAGACAATCCGGCCATCTGTGTGCTAGTTCGCCAAACTTTTGAAATGAACGGACTCGGAGAAAAGTCTGTTCATTTTGAACGTGGCTCCAGGTAGCCGGGACTAGCGAAGGAAGTCAATGTCACCGCCTTAGGCAGCAAGATTGACAGGTCGCTGGCCCCGTCACCTGGTATGGACTTAAAGGGTAAGCCCTACGCTGAAAAAATGGCCTGGGGGTCCCCTCCAAGGTCCATATGAGACCCTTATCCGAGCACGCAACCCGGCCGGTCAGGAAAGGGGGTGGGGACAAGCGAGCGCCCCCCCTCCTGAGCCATACCAGGCCGCATGCCCTCAACGTGGGGGGTGCTTTGGGGAAGGGGGGCCCTGCAGCCCCCCACCCCAAAGCACCTTGTCCCCATGTTGATGAGAAAGGGCCTCTTCCTGACAACCCTGGCCATTGGTTGTCAGGGTTTGCGGGCGGGGGGCTTATCGGAATCCAGGATCCTCCTTTAATAAGGGGGCCCCCAGATACCAGCCCCCCCACCTTATGTGAATGAGTATGGGGTACAATGTACCCCTACCCATTCCCCTGGTGAAAAAAATGTAAATAAAACACAACACAAGGTTTTAAAATAATTTATTGCACAGCTCCGTCGTGTCTTCTTCGGTCTTGGGTGGTCTTCTCGCCGGACTCCTCCGCTATCTTCTGCTCTTTTGCTAGCTCTTTTACTAGCGGAGGAGCCCGGCTTTCTTCTTTGTCACCATCCGGGGGTCTTCTTCCGACTTCAGGGGTCTTGTCCCCCTCTTCGGTTCTTCTTGCCGGGCTTTAGCTTTTTTCCTATAGCTCTTTTACTAGCGGTGGCCTTATCTTCTGTCGCTGCCGCCTCTTCTTCCGACTTTGGGGGTCTTGTCCCCCTCTTCGGTTCTTCTTGTCGGGCCTCTGCTCCTTCTTCCAGCTCTTTTACTAGTGGTGGCACGGGCTTCTATCATCGTCGCCTTCTCTTTTCTTCTTCTTCCTTGAGATGTTGACTCAACGTTGTCTCTGGCCATAATAGCAGGGACGTGTTGTGCGGCGACTTATATAGGGACAATGGGCGGGGTCACCGGGTAATGTCCCCACCCCTTATGATGTCACAGTCCCAGCATCCTCTGGTCCATTCATTTCAAAAGTACGGCGGACTCCCGCCATAGTCCGGCGAACCTAGTCCACCGAAAAAGTCCGGTTGTGTGTGGGCAGGTCCACTCATTCAGAAAGTCCGGCGGACTTTCCGGCTGTTTGTCCACCGGATAGTCTGATCATGTGTATGCGGCATCAGAGTTCTTGATGTTGAACTTCAAGTGACCAGTATGAGAGAGTGAGAGTGAGAACACCAAATTTAACACACCTGCTCCTCATTCACATCTGAGACCTTGTAACACTAACGAGTCACATGACACCGGGGAGAAAAAATGGCTAATTAGGCCCATAATTGGACATTTTCACTTATGGGTGTATTCACTTTTATTGCCAGCGGTTTAGACATTAATGGCTATGTGTTGAGTTATTTTGAGGGGACAGCAAATTTACACTGTTAAACAAGCTGTACACTCACTACTTTACATTGTAGCAAAGTGTAATTTCTTCAGTGTTATCACATGAAAAGATATAATAAAAGTTACAAAAATGTGAGGGGTGTACTAACTTTTGTGAGATACTGTATGTACAGTATTTTCACATATGTACACACCTTTATGAGATACCAGATTTATATATATATATGGATACAAGTTTTGCATTAACCCCCATAGTTTCTCATTTCTATTGCTCATTTTGGAACCCTGATTATGCTTTGTGGCACCCTAAAATGCGTTTATTATTCATTTATATGGTATTATGAGCAACCAAAGGCACTCTGGACTTTTACTTTGAGGTTTGGCACTCATTAGTATAGTTGGAGTTGCTTCCAGATATTGATTGGGTAGGCATGTGTGTGTGTTTGAGAGCTGCCTCACCAGAAACCAGTAAGCTTGTTTAAAGATTCCCTTGCTTTTGTACTACTGGAATAAGCATTGAAATCCCAGCAGCTCTTAAATGTGTTTTTGTGGTAATGAGGTGAATGCACTGCCAGGGCTCCCTGACGCGATAAAAAAAATCAAACATGACCAGTTTTGTTTGTGGTGCAATGCATTGCGGCACACTACAACACAGGTGTGTTGCCTTAGTATATTGGGGTGCTATTCAATGCACCAAGGTAAAGCCTTCAGTTTTGTAGCAAGCAATTTGGGAGCAACTTAGACACATGGGAGGGTAAGTAAAAAATTCTATTACCTTATTGTACATCACAGGACACAAAATTGGCTAATTCTTAGATTAATGAAACGCCTAAAAGCAATCGCATTACGTGTGGGCAACCCAGAAAACGAACAAGCCCAAGAATAAAAAAAAAAAAAAAAAGAAGTAATTTCAACCCGAAGCAGCTGCCTGCTGAAGCCTGGACATCCACACGGTCGAATTTAGCAAACGTGTGATCGGAAGACCAGGGGCACCATACAGATGTGGGAGACAATCAGGATGCTGGAAGATCCAAAAAGCACCTATAGACATTAGCTGGATTTTCAGCAATGCAATGCCTCCTAAGTTGCCATATAAAGTCACAAATTACTGAGCGATAGGAAAAACCCAGAAGGTACAGGGATCGCCTCAAAACAAAGAAATTTAGGCGACATGTCCATTTTATTATTATTTAAGGTACTTATATAGCGCTGTCAATTTACGCAGCACTTTACATATACATTCTACATTCACATTGGTCCCTACCTTCAAGGAGCTTACAATCTAAGGTCCCCAACTCACATTCATATACTAGGGCCAATTTTAGACAGAAGCCAATTAACCTACCAGTATGCTTTTGGAGTGTGGGAGGAAGCCAGAGTACTTGGAGGAAATCCACGCAGGTACAGAGAGAACATGCAAACTCCAAGCAGGTAGTGTCTTGGTTGGGATTCGAACCAGTGACCCTTGTTACTGCTAGGCGAGAGGGCTACCCACTACACCACTGTGCTGCGGCAATGTTCATACGGCCAAACCATGAAACGTTTGGGTTATCATACAATTTTAAACATGCACGAATCGTAAGAGACACGAGTGTATAATTAAGATCTGCCATGGTAGATAGAGAAGTAGGAATCTGGATACCAAGGCATTTAATAGCTTTTTGTTGCCATTTAAACGTGAAATTGGAGATTGGAGCTGGGATAGAGTAGTCTTGGATAGGGATATATTAAAGGCCTTAGTTTTGTCATTGTAACTAGTTATGAACCGCCCGCCACAGTCCTACTACGGCAGGTTGGCTTCCCTGCGCAAATCGCTGTCATTGTATGTTGGGCATGTACACAGCGATTTGTGGGTGCGCTCGGCCAGAGGCGCATTCACCAGCAGAGGAGCCAACCACCGGGTCTGGTGGACTCTATGTCCACTGGCCACCCACGATCACTCCAGAGACAGGCGGTGGTGATCTGTCAGTGTAAACAAACAGATCACCGTTATGTCAGGGGAGGAGACAGATAGTCTCTTCCTAGTGATTAGGGACAGCGATCCCTCTCCTCCTTCAGTCAGCCTAGCCCCCATACATTTAGCATTACCTCCCAGGGAACACACTTAACACCTTGTTCGTCCCCTAGTGTTAATCCCTTCCCAACCATTTATGTCATTTATACAGTATGCAGGGCCTATTTTTAGCTTTGATCACTGTATAAATGTCAATGGTCCCCAAAAAAGTATCAAATCTGTCCACTGCAATGTCGCAGTCCTGCAAAAAAAAAAAGCAGCCGATCACTGCTGTTACTAGTAAAAAAATAAAATAAATGCATGCCATAAATATATTCCCTATTTTTTAGATGCTATAACTTCTGTGCGAACCAATCTATATACACTTTTTGAGATTTTTTTTTTACCAAAAATATGTAGAAAAATAAATATTGTCCTAAACCAGGGGCCCCCCAGCTGTTGGGAAATTACAAGTCACATGAGGCATTGCAAGGCTGACAGTTACAATAATGACTCCCTCAACCAGAGTCATGATGGGACTTGCAACAGCTGGAGGGCCTCCAGTTTGAGACCCCTGTCCATACTGACTTTTTTTTTACGATATAAATTTTTTTTTTCTGTTTATAGTGCAAAAAAAAAACAAACAAAAAAACACAGAAGGTGATCAGAAGATTTGTTTGAAAAAAAAAAAAAAAAAAAAGGATGTTAATTTTGTTTGGGTACAGCGGCGCACAACAGCGCAATTGTCAGTTAAAGCAACGCAGTATATATGGCTGGTAAAGAGATATTTTTTTAAAATGTATTTTTAATAAATTTACAAAGATTTCAAACTTCTTTCACGTTGTCATTATGGGGTATTGTTTGTAGAATTTTGAGGAAAATAATAATTGAATCCATTTTGGAATAATGCAGTAACATAAAATGTGGAAAAAAGTGCTGTGAATAATTTCCGGATGCACTGTACTTTCAATAGTGTAGACATGAATTAAAAAGGTGGGCATTTTTTGTGTAGAACATGGGAGAACCAAGGAAGATAGCAATTTATTACTTACTGCACATAGAACTATTTGCTTTCTCTACACTTTCCTCGCTGTGTAAAATCCTTGCTCACTCGTGCATATCACAGCATGCACAAAATAGGTCCCAAGTCACATTTGTATGAGAATAATAAGCTGTAATTCAAATTCATTATTTATAAAATGGTATGAGAAACATTTTTTTTTTTCCTTCTTAACCACTTGCTTACAGGGCACTTAAACACCTTCCTGCCCAGACCAATTTTCAGCTTTCGGTGCTCTCACACTTTGAATGACAATTACTCAGTCATGCAACACTGTACCCAAATGAATTTTTTGTCCTTTTTTTCCCACAAATAGAGCTTTCTTTTGGTGGTATTTGATCACCTCTGGGGTTTTTATTTTTTGCGCTATAAATGAAAAAAGACCGAAAATTTTGAAAAAAAACGCATATTTCTTTGTTTCTGTGACAGAATTATGCAAATTATTAATTTTTCTTCATAAATTTTGGTCACAATTTATACTGCTACATGTCTTTGGTAAAAATAACCCAAATTAGTGGATATTATTTGGTCTTTGTGAAAGTTAGAGAGTCTACAAGCTGTGGTGCGAATCGCACAAAATTGATCACATCTGATGTACTGGTGGCCTATCTCGCTTCTTGTGACCCGAACAAGTCAGGAAAGTACAAATACCCCCCAAATGACCCCTTTTTGGAAAGTAGACATTCCAAGTTATTTAGTAAGAGGTATAGTGAGCTTTTTGATGTTGTCATTTTTTTCCCACAATTCTTTGCAAAATTAAGATTTTTCATTTTTTTTTTTTTTCTCCACAAAATTGTCATTGTAATAGGTTATTTCTCTCACGTGGCATGTGTATACCACAAATGACACCCCCCAAAAAATTCTGCTACTCCTCCTGAGTATTACAATACCACATGTGTGGGACTTTTTCACAGCCTGGCCACATAGAGAGGCCCAACATGCAGGTAGCGCCATCATGTGTTCTAGGAACATAAGTTACACATCTAACTTGTTGACTATTTATTACACTTTTGAAGCACCAGGACAATGACACGTGACACTGATGACAGATGGCACTGATACGTGGCAATGATGACAGGTGGCACTGATGACAGATGGCACTAATATGTGGCACTGATGACAGATGGCACTAATATGTGGCACTGATGACGCGTGGCACTTATACGTGGCACTGATGACACGTGGCACTAATACGTGGCACTGATGACACGTGGCACTGAAACGTGGCACCGATGACAGATGGCACTAATACGTGGCACTAATATGTGCCACCGATGACAGATGGCACTAATACATGCCACCGATGACGCGTGACACTGATGACAGATGGCACTGATAAGTGGCATTGATGACACGTGACACTGACAACAGATGGCACGTGACACTGACAGGTGGCACTGATGACAAATGGCACTGATACGTGGCACTGATGACAGATGGCACTATGTGGCACTGATGACACGTGGCACTGACGGCAGGTGGCACTGACGGCAGGTGGCACTGACGGCAGGTGGCACTGACGGCAGGTGGCACTGGGGGCAGGTGGCACTGACGGCAGGTGGCACTGGGGTGGATGGCACTGGGGGCAGGTAGCACTGGGGTGGATGGCACTGGGGGCAGGTAGCACTGGGGTGGATGGCACTGGGGGCAGGTAGCACTGGGGTGGATGGCACTGGGGGCAGGTAGCACTGGGGTGGATGGCACTGGGGGCAGGTAGCACTGGGGTGGATGGCACTGGGGGCAGGTAGCACTGGGGTGGATGGCACTGGGGCAGATAGCACTGCTGGGGGCGGATGGCACTGCTGGGGGCGGATGGCACTGCTGGGGGCGGATGGCACTTTTTATTTCATTTTTTTTTTTTTTTTTTTTTCCGGAATCAGAACGGCTGCCGCTGCAGCCGTTCATCTCTCCCCTCTCGCACTGTCTGTGCGAGGAAGGAGAGCGGCGCTGCGAGATGATCTCATATGTTTACATATGAGATCATCTCCCATTGGACACGCCGATCACGCTGTAAACGGCCGCTGTGATTGGCCGTTTACAGCGATCTGTGTTTGCCTGTCCCCGGGGGACACGGCGAACACAGAACTTCCGCGATGCGCGCCCGCGGCGGCGCGCATTGCGGAAGTAAACATCAGGCCGTCCAGGGACGACCGCCCAAACGAACGCGCCTGCTCTACGGCCGTAAATCGGCTATAGGGCGGGCGCGAGGAGGTTAATGTAGTAGCAGCAGTAGAAGATACAAGCTTTAAAAGTTGTCACCAACTAAATATTTAACCTCCACGCTCCAATAAAAGTTAAGTGAAAGTGCTGAACAAGTGATTTGGCATAGATTACATAATAACGATGCTTTAAGCCAAAACAGCAATTTCGACCTCAACACTACCAAACTACTGATACATCCCTACAAAATACCCAGGATTTCAGTTCATTCTTTTTGAAAGGATTGTTTGTAAAATGCTGGAAATGTGTACATGTATGAAAAAAATCTTTAAAGAGGATATCACCCCAGAAAGAAAAAAAATTAAAATCAGTAGCTACAAATACTCTAGCTGCTGACTTTAAAAAAAAAATAAAAAATATCACCCCAGAAAGAAAAAAATTTAAAATCAGTAGCTACAAATACTCTAGCTGCTGACTTTAAAAAAAAAAAAAAAAAAAAACCAAAAACCTCTCCAGGGATCTAGTACTGTCCTTACTTGGGTCAGTTCTATCCTGGTCTTCAGGGCTCTGGCACCAGCAGGTCTACTGTGGGAAGCATGCAGCTTCACGCTGCGCATGCGTGAGCCACTCGGAGCTTTGTGAATGGTCCAGCAGCCTTCTGGGACCTGACATGTCCCATTTCTAGTAATTATCAGGACAGTTTTTAAGCGGACCTCAGCGCAAAAGTTTTGCTGTATATGATTAAATGGTAAAAGAGGGGCTGCAAAAAATGGTTGCTCCAGGCTCCGTACAATTCTGAACATGTCAGGACGAACAGGCTAATCTGAAATTGGCAATGGTCATATGTCTATGTCATCACACACATGTAATGCTAAAAGGAGCCTTCTATTACTTTATTACGATAAATAAAATTACTTTATTTTCCATCCAAAGGATGTTAACAGATTTATCAATTATATGGTAAAGTTCCATTGTTATTTTCACTTCTATTCAAACTGTCCAAAGCTGGTCACAAATTATAATTTTAGCCCTTGTTTACATCATGTCCATTGAGCTGCGCTTTTCTGCACACCGTCACACATATATGGTGATAACAGGGCACATAGAAAACAAATAGTTTTCTATGTGCCCTGTTCACACCATACATGTGCGGTGGTGTGCACAAAAATGCAGCTCAATAGACATGATGTGAACATGCCCTTAAAGATTTCCTCCAAAGGTAAAGCATAATGGACCACTATGCATAGTAGTCCATTATGTGTCACTTACCTGACACAGGAGTCAGCGAAGTCACCGCTGTCCCCTGTAGTCCGGCGCATCCATCTTCTCGGTGGGTCTTCGCTGCTCCGCCGCTGTCATTCGGCGAAGCCGCGATGACGTTACTCCCGCGCATGCACACGGGAGCCGACACGTGCGGCATATTCGCCGTTGTGAATAGGACCGTGTAGGTTTAGGAGATATTTCTTGGACCTACAGGTAAGCCTTAATCTAGGCTTACCTGTAGGTCAAAGTTTGTTGTAAGGGTTTACAACCACTTTAAATGTACAAAATCCGATTCCGATTTTCCATCTATGCAGGATGAGGACCTAAGCAAACAATTCATTAAAAATGTGTTGGATCCTTATGCTACACAATTGTCCGTGTAACTCTACAGAAGAATATGACAGTTTGTAATTTGGATGAAGTCCTAAAAAAGAGAAGAGTGGTTGTTGACATCAAGGAATATAGAAATCCCCAGACAGTGCTCGCTGAATGAACAGATGCATGCATTACTGGTAAGAATGAACACTGTGTCTATATTACAATTGAACTAATGCAGTTTAAATTTAACACAATATTAACCAATAGAAAGCAGCTGGCACAAAGGTCTTTTATTCTTCTGAAGCTTACAAATTATAATTACAAATGAATACATCAGAAGTAATCCAGACCCTGAAATATACTGTTTTGGGGAATTTACATTATATACAAGAGGCAGAGGACTGAATTGGCACTTTATAATATAGTAGACATTTTCCAGCATGTCCGCTATCCACGATCAGCGTTGGTCAGAAAAACCAATTTAGTTTGGCTAATGACACGTTGCTTTTTTCAGCATCCATCAATGCTTATTTATGCTCCATCAGTACAGGTGTCTCTTGGCTTTGGCTCTGGCCCTGAAAAGAGAGCATTTCAGGAAACATTTAATCAGGATTTTATCATCAACACAATTAACATTTCTGCTTATAGTTAAGGTATAATTACAAAAAAATATGACTTTGGGGTTATAGAAGCACCCATGTTGTATATTTTAATATTTATAATATATATATATATATATATATATATATATATGTATAATGAAAACTAATTTGAAGGGAAATTAGATTATATCCTTTCCTAGGCTCCGTGTACACAAGTCTCTTGAACGATGAAACTAAAACTAGTAACCCAGTTAGCCAATACAGATCTATGAGACTCGCTGGATCACAGATCGGAGTAAGGGGTCAATCCTGACCCCTTACCACATGATCAGCTGTCAGCCAATGACAGCTGATCATGTGATGTAAACAGAGCCGGTAATCAGCTATAAAAGCCGATCACCGGTGGCTGTGATCGGGACATCAGTCCCGATCACGGCGAGCTGCTGCAGATCCTTAGTGCCCACCTGTGCCCCCTGCCAGTGCCACCTAGCAGTGGGCAACATTTCTGCCTACCAGTGCCCACAGTGCCACCTATCAGTGCCTCAACAGTGCCACCTATCAGTGCCCATCTATGCCACCCATCAGTGGCCAGTGTCGCCCTGTGCCCATCAGTACCACCTTATCCGTGCCTATCAGTGCCCACCAGTGCAGCCTCATCAGCGCATATTAATGAAGGAGCAAAATGACCTGTTTGCAAAATTGTATAACAAGCTGTGAAACATGATTTTAATTTTTTTTTTCAAAATTTTCAATTTTTTTGTTTGTTTAGCAAAAAATAAAAATCCCAGCAGTGAATACCACCAAAAGAAAGCTCTATTTGTGGGCAAAAAATGATAAAAATTTCATTTGGGTACAGTGTTATATGACAGCGCTGAAATCTGAAAATTGGTCTGGGTGGGTGGGTTTAAGTGCCCAGTAAGCAAGTGGTTAAAAAACGTACGTTGTGCCGAGTTTACATGCCACGTTTAGAAGCGCTTTTTGCATTGCAAATGGTCAAAAATGTATCTCCATTAAAAACCCCTATAAACTAAATGCACCTAAAACGCAAGTTACTGCATTTACAAGCTGTTACAGGCATTTGGTGTTTTAAATGCCTCTAAACATCCGCCCTGAACGCATTTTTTTTTTGCTTTCCAAAAAAATGCTTCTAAAACGCAACTGCCTAGAAATGACTATAAATGATCCTGTGTACATGTACTGTACATGTACTGATAAGATACAGAGGAAAGTTAAGGGGCAACTGAAAAAAACAAAAACATCCAACTGCTCCTAAACATCCGTTTACCAGCAGCAGTGTAAATGAAGCCTAAGATGTGAAGCTGCTATTACTGACCACCTACTGAAAGGACTGGCTGTTTCAACTGTTTTACCTCTTCTGGGTTAGAGACTCAAAGGGTTCCTTTAAATGTTTTCACTAAGGATTGACACCTTCACCCAAGATGCACACATTTTTCTAATTGGATTTTTTTTTTTTAAATGGCCTCCAAAGTATTTAAACGTGAGGGAAAGTGGGTCAGGAATTCTGCATTTAACCACTTGCCTACTGGGCACTTTTACCCATACTTTTACCCCTGACCATGCTACTTTTCAACGCTGTCGCACTTTGAATGACAATAGCGTGGTCATGCACTGCTGTACCCAAAAGAGATTTTTTTCTTTTTTCACACACTTTTGGTGGTATTTAATCACCACTGGGTTTTTAATTATTTTGTTTTTTTATTAAATTTTTTGCTAAAACAAAAAAGGACCGAAAATTTAGAAAACAAAAAAGCCTTTATAGTTTGTAATAAAATTTTGCAAATGCCATTTTTCTCCATCCACTTACCGATGGGCTCTTAAAGAATGCACTGGTGAGGCGGCACTGGTGGGTACAGATCAGGAGGCACTGATGAGATTGCACTGATAAGTGACACTGATTAGCAGTACTGATGGGCACTGATGTCCCTGCAACAGAAGCCAGTTTAAAAGCCTCCTTTTTTTCCCCCCCTCACGCTAAAACAAAAGAAGCAGATAACCAGCTTCTGTGGTCAGCTGATCACGTGGTAAAGGCCCGCTGTGATTGGCCCTTTACCCCAATCTGTGATCAGTCGAGTCCCGAGGACTCGGCAATCACAGAGCGTGCCCTCCCTGTTTGAGCACGGGAGGACGTCCATGGATGCCTTCTTGGCATTTTAAGCCCATGCTGTAGCCATCTTTTAGCTATAGCACGGGTGGGAAAGGGTTAAACAATGAGATGTCATCAATGGCAGGCCTCATGTTTCTCTCAGGAAAGATTCACTTTTAGTTTAAATGTTAGAGATTAGTCTATGGCAGTTGTTTCCAAACTGCGGCCCTTTGCTTGCGTTTATCTTGCCCTTGAGGCATTTTTCCTGCCACGGACACCAACAACAGGACACTATTACTCCCACTTACACCAGCAATGGGACATATTTCCTTCCACTGACACCAACAATTGGGTGCAATTCCTTCCACTGATGCCAAAGACATGGTTTACTCCCACTGGGTACAGTCCTGTCCCCCTAAAGTCTGGACGACAAACTGGCCCTTTGTTTAGAAAGTTTAGTGGCCCCTGGTCTATGGGGTTGATTTACTAAAGGCAAAGAGGCTGTTCATTTGGCAAGGGAGCATTGCTTAGTGAGCGAGGTAAAGTTCTGCTGACTTCCATCACACAATCATGTGCTAGCAAAATACACTTCTTTCTTGCACATAATTGTGTATTTTTTACAAAGTAAATTTTCATTGCATCCACTAAAGGAAAATCCCCTTCCCAAGTGAAACCCCATTAGCCTTTTGTCAACCACTTTATGTTCAGTTTACATGGTTTAGTGCATGGTTGTTTGCAGGTCTTTTATTACATATATGAGATAGGCACTTTTTTTTGGGGGGGGGGTTGTCGAATAGTTTTTATTAAGGGATTTTGACTTTTTACATACCATTCAAACACAATAAAAGGTATACATAGACAAAAGGGCAAAGATCCCAAAGGCAGTATAGCAGTTCTTACAATGGGCACAGAACGACTTGCATACATAAATATCAGTAAGTAGTATCAGTAATGCATGTCAAAGTAGCTTAAACGATAATTTGTGCTGGAATAGTATACACCAACTTATATATATATATATATATATATATATATATATATATATATATATATAGAGTATTCTGTTATTGGCAAAATATGCAGCGAGAATGAGTTAATGCTTGCCTAAAACATTGCCACTGAACAATTCTAAACTAAAAACTACCCTACTGCTAGCAGCATGCTATATGTTTGACAGTCCCACCCATGTCCTTCACAAAATGGAAATAACTACAACCATCCTTGATCTGTCTACATGAGCCTATGCAAAGCAGCGTTTTAGACCTTTCAGGATTGCAGATTGCTGGAGCTAAACCGATACCTGCACCTAGGGGTCCCATAGTTTACTGAACATAATGGGGTACCTTGGGATTTCAATACCTTACTTTGAGCAGGTTGGCATTTACTTGGATACGTCATTTCTCAAACTTAAGAGGGAGAGGCGCTATCCATTTCAACAGAATGCATTTGTGAGCCAGGCACAACAGACGGGAGATAGCAGTCCTGGCTTGAGGTGTAAACAGTTCTTCATCAAGAAATACCAAGATACAGGTCAGGGGGGTCACTATTTAGAGACACACCTGAAAGGCTTGATTAATAATTGATACTATTTTGTTCCAATAGCGTACCAGTTTGGGGCATCTCCAGAACATGTGTAAATGGTCAGCCAGGGTACCCCCACATCTGGGACATTCTAGAGTCATTTAGTAGAACACAATGAAACAATTACATTTAATTTACAATTTTCCTCAAATGTAGATCAAGGGAATAACCTCTGATCTGCATAGGCCATTAGTTAAAGCAAAGGGGAAAAAAAAAAAAAGTGAAAATTTATTCATATGCACCACATTATTAACTTTTAGTTAACTACCATGCCCCAATTAATCCCTTCTTCCCCTTAGCTATTTTTCTTATGATATATACAGAATATTATTATTCTAATATTTAAAAAAAAAATTCAAGACTTGTTTTTTTCAGGCTAGCATAACAAAATGAAGTAAAACGGAGCAGGAAAAAAATGCCTTTTTACTTGCACTTTTCATCAGAATCCTCATTCTAGCGGAATATATATGGGACAAATTATGAAACAAAACATGAATTTTATCTAAAAGGAACTAATACAGAAAAAAAACAAAAAAAAAAAAAAAACACACTTTTAAAAACACCAGTTAAAATAAAATAAAAAAAATTAATTTTTCATACATGGCAGAACCGAAAGAGGTCAGTGGCCTTGAAGGAGCAACGACAGAGAGAATGGACATCATACCGCTAGAGAAGGACACACTAAAGGGTAAGTGTACCATAATGTGCCTATGCTTTCTAACACATCATGGGAAGAGCCCACTCACCCACTCTAAAAAAGTGGTAAGATTCCATTTGAGGCAAGACTTAAATCTTTACAGTATTAAAAGCATCTGATTGATAAATGCAACAAAAATTGACACATAAAACGCAAAACAAAAAATATTTTCTTATTGGTCAATTAGCCAGTCCCTCTAGATTTATTTAGCCATAAACATAAGAATCCTATTAAAAAAAAAACAAAAAAAACAAAAACAAAAAAAAACGAAACAAAACAAACAAAAAAATAAATAAAATAAATGTAAATGAGTGCCTCTTTAGATTTATATTAAAACTGTCAAGGCAAAAAGCAAAACACCACCTTCTAGACCAGGGATATGCAATTAGCGGACCTCCAGCTGTTGCAAAACTACAAGTCCCATCATGCCTCTGCGTGTCATGCTTGTGGCTCTCAGTCTTGCTACGCCTCATGGGACTTGTAGTTTTGCAACAGATGGAGGTCCGCTAATTGCATATCCCTGTTCTAGACCCTGAAGTACAGAAAAATACCTGTTGGTATGACCATGAAATAAATTTAGCTCCTACTTTTGTCTTGTGGGCTGCCAACGCTGTACTAAAATTGCAAGGAATAGTGTCAGTCCTCCCCTGTTGTCTTTTGCTTTAGTATAGAACACATCTCAGTTTCCGCATTTCCACAACAATTGGGGGAGGTATTCTGCAGTCCAAGGGAACAAGACTGCTTGAGATAAAATTGCGGAATGTGCAGGACAGCCCTGGATTTCTAAAACAGTCAATAGGTTTTTCTTTCTTTTTTTTTTTTTGGCCTTATACAGATATACCAAAACTTTTTCAAATGTATATTTAACAGACCAAAAGGAAGTAAATAAGAATGTAAAATGTGTAGGGTTTACATACACCAAGTGCATGATGGTGATTATTAAGGAATAGTAGGTTACCAGAATAAAAAAAAAATAAAAAAATGCAACCTGTCCAAGAGTTCTTGAGATCCACATAAACAGTTAAGCTGACCATACACTAGTAGATGGTTGAACGAACCTTTGTACAAACATTCATATGAACATTTTCAGTACTTTCGATGATCCGATGAAAGTTGTTTGAAAATATGTCAACGTTTTGCTTGCTTTTAACAGTCTTAACAGACAATTTTGGAACAAATGGACCTTTTTCTACATGAAAAAACTCGTTTGTCAGAAATGGGTTTGTTCTAGAATAAAATTCTGTTCTCCTCCAATTTTTCTTGTTACTACTGTCAAAATAAACTTCGATTTGACCCCACTAAAGGCCCATAACACACGATCAGAAAAATCTCGCTCATCAATACACAGCTTTCGAGAGCCGATCACAACAGTTCATCTGATATTTTTTGAAGCGACAAACACGAAAATGTTTCTTGTATGATACCAGATCGTACGATTTTTGTTTATTGAGTACAGTTTTCATCCGAAAATACAACACATTGCATCGCTTCTGAATTTTTATTCTGTCGTATGAGAATTTTTGTAACTTTTATAACCCAAATAAAAAGGACAAAAAAAATAAAAAATTAAAGGACAAACACGAAAATGTTTCTTGTACGATACCAGATCACATGATTTTTGTTTAATCAGTACAGTTTTTGTCCATAAAAAAAACGAATTCTGTCGTATGAGAATTTTTGTTAATCTAGTAACCTCTTGGTTTTCACTATGAGATTAGCATGCATTAAAAAAAACAAAAAAAACAGAACAGACGATCAATCGTCCGATAATCTTCCTGTGTGTACCAGGCCTAATGATTAGAAAAATCTAACGTTCTTAAAACAAAACATTTTGCACAAAATTCTACTAGAAAACGACCAGCTTTACTTTTGCTTCTTATTTGGGGAGATAACCACAGAAGATTGCCTAAGCTTAGGTTCACACTGTAGCGATGCGGGAACCAGTGCGATTCGAGTGCTGGTTCCCGCATTGCTTATCTCCCGCAGGCAACTCACACTGCCCGCTGCGGGTGCCAATACAATGCTAATGACGCTCCCAGATCGGTTCACAGATAGCAGTGCAAACTGTGAACTTGCACAGGAATCAGATCGCATGGGTGAGAACATTCATGCGATCTGATTCCAGTGCGGGGAAAAAAGTCCCTGCACTATTTTCTTGTGAACCCAATGCGAGTTCAGTCATACAACTGTATGGCTGAAGTTGCATTGCACAGACATCGTACGCGATCTGCACCGTGGTGCGGGTGCGAATTACATGCGATGTCTGTGTTCGCACAAGTGTGAACCCGGGCTAAGAGCCTTGAGATTACAATAATCACTACCTGTGTACAACAGGCCAAATTGCCAAAGCACAGGTAAAGTGTCAAAGAACGATCATGTCACAGCTTCCTAAAATAGGTCTGGAACGTCAACTCACTTGGCAAATCGCTCTGAGACACACATATACCCAGCTCTTGGGAACTGCTTATTAGAATACATCATATAATACACTGCTACAAAAGCAAGCAAGACAATCTTAACAAAATGCATTTTTTTTTTTTAAAGATTGAATTGCATGTGGTCAAAAGTCTGCATTTGTTTTCACATTTCTATCTCGCCTGGCTGTCGGTGCCTGCAATATTCCATGTATGGGCAGACCTAAATAATTTAGATAAGAAAAAGAAATGCTTCCAGCACATCACTAGGATGTGGTCTTTAATAATTGAACACTGGATCAAAAGAGCACGCTAGACAGTTTATTCCTAGATGCATACTTTAAAACTATATACAGCCAAATAGAAATTAATAGAGATTTAAAAGACTTCCATTCCTGCATATAGTGTCTGAATAGAAGAAACAATAAGTCCCATCTTGCTATATTCAGTTATGGTTACTTCTATATCTGAGAAGAGAACTGTAGTGTTGTGTTGTTGAATCCTCTTCATGATACTTATATAACTGATGAGGTAGTTAGGTGTGGCTGAGGTCATGGACAGGATACGCATTGGGGATATTGGAACAAGGATTTGTTAGATACGTGCGTTTTCCTCAAAGATTCTCAGTGATCACTAACAGCACTTAAAGGGGTTGTAAACCCTTGTGTTTTTTCCCTGCATGGGGACCCCCAAAGAAACCCCCGAGACCCCCATAGAGAGACAGTCATATTCTCCTGCTATGCAAATTGGATGCAGGGAAACCCGCATCCAATTCACATAGGTGTGAACCCAGCCTCAGATGCATTAAACCAAACACTCAACCTTTCTCCAAACGAAGAAGAAGGGAAAAAAATAAAAATAAAAATCTCAACCAACTGCAGCGCCACATTTTAGGATCTTCTGGGTGCTTACATGTTAGGTCCCTTTGCCTATGGAGTATGTTTTTCCAGGTCAAAACTGCAAATATTGCAATATTTTCTGCAGTGGCACCAGACTGCAGAGGAACTTCTTAGAATAGATCTATGGAAGTTATTGGTCACTAGCTTTATGCTGGTGCAAGCGCCAGTACTTCCCAGCCTTTCTTCACCACAATGCAAGTCATTGACCTTGATAAAGGTGTTAACACATGTGATATGCACATGCTTATTTTAAGTCAATAACTTAAGTCAGCCGGTATAGATCCTTTATGTCGACACTGATTCCTGACACAAGCAAAACACATAGGTGTCTAAAGCCTAGTACACAGGACCAGAAAGCTCCAGACACAGTAAACCTGTCATATGTGAAACAAAGTAGTAGTGCAAAAAAATATAAATAAAAAAGAGAAGCACCACCTAAATATACCTTTGCAGTAATGTCAAGTACTGCTTCAGGATAAAGGTAAAAAAATAAATTCAGAACTAAAATATTCAAACCGGTCTCCAAAATCACTCAAGAAAAGAGGTATTCAAAATGTCCCCAACAGAACTTGATGCTCATTTATGTCCATTTCTAGAAGTGAAGCTTCTTAAGCTGACCATAGACGATTCAGCAGGGACAAGCCAAGATTCAAACCAAGTATGTACCGGCCGATTGTACTCAAGTTGTTCAATCAACTTGGGTACAACCAGACTGTCAGATTTTCATGCGAATATTGCCAACCCATAGTTGCAGGAAAGAAAAATCGTACCATCTATGGCCGGCTTCAGAGGATCTAGCATGTCCTCAGAAGAGCAGCTTGTTTTGTTAATCCTTTCAATAATCATCAGTATCAAACACAGATTATCTCATTCCGATGACCTGTGTACAGGCGTTTGCATACAATGTTTTATAGGCAGTTTGTAGTATTATTGAAAAGGATACTCAATTTGCTGTAGAAATGTTAGGAAGGAAATCAAAACAAATTAGCCTATTTAGTGCAATTAGAAAGTTTAGAGTCAGAAGGAAGAGAGGAAAGGTTCCAGGGTCTAGTACAATCTCATCTGAATTATATTGCAAATGAGTAAGAATGTGTAAGATAGGTGCAAGGAGGTTGTAATTAATGCAGGATTGCCACATAAAAAATAAAAAAAAGCATAGCATGACTAACTAAAAATGACGGTTAACGATTTGTTGATCATAAGGCTGTCTGTCGTGTCTGTATCAGACCTCATTAAAGCTTACCATCTGTTTTTGTTTAAGAATTGGCTTGTTAAAGAAATGCTGTATTAATGATACAAACAAGTGTAAGACCAGTAGTTGTAAGCTTTATTAAAGCTGAACTCCAATCTCACCTTTAGTCTGCACCGTCGTACAGGCTCTTCTCCTGTACTAAAAAGTCACTCGGATTTCACTGCACACTGTGAGCTTACCAAAAGGTGCTTTGGAGGCTGCAGCAAGTCTGACTCATTTGCTTGCTGGAGGAGGTTCATCATCCAGCTCTTTCCTCCCCAGTCCTCCCCTTTCATTTATTGGATTTCAGTTCCTTTAATCATGGAAGCTCAGCATTACACATGGATGCATCCCTCTTTTCAGAAAGCTATATACAGCACCGTGACATCACTGGATTAAAACTATTATAGAGTTAAAAATGGAAAGGTTTTATGAAAAAATGCAACTAGCATTACTGATAAAGGGGGATAACCCAGAGAAGGCAGAATATAAGCAGAATTAAAAGGATAAGTCCACCTTTGGGAACATTTAACATATGCCCCAATGCTGCAGCCAAACACCCCCCCCCCCCCCACGTGACAGCAGTATGGGAAGAACAAGCTGTCACTTTTTGAAATAGACACGGTGTATGAGAATGAACTACAAGCCTCAACATCCTCTGCAGCTGTCAGCTTGTAGTTCTCAATTAACTACCATGGGGCTGTGGAGCGCTGTGTAGTTTGATTCATCCTGTCAGTGTATCTGCCTGCATGGGACCAGCAATATGCTAATTGCCAGTGCAATGCTTTACAGACAAAAAAAATAAATATTCTAATAAATGCAAATTTTTTGACCTGCAAAAAAAAAAAAAGTGCATTCATTTAATAAGTGAACTTGCCCATTAATGTCTGCTATAACAAGACCTTTCTTCCACCTACCGGTAATTTCTAGTGTGTCCTGCGAAACTTTTTCTTTAGGAGGGGTGATCTCTTGTTTAATTTGAACTTAGCAAAATTATTTTGATTCTGGAATCTTTAAGATTCCAATTTTAGCGCATTCTGATGCAATTACATGACCAACAATTGCTCAAGCCCCGTAAAAGGGGAGACACCCCCTAATGCGTTGCCTGTATTTTGTATATTAAACGTTTCAAAAAAAGCCCTTTAAAGAAAGAAACTTTTGTACCGGTTGCTCCTCTATACACATCTGGTTATTTCACAGGAAGAAACTCCTCTGACCTTTTGGACATAGAATAGAAGTACGATACTCACTGTAGTCCACTTACACTTCTTACCAGAAAAGTCAGTGGTGAGCAGACCAGATATGGTCTAGTGCAGGAAAATTTAAGACCCACTGAACATCTGGTCACACCAATTCTATGCAATCCTGGATAAAGCAAAATTGATGTGATCATCCCTGCTCCCGATTCTGCTATTTGAAGGTATTCATAGTAGTTCCATTAGCAGGAGCACCACATAGAAGTAATGTTCTTAAATGAACACAGTATTTCCAAAGAGAGGTACACTTGGTAAATGGAATTCAGTAAAAAAGTTTAATCTTGCTTTTTTCTCTATGCATTTCAGATTGTACATGTTCATAAATGCCTCCCTTACATAAAAACATCTATGGGAAAAGCAACAAAAAAATAGAAAATAAAAGTTTGGCCATGGACAAACGCAGCATAGGCTCATGTTTTTATTTGAAACTTTATGTGAAAAGGCTCATTAGTTATTGTAGTAGTCATACCAGATTTGGTTTTAGGATTTCCCCATCAATTCCTTCTAAGGCTCCTGGACAGTGGAGCTCCAGTAGGAAATGGTTGGAAAAATAAACAAACACAGTTTTATTATTCTGACCACTTGATATCACTAGCTGCCACTTAAAACAGGCTGCAGGAGCTGCTTTGTTCCTCTGTGCAGTTTCACTGCATAATTTTAAACATGTAGTAAGATAGGGGCCAAGCAATTTACTTCAGTGATTTGGTGTTTCTATCGTAGCAAACTGATGAGGTACTTAGAGAAAAGTAAATATCAAGATTGCTTCCTGGAGTTCACCGTTAACCAAAATTGTGCCCTACAGATCTAAAATAATGTTCACCGTGTAAACTATCTCACAGAAAAGGCCATCTTGTAAACGTCATCTCCTGAGGAAGTCACGAGACTAACGCAATGAGTTGGAAGGAGCCTATGACCTCACACCGCAAACCAAAAGTCTACAGGTTGCCGTTTTCTGTGAGCGAATTCCTATACAATTGCCTGTGTAATGATATGCACCAGTATAGTGCATTGTAAAAGTTGGAGTTTTCTTATATTTTGGGTTTAGTTTCAATAAACCCCCATCAAATCATTCTCTGCAGCCATTACCTTTTGTACCACCTCCCCATCCCGTTAGAATGTAAGCTCTACAAGCAGGGCCCTCCTGTACCTTTTGTATTGTACTGTAATTGTGTTGTCCCCCCTATACATTGTAAAGCACTGCATAAACTGTTGGTGCCATATAAATAGTGAATAATAATAAAAATATATATGTACTATCTTTTTGAACATCCCGCAAATTTATATTGGGGGATCCCAGAGGATGTATACGTACAGTAGCCCTAGCATATCAGCCCTAGCTTAAAGTAAAAGTGCATTAGACCTGATGATTACTAGGTCTAAATTGAAGGTGAATGCATTGGCACATTGGTTACTAGTTTTGCACGGTAAGAATTAAAAGTGACGCCCACATATATCCATGGAAAGAATAGAGTGAATGTCAGCATAATTAAAAACAATTCCATTCTGATTTATATGATTATATCTGGATTAACAAGATAGTATGTTTTATGTCACTATATAATACAGACATACATTTGGAAACATCTGTGGATTAGGATTTGCACTGATGTTATAATATATATGGTTTGTATTTAAAAAATTTTTTTGTTTTTTTGCATTTATTAGCATACAGCAAGGCACTGATGAATTTATTATATTTTGGTAGTGTGTGCAGCAGTATTGTAATACAAGAATTTCTGTCCTGAAGTTTTTTTTTTCTTGAGGTCTGACTATTCACATTATAGTAATTGCGTTGAGGTTTTCCCATTCGTTTTTTAGTGGGTACCTGAGAGAGCAGTGACAGACAACGTATACATTTTGTCTCACTTGTCCTGTATTCCGACACCAGGACCTGGCACTGTCAGAATGCAACGAACACAGCTGAACAAAAAAAAAAAAGTTTGTCTAAAATGACTTCTGTCAAACTGTGCCTATAGATACACAAAGTTTCTTCATCTTTTTTGAGGTCCTAGATGACCCACGTGGAACAAACTGTTTTAGCTTTAACCACTTGCTTACTGGGCACTTAAACCCCCCTCAGTCCCAGACCAATTTTCAGCTTTCAGCGCTGATGCACTTTGAGTGACAATTGCGCGGTCATACAACACTGTACCCAAATGAAATTTTTATCATTTTTTTCCCACAAATAGAGCTTTCTTTTGGTGGTATTTAGTTACAGCTCGGAGTTTTATTTTTTGCTAAACAAACAAAAAAAGATGCAAAAAAAAAAAATCATGTTTTAATCGTTTGTTATAAAATTTTGCAAACGGGTCATTTTTCTCCTTCATTGAAGTGCGCTGATTAGGCGGCACTGATAGGCTGCATTGGTGGGCACTGATGGGCTGCATTGGTGGGCACTGATGGGCTGCATTGGTGGGCACTGATGGGCTGCACCGGTGGGCACTGATAGGCATAGTTAAGGCGGCACTAATAGGCACAGATAAGGCGGCACTGATGGGCAAAGATGGGCACAGATAAGATGGCACGGATAAGTGGCACGGATGGGCACTGATAGGTACCACAGATAGATGGGACTGATGGGCACTGATAGGTGGCACTGCTGGGCACTGATGGGCGGCACTGCTGGGCACTGATGGGCGGCACTGGGGTGCAGCACCTTTGAGCAGATTGGGTGGCACTGTGGATGGCACTGTGGGGTGGCACTGTGGGCACTGACGGGGGGCACTGACGGGGGGCACTTACTTTTGCTTTTATTTAATTTCAGGATGGCACTGCGGGAGGCAGGTGGGCACAGGCAGGTGGCAGGTGGTCCCATGTATTGATGGCCGTGATCGGGACTGATGTCCCGATCACGGCCGCCGGTGATCGGCTTTTTTTTTTCTCTCCTCGCGCTGTCAGCGCGAGGAGGAATAATAGCCGATTACCGGCTCCGTTCTATCACATGATCAGCTGTCATTGGCTGACAGCTGATCACGTGATAAGGGGTCGGGATCGACCCCTTACACGGATCGGTGATCAGGCGAGTCTCACGGACTCGCCGATCACAGAGCGCGCCGCGCGCGCCCCTCAGGGGGCGCGCAGGCCGCTCGTAACCGGGACTACGTCAATAGACGTAGTCCCGGAAATGTAGGTCCGCGCTAATGCCGTCATTTGGCAATAGCGCGGATCTGAAGTGGTTAAATAGTACATGCTTAAAAGCCCTGTAAGGTTTTTTTTGGTCATGTTGGGGACAGTAAGTGAAAGAAAAATCCTTAGACAGTAATCACTGTGTAAAGGAAACTGGAATCACAGGACAAGTGTCGCCACTGGAATATTTGGTCTTACCTCTGGTAACTACCATACAAATTTTAGATTTTCCCTTTACTGGCAAAGGCCCCCCTATATTGACAATGGTCTCCAGAGCAGACTGAGCAATTCTCCACACTTGGGATACAGGCAAATAAAAACACCTTTCCTCTCAACGCTATCCAAAACTAAAACAGAAAAATGTAGAAGCTTCACTTGTTATAAGGACTTAAAAGGTTTTAATTTTGGACTCTTTTCTGTTAAAATGTATAAAATATATATATATATATATATATATATATATATATATATATATATATATATATATATATTAAAATTTTAATACTATAGTGTGCAGACATTTTGTTAATAGAGTCTCCAACATGCATGTGATCACGGTCAGGGCAGACAGTGATCACATAATTGAAAACCACTCTGACAACGATCACATGGACATTAAATACTTTATTTAGATCGCTATTGGGGAACCTGGTTGTCATTATCAGCTGAAATTGAGAAATGCACTGTGGTTTATTTACTATAACTAGAGAGTGCAAAACCTGGTGCAGTTCTGCAAAGAATCCAGCTTCCAAGATTTGGGCAGTATTCCGAATTCAAAAATAGTGAAAAATAGGAATAGTGGCGCTCAGCAATGTGAAAAAATTATACTAGTGAAATAACAGCCACCAAAATTAGTGACAAGATTAAAAATGTTGTCACTAATTTTGGTGGCTGTTATTTCACTAGTATAATTTTTTCACATTGCTGAGCGCCACTATTCCTATTTTTCACTATTTTTGAATTCGGAATACTGCCCATATATTTTGATTTATTAAGTGGCAGCTTTTATTTTATTTTTAGGTTTTCTTATTCAAAAGCGCAGTGGGGTCACATAAGGGAAGGCGATATATGTGTAGACCATCAGTTTTATATTCCAAGATTTATTGCCAAAGCTTATTTGCCGAAGGTAGATGCCGATAGGCCACCATGCACAGCTGCACCAGATTCTAAGTGCTCCAGTTTTAGTAAACCTACTCCAATGTCCCAGATTCTGGCTCTTACAGAGGCAATGTATTCTCTGCAGTGTTAGGAATGGTAATAAACCAATTGTGGGCAGGAAGAGGTTATGCAACAAGTTCTGAAAAAATGTTACTCGTGTAAATTTTTATTAGAAAAAAAAAAAAATGTATTTTTAAATATGCTGAAACTAAAAATATAAAATTGTACTGGATATAGCACATTGTACATGAAATAATCTTGATTGAATGGAAGAAAGCGCCTGTTAAGAAAAAGTAACTTTATTTGATGTCTTAGCACATTTGGAAAGAAAAAAAAAAAAAAAAAAGTGTCATGGCATATAACCATAGCTAAACATTTGTACATGTCATTAAATGCAATGCATTGTCATTCAGCAACATCAGCCCTTTATAATTTGGGCAAACTTGACCAAATCAGGAAAATAATGCTGAAATGTGCAAACGAAAAAAAAACAAAAAAAAAAAAAAAAAACACACATGAACTTTTCTGCCATCCACCGTTTACCAAAACATGGTTATCCCCCAAATATTATTTAGGTAAGCAGCATTTATTTCCATATACCAACATAAAACTGCAGCACAACATCCTGGAAAAGGGAGCACAATTTGGCTATCTTAAAGTGTACGTTTTTCTTTACAGAACACAGTGTAGGTTCCCAAATTTCAGGGTTAGATTACAGCACAAAAATCCAGAGCCTGGTGGCCAAATTAAGCCAAATTTCAAACTTTCACCCCATAACCGTTTTAGTGGCCAGGCAAGTTAAAAGTCTCTCAGAAAAAAAAAAAAAAAAAGGCTCATCTGAACACTATATCCAAAATAAAAGGTATATTCTGCCATGTTTTCACATTTCCAGTTCGTTCACAGATCACATAAGCCATGTCCCCATCTTCATCTTTGAAGACTTACAGAAATACATAGTTCCTTGAATGAGGCAGTCAGTTGCAATAAAAATGATATATATAAGAAAACAAGCCAGCTTATTCAAATTGGTGATCTAAAGTCCATGGCCTCGCGATTTTATTTCGGCAAACTGAAAATACTGTACAAGGGACATTTGTAATCATGACACAGTGCAAGCGTATCACAGAGTTTAACAGATGTGCAATTAAACAGTTGGTCAAACAGAGCTGAGTTTTACAAGACCACGCACAGAGTCTTCATGCAAAGAGTCTTGGCTGACAAGGTTGAGGACATGCATGGTATGGCTATGAGTCACCGGGCTGCTTGCTGGCAGCATTCCAGGCGGTGAAGGTGCTTCATCTGGCGTTAAGAACTGATGATTTCCAATGTCCTCTTTTAAGGGTATCATATCAGTCAAAGCGGTTTCTGAGTTTAGGTTTGGGATTGAAGATGGCGGAGTTGGCTGGCCAAGTGCCAAAGTCGTGCATGGTGCGGTTATGGTTGTTTTTCCAGGCAAAGGTGGTTCATCAGCAGGTATCGTAGGTTCAGCCTGAAGGAGTGGTGTGGCTGCTGCCTGCAAAACGAATTTGGTGCTCTGAATGCACTGGTCTTGGTCACACTGCAGAACGGAAGGGTATGGAGGAATTCAAATATAAAAATAAAAAGCATTCCAACAAAATTAAATTATGGGCAAAAAGTAAAAGGTAGTTGGATTTAAAGGGGGGGAAAAAAAATTAAAAATCATAAAGAGAGAACACAGAAAGGTTAGCAGTGTGCTTCAACAGACAAAGAACAGTGGTTTGCTCAAGTCAGCGAGTAACAAACTATATATCAAACACAAACGTTTTTATTTTTGTCATTCTCTTAGTTTTCTAGTAAAATGAATACATAAGAAAGCATGCCATAAGATAACCAGCTGTTAATGGTGTGTGGTCTGAAATGTGACACTATTTTGGGAAAAGTATTAAAATATGAACATATTCCATCATTCCTTATAAATCCCGCAGTTAAATTTGCTAATGCCATTTGTCGAGCAGGTATTTCGGGAGAAAAAGTGAGCCACTTTGTAATGCTATTACACAAGTACGATGTTACTACATGTTGCATTTGCATTTCACTTGCACATGGTTAACTAGCATTCAATACTGCATGAACACTGATGAAATGCACAAACTAAAAGCCAACCACTTATTCAAATACTTATCTACCCTCACTACTTTACAATAGATCCATGTGTAAAATATACAAAAATCAACTAAAGCATTGTTTAACCACTTGCTCTACAAAAGATTTACCTCCCCTTTATGACCAGGCCGTCTTTTTGTTATGTGGCACTGCGCTATTTAGACAATTGCGCAGTCATGCAAAGCTATATCCAAACAAAAATGTATAAATTTTTTTCACACAAAGCTTTCTTTTGGTGGCATTTGAGCACCTCTGGGTTTTTTTTTTATATTTTATTATACAAAAGAAAAATGACCAACAATTTTGAAAAAGAAAATATCCCAATTAAACCCCCCCCCCCCCCCCCAAAAAAAACCTAATCTCTTAATACATTTTGGGCAAAATGTATTCTGCTACATGCCTGTGGTAAAAAAATAAAAAATCCCACTAAGTGTATACTGATAGTTTTTTTTTGTAAAAGTTATAGCATCTACAAACTATGGGATCTATACTGAAATTTTTATTCATTTTTTTATATAAAAATAATGGCATCGTTCAACGACTTCTAACGGGACTGTCATACTTGCAGCAGTTAATCTGATACTGAGGGGAACCAATTGCCTGCCATGGACATCACCAGTGCCATTATTACAGAGATTGGTAGAGGTGCGCATCTTCACTGGTCTCATGATCTGATTACGATTATCTGGTCAACGATTCGATTCCACGATGCACTACGATTATCGACAAGCTCCCACTTCCGCTTGGGGCACCTAGGCAGCCCCTCCATCTCTGCAATATTCTGGGACACATCACAGGTCCCAAAAGATTGTCCGGCCATTCAGGACAGCGCAGTGAGACACGTGCACCCAGCTGTGAAGCTGCAAGGTGTTACAGCCAGATGCCCACAATAGTATTGCCAGCGCCGTCGACAGACGGGGAAGAGAAGGGAAGGTTTGGGAGGCCACAACGCTGTATTGTGAGACAGGCGAGTGTCTTTATTAAAAGTCAGAATACACTTTTTTGTTGTAGCTCCTGACCTTTAATAAACGAAAAACTTACTGGAACTCCGCTTTGAATTAAAAATAACCTCACTCCCTTAAAAAGTGCACTAATCCGATGCACTACAGGTTACAGGAATTCACACACACTGCTGCTATCAGGGGGGATAGAATCCACACCCAACAAACAGCCCTGGGAAGTTCCCTGTACTGTCTCTGCGCTGACAGTTCCCCAACTTCCCCATTTGCACCTTCCAGCACACTAGGAATTAAAAACAATGGAATGTGCAAATGGGGAAGCCAGGGGGAACTGTTGGCACAGAAATGTAAGAGTACAAACACATTTGTCTCTTCAAGGCTGTGTATCCGTGGATGGTAATTAACTGTTGTGTAGTGACATTCACATTGAGGCTTCTGTTGGAATGGGCAGTGCGGCTATTTAAGTTTAGCGCCGTGGGTGTTGGCACATGTATTTACCAAAGGTTCCAATTTTATTAGACGTGGGCAGAAAAATCTGTGCTTCTCCCAACTTGGTAATCACTTCAGAAAAGGAATTTTTAGCCCTCAATGACCTACACAGAACTGCTGATTTTGTCAAATGTGGGAGGTCAGCCAATCATTGGTGTGCCAGTTTATAGGTTGTGAGCACATTGTCAGCAGACAGTCCTTGCTCTTGATTTCTTTGTAAAAATATAATGGTGAGATGCAATGGGAAATCAGTTTTTTTTTCTCTTGTAAAAATTATCCAGCTTCATACCTCATTCCTCATTGTATGACTGTACAATACATACCGCTGAGGTGACTGCCCGACCCAACTCTCTGCCCTACGTCCCTCACCTCTCCCGACGTCAGCGGGGAATTTTCAGCCCCACCCACCTCTCTTCTGATAGCTACAGTCTGCGGGCAGGGCTGAGAATTCCCCGCTAATGTTAGGAGAGGAGAGACATGAGACGTGAGAGCAGAGAGGCAGGCCGGGGCGCATATCAGTGGCATGTATTGTACGGTGCGCTCTCCCAGGATGGGATGGGGGCAAGTCGGACAATCGATTTTTATGGTGGTATGCATCAATGTCGCATCGGGGACACCCGAATCGCTATGCATCAATGAAGCAATTTTTGCACCCCTAGTGATTAGTCTAACAGTATGCACTGTCACTGCACTAATGACACCGGTAAGGAATGAGTTAACATGTTCAGCGATCAAGGGGTTAAATGTACCCAACATTTGTTTATGTGAATGGTGCGCTACTTTTACTGTGGATCTAGTGGTTTTCATCCCCTTAACAGGGAATGAAAAACCAAGTAGATCCCCCGTCACTGAACACAGCTCTCTGCTGTTTGGCTCTCACAGAACATAGCTCTGTGAGTATAATCGGTGGGTGCTAGAGGTCAATCACTGGCCGACACCCGCAATTGGCATGTGCTGTGACGAATCTCCCCACACCAAGCCATGTAGCTATTAGGGGTATAAAGCAGCAAGCGTATGTGCACCAAGTTGGAAGATTTAGTGTTGAGCCATTATTCTCAATGCTAGCCAGTAGAGGACATGTCCAGCTGCATCAAGGGCATTATGAGTGACAGCACAGCCTGGTGAAAAAAAAAAATAAATAAAAAAAAAAAAAGAGCACAGAGCATGTGCAAAAAATGATCCCTTGACAACTCCTGGCTCTGCTGCTGTGAGAATACTTCTGATCAGAGATTAAGAAGGCTGAAGAAGTCCCACCTATGGACGTAATGCGTACGGGGGTCAGGTGTCACATGACGTCACCCACAGCCATCTTGTTTGTTTGATTACTGTTATACGTCGACACTCGGATCTGTGTGCGGCTAAATGTGAGTATATTTCTTGGCCTTTTACTCATTAATAAAATTTAATACAGAGAGCATTAGATCGCTTTCTCTCTTATTTTTGCAGTGATCATTATTGAACTTCAGAAGGTGCATTGCCTGGAGATCTGCTTACTGCTGTATGACCTGTTACAGGTGGATTTCATGAGGTGAGAAGCCATTTTTATCTGTGGTGGAGGGATCACCATCACCGGATCTTCTGCATTTTTTTACTGCACGCTATTTGATCTGTGTGGCTGTTCACGTGCACCAGGATTTCCTTATATTTAGAGGACACACACATATACATATATACACACACTATATATATATATATATATATATATATATATATATATATATATATATATATATATATATATATATATATATATACACACACACACATATATACATACACACGTTCTTTACCATCTTATATTGAACTTTTTTGTGCTGCACTATTATGATTTATGATTAAACAGCACACTGCCCCCAGTGGCCACTGGGAGAACAGACCGATCTAATTTTTTGTTTAAAAAGAGAAACTGAAAAACATGCAGACTTACCATTCCCGCTGCAGGACTCTGAACATAACAGAAGTCCAATCTTCACCCATCTCGGCAAGCTTTGTCATAAAAGGCCTTCAGAGACTGGGTCCCCCTTAATCTGGGGTCCACTCCTCTGGCCCTGTGTAGCACCCTGCAGGAAAGCACCTTGGCCAGAACAAACATTGCACAGGTTTCCATTCCGCAGGGTCCAGCACCATAAGGCTGCATTACTGGCAAAACCTCAAAAAAATCTTCTCTCCTTCCAATGACTCGGGTACCATCCATTTGGGCCTGATTGAAGTCCACTATTCCTAATAGAACCATCCAGACCAAGTATGCTTCAAAGAGCACATGTCACATCAGTGACCATCCACCTAACAGACACTGGCAAAAAAAACTGAGGTACTTCCTGTGTAGGAGGGATTATATAGAGGAGGACTTCTTGTTTGATTTACCAATGTCCATTCACCAATGGGTGGCATATAACCCAGTCAGTCATTATGGCTGCTCTGTGTCCTGTGATGTACAATAAAGAAAAAGGCAAAATAATGTCCCGATTTAAATGAAAGGCCGACACCACCACAAAAAAGAAACAGATCGGGTGATGGCCATCAGGAAGGCTAGCTTGCGTGACAGCAAGTCTAATGGAATTTCATTGATAGGCTCAAATAGTTGTTTCTGTAACACAGACAGCACCAAGTTCAAGTCCCAAGGACTCATAAGTGACCTAATAGGGGTAAGCAAGCGAGTTGCACCCTGCAAAAAAATTCCGATCAGTGAATGGGAGGCTAAAGACCTTCGGAAGAATACTGATAGGGCCGAAACTTGAACTCTGATTGTACTCAAAGCCAGTTTGATTTTCACAGCTGTTTCAAAGAGAATTCTCCCAATCATGTATTTCCGAGAATGAAATTTTTTGGCTTCACACCAAGCAATACAAGTCTTCCAGACCTTATGATAGATCTTCCTAGTGACAGTTTTTCTAGCATTCACTAGGGTACTGGTCCCGAGATGCCACGGTCCTTTAACACCCTGGCTTCAATAGCCATGCCATCAAATTTAGAGACTGTAAATTGGGGTGGAATATAGGACTTTGAAACAGTAGATCGGGGCGACGTGGAAGTGTCCATGGCCCATCTATTATCAGTCAACCATACTCTCCAAGTTACCAGGAGGAAGTTTAGGCTTAAGCGTGCCCAAGGAGAAAAGAATAGTGGATAATCCAGAGCTTGTTCTTTCCTGTTCCAAGCCAACAAGATGTATTGTTGTAGAGGCCTGGAATGGAACTGCGCATAGGGCACCGCCTCGGAGGATACAATCCTCGAAGACTCATACAGAACCGAATGGAGGGTTGTCTGGTGCCCCTTATCTGATGCACCTGATCCTTCAGGGCACAGATCCTTGCAGGTGGCAAGAATACTCTTGCTTGGATCGTATCTAGGATCAGTCCTAAATAGTTTAGACTTTGAGTTGGTCTCAAGGTTGAGTTTTCGGTATTTATGATCCAGCCTAAGCTTTCCAAATACCGCACTGTGCATGTTATGCACTGTTCTAGAGCCTGTAGTGAGTGATCTCAGAGCAAGAGGTCATCCAGATAACCAAGCACCAGGAGCCCTTGGGGCCCTTTAAAGACCCAGCACTGGTGCTAGGACCTTTGTGAACACCCGGAGAGTCGTAGCAAGCCCCAAGGGGACAGCCACAAACTCAAAATGACATTTCTCTACTGTAAATCGCAGGAACCTCTGATAAGGCTGAAAGAAAGGATGTGTATTTACACCTTTATATCGATGGAGGCTAGTCTCCCATCTGGAGTGAGGCTACTACTGAGAGGACAGACTCCTTCCGAAAGGACTGGATCACTAGATACTGGTTCCGAGACCTTAGGTACAAAATGGGCCTGGTTTCCCTGTTTTTGAACAGTAAATAGGGTCGAGCAAAACCATGCGCCCCTTTCGTGTACAGGAACCTCTACCATCACTCCTTGATGCATTAAATGATGCAGGTGTTGGGTACTTGCCACCTGTCATTGCAGAGAATGGATGTTTGTAGCAGAAGCTCAGGCCTCCATCCCCGCACTCCCCAACAGTGTACCAGGACGAGATTGTGGGGCCTTTCCAGACCCCACACACCTCAGCGCAACCCCTAGCTCATCCCTCCAGCCGTCCGTGGAATTTAGCCGAGCAACCTCACCCAAGCATGCCGGCAGCTTAGGACAGACCACGGCTTCAGCCTAGCTTCGGCCCAGGGCCGGCTGACCTTTCTGTCCTCCTCGCTCAGCAGGCCCACACACGCCCCCCTGCCCGGACCCAACCCCCCCCCCCCATATCGTAGCCACACCGGGAGCCACCGAGCACCTAGATAACCTGTGGCTCTGGCCCAACCCAGACGCAGCCACAACAATCCACTGGCCACCCAGAACGCATCTGCAAACACCCCAGCAGAGTCAAACCAGGATTCGGAAATCGCACAGGCCAGGACATCTCTAGATCCACTTGGCCTTACGCAGCGCCACAGAGATAACGAGATCCAGGATTAACCACGGCTCAGACCCAGCTCGGATTCCATCTTGATCCACCCAGACAACACTGCAGTACCAACAGGTGGTAGCCTAGGTCCACCCTAGTGTCCCCTCCATCGGTTCCTGACAGTCCCCAACAACCCCCCTCCCCATCATCCTCTCCCTCTTTCTCCTCACCTCTAGACCATATCCAGTAAAGCACTTCGGGGCACCACACTCAGCAGTTGATCCAGGGTCCTCCGACCGATCGCCTCTCTGGGGGGTTGTGGGTCAGGAAGGAATTTTTTCTCCTGCTGTAGCAATTGGCCAGCTCAGCTAGAGGTTTTTGCCTTCCTCTGGATCAACAGGAGGGCGGTTAGGCTTGTGGGGAACCCCCTTCACCACTGACGGCACTTTGCAGGACCATCAGCTTCTCAGCAACCCCATTGTTCAGACAAATCGCCTTATATCCCTCACCAAACTCATCTCGATACACACCTTGAAAACCAAAAACGTTCTGGTACTTGGGAAGAATTTACCAGAGGTTGAAATCCCCAAGATCCCATTGCCACCGCCTGCATTAACCAACTGGAAGAACTAGGTCTTCAGCAACTGATAAATGCTCCCACGCATAGGTCAGGGCACATTCTGGACCTCATCTTCAAACTAAATATGGACATCAACATACTAGATAATGAACCGCTGTCATGCTATCAAATTTAAAATCGCCACCAACACCATCTTCCAAAAACCGAAACATACGATGAAACACTGGACTAGATCTCAGAAGAAACTACACTCAGAACTCTTCAAAACCACAATATAGAACAAAATAGCAACTCTAAATTTAAACCACTCAACGGAACAAACACTCAATTCCTTAAACAAGGTACTACTACAAACCGCAGATTCAGTCACTCCTAAACAGAGCACTCATCCGCAAATAAAATTCAGGATGGTTTAACGGCACTCTGACTTTACTGAAGCAACAGCGCAGAAGGAGCCTGGAGAAGAAATTCTACAAAGGAAAAACCACACAAACTACAAAGTACAAATATCACAAAGCAATCTTCAAAGCAAAAAAGGAATATTTCTCAAACACCATCTCAAAAGCTTTAAACTGCCCTTGTGAACTTTTCAAACTAGTCACCCAGACCATGAACCCTACCTGCCTAGATCCCCCAGAAAATGAAACTCAAGAATTCTGCAATGAGTTATTGGATTTCTTTAATCGAAAAAAAAAAAAATCTACATTAGGAAAAAAATTTAACAGAAAAAAAAAAAAAAAAAAAAAAAAAAAACACACCAACCTCACTCAACTAAATCAGGGCTCACCAAGCCCCTATGCAACAATCATGCTAAGCACCTTTAGCCTGCCAAATGCCTGGTGACTCGCGTAACCCGGGTAAGGAGAAATTAACCGCTGCAAGTGCCTGCTCTGTGTCCCACAGCTGCCTTCTGGAAGCACCGCATGCTTGGCATACACAGCTTAAATAAGCTGGCTGTGCACCGAAACGTTCTGCGCATGCGTGCGCACGTGGTCCTGGCGAACAGGCGTGGCTGTATTCGCGTATGCCGCAAATCTTTGTGCGCCCAGATAAAGGCTACAAAGCATCTTTGGCGAAGCCGCGTGCACCATGGCCGCCAAACTGCTGAGCCCAGCAGCGCTTTTGCAAATGTCCATGCGACATAGCGAACTGGCGTGCGCCATTATAGAGTTAAAAAAAAAACAGCCAGCCAGACACAAGCAAAACAAAAAGGTAAACTTTGCAAACACCCACAGCTAGCCCCAAAACTCCCCAGTATGGTCACTGCATACAGATGTCCAGCCCTCTAGCTAGCTTGACTGATTGTAACAATCACCGGGACACCCCACAATAAAGGGCTTTCACTTATCCATCCGGGTGCATGCCAGCTTAGCAACCAAGAACTCAATCTTCACCCTTCATGGCGGGTTCCTGTCACTTGAGGACCTTCATGGACTGGGTAGCCTTTTCAAGTTTAGGCCTTAGCACTGTGGTGTCCAGGATTCCACTTCGCAGGATCCAGGGCCCCGGAGGCCGCATTACAGGCAAAATCTTGCAGGATCTTGATTCATCTTTGCGAGGCTCGGGTGCCATTTAGCTAAGCAGATAAAGCCTGTGTCAAATGTATCTGGTCGGTTTGATTCCTTTAAGAACCGTTTGTGGGACTAGAGACCTGGAGCCCAGAGGGATCAAACAACCGTGCCATCCACTTTGCAGACACTGGTAAAAAAAAAAAAAAAAAAAAAAAACTGAAGCACTTCTTGTATGGGAGTGATCATAAAAGGGATCACTTCCTGTCTAAAAGACCTTTGGCTACTAGTGTCCATTCACCTGGAGATGAAGTATAACGCAGCAGGTAATGAATATTAACTCTGCCCATGATGTATGAAAAAATATATATATTTTTTTTTTCTAAGACCAGCCATCTGCAGTTTTATAGATTTAAAGAGAACAATTTTGTGCTGGCTGATGGTAAAACCTGCAAAATCTACAAGATCTATAAAAAGCTTTTTGCATGTTTGTCACATATTTTGTGCTTACGGCAGAATTTCTCAGGTGATGTCTCATATCCTGTCTGAATAATTTTAATTTTCAAACAGGAAAACTCCCACACTCAAGAGAAGCTGGAACCAATACATTTAGATACACAGCATATAGCACACTGAAAGAAAAGTGAACAATGAGTGCAGAAGACATCTGCTATGGCAAGGCCAACACAAACGTATTAAATAACTCCGGAACATCAACAAAATTTTTTGTTGAAACCCAACAACCTTGGAAATAAAAAGTTCTAACGAAAAGGGATTACCGCTCCAGCCTCTCAGACACTCCAACGTATGACTAATGAGACACCCAGGTGCTGGCTCTGCATGGTGTAGAAAATAAAAAGAAGTTCCTGGATGGCTGCACGTCAGAGAAAATAAAAAGTTCTACATAAATACGTACTAAAAACCCAAGACTAAAATTACAAACATCTGCAATATCCAGGAAAAATTTTTTTTCTCATAATCAACTAAATAACTTGCCTGGTGCAAATGAAACACTCCCTGATCATAGCAATAATATGTGGACTCAATAGGTCTAGTAACTGTTCTTCCCAGCTCCGAGCGAATGATCAGTAGACAGGAACACTGAAACCATTCCCTAATATAGCAGCTGAGCAAGAAGGAAATGAGCCACTTCTTTCATTAGTTTATCCTGTCTGACAATCGATGGGCAATATATTTTAATTGTGTAGTTTATGCTCACAGCATACACAGTAACTATTAAAAAGAAAATGCACTAAAACCTACAAATCTATGGTTACCAAGCTGTCATGCAGGAAACCAGCTTTGTTGATTTGTAAAATCGTCCAGAGAGAAAAGAAGGATACTGTTCGATATGTGGGATTCCGAATCAGAGGTTCTGATAACCAAGGACTACACACATTTGAAAATCAAAAATGGTACTTTAAAATTTTGGACAGTCTTTTTATAAAAATAAAAAAATATTTACATGGAAATATTGAGATGCATGAATGTTGAAGGATGTGTTTTAGGTCACTTATTTTTGAATGTTTGTACTTGCCATAAAATCTTTCTGCCGACATTGAGCCATACAGGATTCTTAAACAGGCATGCTATACTGCCACCTACAAAAGGTTGGGGAAACACTGGCAAAAAAACCCCAAAAAAACAAAAACACGCGTTGAAGCCAGCCTTCATATAACCCCACCTCAAGCCATCATGAGCCAATTGTGAATTAAAAGAGCTTTTGCTTCAACGCTGCCTTCCCCTCAGGTATGTCACATTCCTTTTTACGATTAGGTTGGCCAAACCACGATGTCCAGGCCCAGCATTTTTTCCACAAGGGGAAACTGCTATCACGAGACGCTATCAATGCTTTGAAGAGACCACATACGATAACCTTTCTGGTCATACCTTCAAATTAGACATTTTCTCACTTCACAGATCGATGCCACACTCTGGGGGAGGCCTTTAAACCTGAAGAAGTTAACTCCTAGTTGTTCTCAATCACAACATATGATCTAATTTTTCTACAGGTGCTCTTTTGGACTCGATTCCCATTTCTGTTAGCCCATTCTATCAGGCCTGGGCTGGGAGCTGAATTTGAAACTCTGAGACAGAGTGGGAGACTACATGCACCCTTATCCACAAGGGCTCATTCAAGAAAAACGGATACAGAACTCTCGGTGGTACTGAACTCCCACAGTTTTTAATCTCTGTTGGAGATGTGGCGTGGAAGTCGGCTCCACGTGTGGTGTCTTGTCCTATCCTTCAGCCTTTTTGGAAACAAGCACACAATATCATTTGCAAAGTAACCTTCTATAGCTTGGATTACACCCCGGCACAATTTCTTTTGCACCACACCTCCCTATTGAAACGAGTATAATAAAAAAAAAAAAAAAAAAAAAAAAAAAAAAAAAAATCGATGGCCATGTGCATGGTGAATGGTGCTAAACTATGTATTCCACATCATTGGCGTTTGGCAACTGTTCCATCGATTCGTGAATGGTTCCAAAGGATTATTCACATGGAAGACATGGAAGAGCCGATTCATATTTCCCAGGATAAGATGTCCAAATTCACAAAGACTTGGTATTGCTGGATTGACTACAAGGAGTCTCCAGAAATCCAAACGTGTCAGCTAATGTAAGCAAATGCCTGCACATTTTGTATCTTCTACCCGCTCCTATTCCCCATTCCCATTTCCTTGACCCCTTTCTCCACTTCCCCTATGCCAATCTCCCCTGCCCAGCCTTCCTCCCCCTTTTATTTGTTCCCTCTTTCCCTCCCCCCCCCCCCCCCCCGACTCTTGTCCTACTTCCGCTCTTTCTTCCTTTTTTTCCCACCTAGCCTCTTAGTTTGAATTAAAATTTGTAATCCAGTCATCTAGGGTTGCACTCCAGCTTTCATTGAGGAATCACAGGAATTCTTAAAGTAGACCTAAAAAAGCAGGCAAAACTCCCCCCCCCCCCCCCCCCATTTTGGAGTAAAGCCTAGTGCACACAAGCTGAATATCGGGCAGCAGTTCAATAGCAACCAGACGACATTTGGCCTGTGTAGCCGGTCTGACAGAAGCCGGCTGTTCGGCCAGCTTCTGTTGAAGGGGCATGACCGAAAAAGGTCTGTTGATCGGCTCTGTTAGTGCTCTCAGCCAAATGTTGATGGCACTGACCAGAGAGTTCTCGTGGGGGGGGGGGGGGGATTTGTGCAGCCCCCTTGTCATTACACAATAGCACAGCATGGGAGATCGTTGTACTAACATTGTATAGTTAGTACAGCAGTTCTTACTGAGCTGACAGTTTTTTTTTTCGCTCAGCCCTAGGTTTGCCAGGCTTATGGGAGGGTAAGAACCTCTGTCAGTGTTTTGTCACCTGGAGAGATTGTCTTAACGTCCTCCCCCACAGCCATAACAAAAGGAGAGGGAATCCCTGGATGTCACCAGGGCCACTAAAATGAACATCTCCATTGGAAGATTTCTCATCTATTACTGTTCTGGGGACAAATTTGGGATTTTCATACACCTTTGGTGATAATGGTAAAACAGAAAAAAAACAGGAGGGGGAATCTCCCTAACTGGGCACAAAGACCGCAATAAAAAAAATAAAATAAAAAAATAAGCGACTAGTGTTATAATCCCTTTCCACTCTTTTTGGACAGAGTTTGACTTTAGTTATACTTTTAACAGTCAAAATATCCAACGTAGTCCAACTGAGGGGATGGACAACAGCCACTGAAAGGTGCAACGGATGTGGAGAGATTTCTCCAATAGAGTATCTTAAGGAATCAATGCCTGTATCAAGCCTAGATGAAGAAAGGGCTAAACCAAATATGAAAATTGCAACCACCAAGGATCAAGATGGTACTCCAGACCAAGGCAGATAATCACCACTAAGGGGAAACTGACACCTAAAGGAATAAGGGAAACGGATACCCAAACGAATGATGGGCATCATCCAGTAAAGTGGAGGAGCATCCATCAATAAGAACACCACACTCTCCCAGAGCAACAACTAACAAGTTCAAAAAAAGCTGCTGGGCCAAGTCCCAAAAAAGATCTTTTAGCCATACTTCTGTGGATATCACAGGAGTGCATGTAGATCAACACTCCTTTGACCCAGATTCAACTGACAGGTCACAGAGCCACTCCAGGCTCTACAGGGATCCTGACAACGTTCACCTCAATTCCAGACCAGCAGCTGGCTCTGCTCTCAGTGCGCTGCTGAGAGACTGAGCCAGCAGCAACCGCCCCCTCTACAGTCCGGTGCTCCAGTGAACACTGGAGGGGCAAAGAGTCGGTCACTGACTGCTCTGTGCTCAGAAGGTACCCAAGAATTGAGCGATCAGCAGTCTTGGATCGCGCAGTTCTCATTGGATCGATGCTGCATTCACCTAGGTAAGCATGAATGTTTATATTTTTGAAATCCAACAATTCTCTTAAAAACTGAACACAACAAATGTTTAAGAAATCCTGTGTTCCTCAATGGGCGATACGGAAAAAAAAAAAAAAAAAGTAATTTTGCCTTAACTTTAAAATCCATATCTTGGATACAATATAGGACACTGGCAACCTATTCATACACCATGGGTTAAAGGCTTGTACCTTCAGCTGATTGGACACAGGCAAGCTTTTGAGGGCACCCCCCGGGGGAGTGCCTCCATTGAAACCCCACTCCACTATAAGAGACCTCAGTTTTTAGCCAGCAATGTAAAAAGCAAACAAGGTGAGTTAGGAGTGTGACCCATGTCCTGTACTGTACTCCACGATATAGAATTTGCTGGCAAGTCAAAATTCATTTTATCTTAATCCTACAGTAAAGGACACAGGCAACCTATACACTATAGGACATTCTCAAGCAGTTAATAAAAAGGGTGGGCAACAGCTAGGTGAATGGAACGGTGTCAACAGGCCCCAAAAAATCCCCAAAGTTAAGAGTGCCAATGCAAAAATCTTGAGGGCAAAAGCTGCATCCACAGATTGGACATCCGTCTGGTAAAACTTTTAAACCGAAGACCAGGCAGTGGCCTTACACAGTTTGGCAAAAGAGGCTTGGTGCCTAAAAGCCCTGGATACTCCCAAGGTCTAATGGACTGGGCAAGCAAAACCGCAGGAGGAGGTTAAGAACAGAACATAAGCTCTTTCGGTCAAATTCCTGACTCACTGTGCAATGGTGGATTTTGAAACCGGGTAACCCTTGCAAGGTCATGAGGAAAGAACAAATAAGGAATCCTTTTGTCTAGTTTGAAGCTGTAGCTTTCAGGTACACTCCAATGGCTCTTACTATATCCAGGTAAGAGATTTCTTTTGGAGCAGGGCACAAGGTTGGTAGAACAGTGTCTTGATTGAGATGGAACACTGAAACAAACTTAAGAAGAAAGGATGGTGTTGGGCGTGATACAACTTTGTTGTAAAGAAAATGCTCTTTACTGGATGGGACCATATGACAGATGTGACGAATACAAAAAATAGTCTTACTTGAACCCATCACTACTGGAAATTCTTGGCAGCAAAGGGATTTCTGCACAAGGAAAGGTTGATCGCCCAAAAACCTGAAGACTCCTAGAGTGGGGGGGGGGGGGGGGGGGGTTAGAGGGGAGGTGCCCCAAAGAGCAAGTTTCAAAAGCTTGCAAGTGTCCAATCGCCTAAAAAGGTAGAAGCCTATAACTCATAGTATATGAATAACTTGACTGTGTCCTGTAGAGAAGGATTTAGGATTAAGAATTTATACTAAAAATATCTAGAAAATAAATAAAAAAGCGCTAGTTACCCTATGATAGGCCAGATCAATGATTCTAATTATGCTTTCAAGTTTTTGGTCATTTGAGGGAGGGGGACTATCGCAATATAGAATAAGGAGATGGAAGGAACTAATGAAACCCGTTTCCCCTAAGGCCTAATGTACACGGGACGTTTAAAAACGCCCGCTTAGCCGTATTTGCATGCCACATTTAGTGGCGTTTTGCTGTCTGAAACTTCGGTATCTGAACTAATTTTTTTGCCTTTAAAGAAAAGCCTCTAATGTCAACTGCCTAAAAACAAACAAACCTGTGTACATGTACAAATAAGATAGCATTGGAGGAGTTCAGGGCCAGCTGAAAACGGCAACCAACGGCCTCTGAACGTCCGTTTACAAGCAGTGTACATGAGGCCTAAAGCCCCGTACACACGATTGGACTTTCCGACGGGAAATGTTCGATGACAGGCTGTTGTCGGTAAATACAACCTTAAGCTCCCTCGAACAATTGCTGTCTGACTTTCCGCCAACAAATGTTGGCTAGCAGGTTCTCAAATTTTACGGACAAATGCGTGTTGTCGGATTTTCCGAGTGTGTGCACGAAAGTCCGTCGGACAAAAGTCCAAAGTACAAACACGCATGCTCTGAAACAGAAGCAGCGAGTCTTGTAAACTAGCGTTTGTAATAGAGAATTAACATTAAGTTACATGGAAAATTACGAGAGCTCCAAATACTGCGCACAATTCTCCTCTTCTTTAATGGAACAATGAAGCTGCTTTGCTAGTGATACCGATGGAGTTATTGCAAACAAATTTTCAAAGGCTTTTTTTCTCATGATAAAGATTATCATGTTTTTTTTTATTTGGGCAAGTTACCACAACACCATTATCCCCTAGCTTTTAAGATCAAAAGATACAATTATATTGGTGTCCCTTGTCAATTTTACATTGTATTTTTTTTTTTAATGCAACTGCCTACTCCCAAAATGGCTATGTGTTTTACATCAAATGACAAGTATTATTCTACACAATTGTTTTATTGTGCATAAAATAAATTAATAAATTAAATGAATTAGACATGCTATATCTGGCAAAAGAATTTAAACAAAACGTGCATTCCATGCATCCAAAAATATAGAAAATATAGCAAATCAAATCATTCAACCAAAAAAATTATGTCAAAGCAATAACAAGGCCAATAATAAATAACACGTTATCTCCTCCGATTCCACAACATGTCTGGTTGATGAACGGCAGTTCAGAAACAAACTGAAAAGTGCAAACTGAAAAGCGCGAATCACTCAAACTTCTACTAACACAAAATTAACAGGAGCCCAAAGGAGCTGAAAAACCTCGTAGTACGTCTAGTACGTTACTACGTTCATAATTGTTGGCCAGCAATTGTGTGACCGTGTGTATGCAAGACAAGTTTGGGCCAATGCACGGACAAAATTTCACAGTTTTGTTGGTCAACAATCCGATTGTGTGTACAAGGCATAAGAATACTTGTGGGCTGAAAAATTACTGAACCAGCAATGAGATAATGCTGTAGGAGCCTTCAAACTCCTGCACCCAGTTTGTTAATTTCCAGAGTAACCAAGGACCCCAAAAGAACAAGTTGCATTATTAAACAGTGACCAGAGCTATCCTATTTGCAACGTAGCCTGCCACTTCTTGCTCTCAGTGTTTTCCTACTGGCCTCAAAATGTCAATGGTGGTCAAAAGGGAGACCAATGGAGCAAATGGAGGGGGGGGGGGGGGGGGGCACAGTGGAATCAGGACATATCTTGTCACAGTTTGCCTAACAAAAGCATGTTTTTAGGTTCCAAGCTACTCTCAAATTAATTGAGCAAGGGTACAGTGTCATCCTGGTGCTGGTTTAATAGGCTGCCAGGGTTGAAGTGCCATTCTGATGTGCTGGTTCAATAGTCTGCCAGAGAACCTAGGGATTCCTTTATATTACGCAACAATAATGTAGTTAAAATGAAGCTCGAAACCAACAATAGGTATAGAATAAAATGGGCAAATGTTCTATAGTGTAAGTTGCCTACAACAAATCTGCTGTAAGACAAGGCAAACAATTTGATTTACATTTTTCCAGTTTTTCCTTCAAAACAAAGAAAGAATCTTCAGTCCTGTAATATAATGTTAGGCCATGAAAATCATAGGGCTACTGAGAGGCAGCAAGTTACAGCATTAGTCCAAGCAAATGGCAAGACTACCAAGCAGAGAAAGAACACCAACACACACTCTGCTGCAAACCATAAACTAAGGGGCAAGTGCACAGTGTAAAAAATGTATACATAATACAAAGCTCCAATAAGCAGCAAAGATTAGCACACACTAATAAAACGACATTTAGGTGTATACTTCTATTAAGAGTTTATCTGTTCCCTTTACATTTTCACTGAAAACCACTGGTTGCTGCCTTCCTCATGTAGTCCATTTAGTAAATGTGGTAACTAGGATAGATCAATAACTGGGAAACGACTACAGTGCATTCACTCATGTATATATACAGATGAAAAAAGACAAAGAGCAATGTGCTACATTACACTTAGGCTTTAAGAATGCATTAACTATCATTAATGCATATTTATTTTTAAACAGCATTCTAAGAAGCTTCAACCATTTTGCCATTTACAAAGGTAAAGTTGCACTGATTGAATAGAAGATGGCTCGAGTAGACACTCTTTGTACAATACTGTATATATGCAGAGCTGCAATCAGCTGACATGGCTAAATTTGCTTGGTTATAGAGCTGCACGATTCTGCCTAAAATGAGAATCAGGATTTTTTTTTGCTTCGAACAAAGATTACGATTCTCTCGTGGGGCAACATTATACAAAAAAAATTTGCGTTTGAAAGACCGCTGCGCAAATACAGTCCGACATAAAATATTGCAACAACCAACATTTTATTTTCTAGGGTCTCTGCTAAAAATATATATATAATTTTTGGGGGTTTCAAGTAATTTTCTAGCAAAAAAATACAGATTTTGACTTGTAAGCAAAAAGTGTCAAAAAAGGTTTAGTCTTCAAGTGGTTAATCTGACCTCATTTACAGACCGAAGTTCATTCCTTTGATCTCAAAAGAACGATGTGTTACAATTAAGGATGAGGTCAGGCGTGTTTGCAACCCACACATGCAGAGCCCGCCAGGAAGTCGGCACTGCACAGCGCTAATCACAGGCAATGAGACAAATTTCTGCAGCCACAGATCGGGTAAATGTCTCACTGCCTATGAATAGTGCAGACTTTGTGGCGGGTTCTGCATGTGTGGGCTGTGAACACGTCTGAGCTCATCCTTGGTTACAATGTTTCTCTTTAGCGATGCGAGAAACTTGGCAGGCTGTCTGTTTTTTCTTTTGACAGCCATTGGCTTGAGCAGAGAACTCCCTGCACTGAAACAAGAAAATGTTGCTTTAAGATCGGGGGGGTAGAATCTCGATCTCTATTCTTCAATGATTAATTGTGCAGCTCTACTTTGTGATCAGAACAGACTAAAAATTATGGGTTTTAAATGAAGATGGATAAAACATGGGCCGATAACACTCACAATTAACCTTCAAGTCACAACAACACAAGATTTGCTTTAGTAGCATAATCGTACCAACTGAATTTAATATAAAAGCCATAAAATCTAGGTAGATATATGTAGAACATTTATTGGTAACAGATACTATGTAAAAGTACAGGATAAAGATTTACCATGCTAGACCTGGCTGCCTGATTTGGGAAAAATTGTTTACAGGCAAACAATGAATTTGAAAGGCATCCCGTTTAGAATATTTCATATCCACCCAATACAAGATCAAACGGTTCTTTTAAAATGACTGTCGTTGATCTCATAGTTGAAATAAAGAAGAGTTACGTAAAGAAGAGTACAAATATTTAGCGGTCTGTGACAAACGCTGCTATGATAGGGAGGAGTTGCCCCCAAAAAGCTACTGGGAACACTTCAGGAGCTTCTTATCCTGTGTTTCCCTCTCCCACATTACAGAAGGAACCACTAAATGCCCTGGGGGTGGGAGGTGATAGAGAGGTGCACAGGAAATTGACACTCCCAAAAGTGTTGGGTTTTCCCAGACTTCAGGAAAACATTCCTCTTCAACTACGTGACATTTCCCATTTACACTCTAAAAGGAAGCTACATTTATTTTAATTATGACACATTTCAGTGCTCTTGCCTGCCCATTGATTAATTTCAACAAAAAAATCGTGGAAACCAATGCCTTCGTAAATACTATTTAGAGGGAAAAAACAACATTTTTAAAACAGCTTACCTGTAAAATCCTTTTCTTTGATCTACATCAGGGGACACAGAGCCATTGTAATTACTATGTGGGTTATATCGGACCAACAGGTGATGGACACTGGCACGCCCCTAAGGCATGTACTCCCCTATATAATCCCTATCATTACTGGGAGTCCTCAGTTTTGTAGCCAAGCAATACCAAGAAGGGTGGGACCTCTGTGTCCCCTGATGTACATCAAATAAAAGGATTTTACAAGTAAGCCGTTTTAAAAATCCTATTTTCTTTTCTTACATTAGGGGGCACAGAGACATAGTAATTACTATGTGGGATGTCCCACAGCAATGGCAACTGAAGGGGGGGGGGGGGACAAAAAAAAAAAAAAAACGGAAGCCAGAGGACTCATACTGCAGCCTGCAGTATACTGAGCCACCCAAGAGGCACTAATCGCCTTGGATGAGTGTGCTCATGTTCTTTAAGCTGAAGCTTAAACAATCACTTGACAAATCCATTTGGAAAATAGTGGATCTTGACGCTGCCTGTCCACATCTTGGACCCTCCGACAGTACAAACAAAACCTGTGTTTTGCAAACCTGAGAGGTTGCCTTTAAATAGACTGATTGCTCTTACTACATTAAGAGATGTAGTGCCTTCTCTTCCCTAGATTAAGGCTCTGGGGAGAAAGAAGGAAGAATATCTTGGTTTAAATGAAAACCTGTTACCACTTTTGGTAGAAATTCAGGATGAGGACAAAACTACCTCATCCTTATGCATGATGAAATATGGCTCTTAGAAGATAGAGGCGCTAGTTCCAATACTCTTCTAGCAGAAGAAATGGAAACCAGAAAAGATTATCTCTTTCTTGTCAAAAGAACCAAGGAAAGGTTCAAACGGCTGATTCAGCTAAGCCGATAAGACCAATTTTAAATCCCAAGGATGATCTTATAGGGGGAATAAACCGTGTTACCCCGGGAATAAGCTATGCACCAAGAGTGGGAAGCAAGAGGCCATATGAAAAACACTGACAAGGCCGGGATCTGGCTCTTGATAGAAGTCAAGGCCAGCTTCATTTCAGATCCCATATGCAGGAAGTCAGGAATCCTGCCTATGACATTCCTGGTGTACCAACCCCTGGATCCACACCAAAAAACATGCCTTCCAGACTCTAAACTAAGCAATTCTGGAAGCCGGCTTCCTGGCATTAATCAAAGTAGACACTACCGAAGGAAATCACCCACGATCTTTAATAGAGTGGGATTCAGACAAACCTGTTAAATTTAAAGACTAATGCGTCTGTTCCGCTTGCTAGCGGACCCCTTGTTTTCGACATAAAGTTGTCGACTTTGTTGATGAATCTGGAGGCAAATAGGTCCATGTCCGGAATACCCCATCTGACATAATCGCTAGGAAGATGTCGGGGTGAAGAGATCATTCTCCCGGAAATAATTGTTGGCTACTCAAGTAGTACGCCTGAAAAATGAAAATTGCCGATAGGCAAGGAATGTTGTGCTAAGCCCAAGCTAGAACATTATTCACCTCTTTTTGGGCTGCGTGACCTCTCGTGCCCCCCTGGTGATTGATGTAAGCCACCGCCGTGGCCTTGTCAGACTGAATCCTGACAGGATAGTCCCACAGTCTGACCGTCCAAGATTCTAGGGCCAGACGTACTGCTCGAAACGTTCAAAAAAAGTTGATTAGGCAAGGTCCTCTAACCTGGACCATCTACCCTGGACAGAATCTTATTCCAGGGCTGCTCCCCAGCCTAGAAGGCTGGCATCTGTTAACACCTTCCAGGATAAAGATTTTCCCTTTTGCTGGATAACAACCATCGATTTAGGCTCTGACTTATGTCGGGAGCCAAGCATATTGGAAACAAAACAAGGCCCGAATCTTTTTTATTCTAGACCGACAGGATGGTGTCTTGAAGCAGTTTGAGTAAAACCACGCGCAAGGGACGGCCTTGAAGGAGGCCACCATTTTCCCTAAAAATCTCCCGAACAGCCGAATGAATGAAGGAATTTTCCTTTGTTTTGATAAGTTGAATTAGTCCTACAATGGAACTGATTCTTGTCTGGGGTAATACCTTCTTCTGTATGGTATCTATAGCCAGCCCCCAAGTACTGTAATCTCCTTGATGGTTTTAAGGAGAATCTTCCTAGGTTGAGTATCCAACCTCAGATACTTACGGCTGAATCAGACTCTGGTTTAGACCGGAGATTGAATGATCTATTAAAAGTAGATCTTCTAATAGGCTAGGATTGCTATGCCTTGAGCCCTTAATCTGGTTAAAGGAGGTGCCAGAATCTTTCAGAACACTAGTGGTGCTGTGGCTAAGCCTAACGGCAGAGCCACAACTGTAAAGATAATTTTATATTTCAAAAACGCATACATTTCTGGTGAGTGGGAAAATTTGGCACATGGAGATATGCAACTCCCCTCCTTGCAGGATGGACACAGCCGATCGAATTATGAAAGGATCGGATGTTTAAGTGCCGATTCAGATCTTTGAGATCTAGAATGGGTCTCATCTTTCTGTTCGGTTCTGGAACCTTAAAAGGTTTGAACCAAAGCCCCCTGTTCCACTAAGGGAGCCGCTGATAATCGCTGACTGGGATAACAGCTGATCCAGAGGCCAGAAAGACTTTTCTCTGGATCCTTAGAAACATTCTCAGAGGAGACGGAAGCTCTCAGAACTCTAGTCGTAACTTAGAGAAAAAAAAATTGCAGAAATCCATCTGTCTTGAGATTGTTCCTGCCAGATCTTGAGAATCGCAGGACCTTTCCCCTCACCCGAATGAGTGAGGGTGCCCCTTCATGAGAAGGCTTTAGCATTCCGCTTTGTGGGCTTTCTGCCCCAAGATCCTGGTGCTGCTCTTGGGGACTTTCCCTTGAACCTGATGGTTGAGGCCATCGAGACTGCCTAGAGGCAGATGTCCCTGGCCTAGGAGAGGCAGTACACGGGGGGGAGGAGATGCCTCAAAAGCCTGTGCTGCAGGCAACAAAAGGGTTGAGAAAGGGAATACACAAGCAACCTGACTTTTTCAAGGAAGATCTCTATAGATCTAATCGCCGCTAATCCACAGTTGACCCTTGCCAGAGATTGAAGACCTATCACGGTTTCCGAATTTAAGACCTTTCTGGGCCTCTCGCTCTCCTCATAGGCATGGCATAACTAAAAAAAAAAGTGAGAGTTGGTCATATTGGTCCACTGACCCAATTCCCCATATGCCCGTGTTCTCTGCCTCCATGACCAGGGCTAGATACGAGCATATCTTGCGATTTATGCACTTCAATGACAATGAAATCTTTCGTACTCTGGGTGACCCTGAATACGATCGGCTCCACAAAATTCGGACCAACAGTTTGCAGCCTTGTTTATTTCTGATCAAGTTTTCTGCGTTGATGAGTCTCCGATTACGTTTTCTGGCCACTTGTCATTCAAACAGTATCTTTCCAGCAAGTGCCAGATATGGGGTCAAGATGTACAAGCTCTGTGACAGGGCAACAGGCTATACATAGTTTTATGGTTTATGGGACTTGGTGTCACCCTTATTCAGAAAGGGGTACCACTTGTATGTGGACAATTACACAAGTGTGACACTTTTTAGTCACTTGCTTTATCATGGAATTGGCACAGGTGGCACCGTGCGATCTAATTAACCCATCGGCTTGTAGATTTTCCTCTCTTGGGCTGAGGGAGAAAGCCTGCTTGGAGAATTAATAATTTGCTCGCAGTGAAGTGAAGAGATTCACGGAATGTGTTTATTCTGTCCTCCCTTCGGGTCCAAATTCAAACGGTGACTGGTGTTGTGGAGAAACCCCTGTCCATGAATACAACATTAATATGGGAGGGGTGGACCTCATCAACCAGTTGATGGCGTTGTACTTAATTGCCCGTAAAGCCAGATGCTGGTTTAAAAAAGTGTTTGTATACTTATTCCAATTGGCTCTGCTGAACGCTTATGTGCTATACAAAGCGTCAGTATGAACTGGATCCTTCCTTAAATTCCAGGAAGAGATCACAGCCCTTCTGTTTCCAGATTGTGCTGTGGCCCAACTTCCCAACGCAAATGCAGTATGCCGGCTGCATGGGAGGCATTTTTTCCTTATGTCCTCCCTGGTACCCCTACTCAACGATCAACTGTGGTTTGTTGTACTGCCCTGCCATTTTAGCACCTCATGAAAGGAGGTAGGCAGTCAAACTAAAAGCTGCGCGAGTTCCAGAAAATGTACCCTAGTTCATAGATGCTATAACTTTTGTGCAAACCATTAAGCTTATTAGAGCTGCACAATTAATCGTTAAAAAAAAATCGTGATCTCGATTCACCCCGATGATCTCTCCTGCAGAGGTTGCTGATTCTTTCACATAAACAAGTGGAGAAACTATCTGCTCACTCAGCTGTCAAAAGAAAACAACCGGGCAGTCTGACAAGTTTTTTTAAACTTGCAACATTGTAACCAAGCTTCCTTCTTAGAAGAAAGGGATAGAACTTCTGTGTAAATAAATAATCCAGGCAGACCACCAAGTTTTCAACATGTAAATGCAGGAAGTTTAACCACTTAAAGTCCAAATCTTTTTGACACTTCTTTCGTTAAAATCAATATTTTTTGCTAGAAATTACTTGGAACCAATTATATCTATTTTAGCAGAGACCCTAGGGAATAAAATGGCAATTGCTGCAATATTTTATGTATTTGCCCAGCGGTCTTTCAAATGCAATTTTTTGGGGAAAAAATTCACTTCAAGGAATCAAAAAAAAGAAATAAAATAAAACTAAACAGTAAAGTTAGCACAATTTTTTTTTTAGTTTTAATGTAAAAGATGTTACACCGTGAGAATCGTGATCTATCTTCTAAGCAAAAAATTTTTTAGCCAAAATCGTGCAGCTCTAAAATAAACATTTTTTTAACCCGAGATGTGGCTGAATGCTTTTTGACCTAAATGTCTGACTAAAATTGAGTTTATTGTATTTTTTTTAATAGCAAAAAGTAGAATATAGTTTTTTTTTTTTCAAAATTTTTGGTCTTTGTTTAAAGAGCAAAAAATAAAAACTGCAGAGGTGATCAAATACCACCAAAAGAAAGCTCTATTTGCGAGGAAACAAAAAACACGCACATTTAGTTTGGGTAAAGCACTGCATGGCCACGCAATTACCAGTTAAAGCAGCGCCAAACTGTAAAAAGTGCTCTGGTGAGGAAGGGGCTGAAGTGGTTAAAGATTCTGAAATAGCTCCATATCATCCAACTTTACCATTACCATTATAATATAAAAGGTATTAGGTTTGAAGGGAAGGCTTCAAACAAACATCAAGATGAGGGTTTCATATTGTTTAAAACTGCAAAGCTTTGTGCGGAACCAATTTTCCATTAACGCAACACTAAAGGATACCCTTACTCTCCAAACATAAAACCATACACATACCACTACATGGCCCTGTAATTTTTCATGAAATAATTTCTGCGTTTTTCTACTTACTTCAAAGTGCAAAGTCCTCAGAGCCCCCAAACCTCTCCTTTTCCCTCGTACTTCTGTTTCGAATGAGCAGTGCATGTTTGTTGTGGTCATGTACACTGCTCTAGGCATACTACAAATTCCATAGTCCATCTTGGTAGCAAACAAGTGAACTTGGCAACATGGAACGCAGACACCCTCTAGACAACAGAAGTCAGATAACAGCAGGGGGAAAAAAAAAAAAAGGGGGAGGAATTTGGAGATTCAGGGGAGACTAAGAGCAATAAAAAGTACTTTGAGTTAAAAAAACATGAATAGAGTTTAAATTTTCTAAACCAGCATTTTAGTGTCATTTTAAGTTAAAAATTATCCAGCATCTTCCATGCGCAAGACATGCAGTACGTAAATATGAATGTAATTTTACAAGTCTGTACATATATTACTATGCTTTTCATATTACAAACTCTGGATTTGAAATGGTAGTATGAATGGAGTCTCAAGTGTTCTTGATGCTCAACTTTAAACTGATTGAGATGTAAATATTAAACCCTTGCCTGAGCTATCCCGCTAGGAAGTCATCAAAGCAGCAACACACACACACACACACACACACCCCCCTTACATACATGCAGCTGCGGGGTGGGGAATGCCTCCATAGCCTATGACTGGTGGTTCGACTGATTTCTCAGGAGGACTCATGTCTGAGCACGCCCGAGCTCAATCACTAATTGAGAATGACTTTTCCTTTTAGGAAAGTTTCCAATTTATACCCGACTAGCAAAAAACAGTTACAAGGGGGCGGGGGGTTCGGGGGGGGGGCACAAGTGTCACAGAAAAGTCAATATTTATGTCAGTATTATTCTGTCACATTACATAGATCATATAGGAGGAAGTCTTACCATGCTGCTCTGTGACTGAGTAGAACCATACATTGTCAATCCATTTGATGGTGCGACTGATTGTGCCATATCAGCTTCTATAATTCCTCTGCGATCAATTAGGCTGGTCAGATGAAAAAAAGAAAAACAGAAAAACAAAGTTTAGAAGGTTTCCATATATATTAGTTAACGTTCATGTATACGAGTCTCCTCTAAGAGGCAATTCAAAGGCATAATGCGTTCAGGTAAAAAAAATGGTTTGTATTTAAAACTCAACTCCGGGCAAAAAAAAAAAAGTTTTCCCAACTGGACTGTGCCCACACTGCATGTGTCAACTGCTTGTTATGTCCTGAGAAAAGGAGAAAGCTGCATCCTCACCCAATCCTTCATTAAACGGTGCTCCCCCCACAATCCAGTGGTGCACTGTCCCCACAGTTGCAGGTGCATGTGCAGGATGTCAGGAACAGTCCACTGCACAAGACCGCAAGGGGTACAGGAGCCAAGGGGACCAGTCTTGTGCACTGAGGATCAGGTAAGAATATTTCCGTTCTCCAATCCCCTAGACCAGTGGTCTCCAAACTGTGGCCCTTCGCTTGACTTTATCTGGACCTTGGGGAACCATTCCTCCCACAGACACCAACAATGGGGCAGCATAAATCCCAGACACCAATGACGGGGCAGCATAAATACCACAGACACCAATGACGGGGCAGCATAAATACCACAGACACCAATTACGGGGCAGCATAAATCCCACAGGCACCAATTACGGGGCAGCATAAATCCCACAGGCACCAATAACGGGACAGCAAAAATCCCACAGGCACCAATGACGGGACAGCATAAATCCCACAGGCACCAATGACGGGACAGCATAAATCCCACAGACACCAATGACGGGACAGCATAAATCCCACAGACACCAATGACGGGACAGCATAAATCCCACAGACACCAATGACGGGACAGCATAAATCCCACAGACACCAATGACAGGACAGCATAAATCCCACAGACACCAATGACGGGACAGCATAAATCCCAGACACCAATGACGGGACAGCATAAATCCCACAGATACCAATGATGGGACACCATTCCTCCTAGACACACTAATGATGGGGCACTATTCCTCCCCCTAGGAAACGAATGAAAGAGCACCATTCCTCATTCGAATAACAATGGGACATTATTCCTCCCACTAGAATCAAGGATGAGGCGTTTACTCCCGCTGCCCACAGTCTGGCCCCTTAAAGCCTGAATGACAGTAAACTGGCCCTTTGCTTTCAATATTTGGAGACCCCTGCACTAAAAAATGAGCAGTTAAACCATGCAGTGTGGGTGCAGCCCCACTGCATGGGAGAACTTTTTTGCCCAGAGTTGGGCTGTAAGAACAAACTGATCGATTTGATTTTTTAGAGAGGCGGGGGAAAGCTTTGCCCCCACCCATAAAAAAAAAAAAAAAAAAAAAAAAAAAAAATGTATAAGAATTTCAGACCTCATAAGAACTGTATTGCTCAATACACATCTGCGCAATAAGGAACATACTCCACACCAAAAATAAGTCTCAACATGTCTGATCTGCATTTCTCACAAGATGAATGCAAGCCAATTAAGTAATCTTCAATGAATTAAATTAGATGAAGCAGATATAATCATCATATGATTACAGCACCTCATAGTTGTGTACACATATACCAAACGCCTCCAACTGGTCCATGGTTATGTATCACTTTTAAAAGAACAGTCATCTGCCTTCACTGCTCTTTTTATTCTAGCCTTCCCCTCCAGCTCTACTGCGCCAGACACTGACAACTCTTTGCACACTGTGGCTATATTCTCAAAGCTGATGTATGTTTTTTCCTTTTTTTTTTTATCACTAGACACACACACACACACACACACACACACACACACACACACACTTCAGCTGGAAACTGAAGGATCAGCCCAACTCTGCACTTCAATCCTAACTTTTCTTAAGGGCTGCAACAAGTGATTTATTTTCTGGCATTTCTTCATTCAAATGAGGAAACCTTTCCAAATGCTTACCTTGGATTCAATGGTCCACAAACAGCAGCACAGCAGTTTGTGAAAACATTGCCATAGCTATACGGATTATAGTTTTCCTTCCCCCTTTTACTTGACCAGGAACCTTTAATCTGTAACAAAACAAAGATTACTCCTCCAAACATTAACAGGAAAATTGATATGCACGTTATGAAAACTTCTTCCTTGCATGATTGAACTTTGTTTTCTACTAACTTCTGACAAAAAAATAAAAACAAGGAATCCTGTGCTCAAATTCCCTTGCTGATTGCTCCTAAAATTGCTAGCTGCCTGGCTGTCATGCTGCTCCAGTGACTTCTTAACTTTCCAAGGCAATTTCTTGGAACACATACTTGGATTGTCCTGTATGGAAGACAGACTAGCAGAGTCCGCTTTGTGTTCATAGCAAGATTGGTACATGCAACTAATGCAAAATCATGACTATGGGGACTATTGATGAGAAAAAGAAAAACCCACAACGGATAAACCATTTTTCTTTTCCTAGAACATAAATGCTGAAATATGAAGCCACTGTGTATTATGCTAATTTGTCACCAAGGGCAACAGCTTTTGCACCCATTTTTTCCATGATATATTTAAATAAAATGTTGCCCCTTCATCAAAATAGACTTATACTGTAAGTTTTTATACAATTATAAACGTAAAAAATAAAATAAAAATTAAGCATATTAAAGAAAATAAACTCCTACTTGTGCATACATTTTCAAACAAACTGTTTGGCAAATACAGCGGTTAAAGCAATGCCCCGTACACACGATCCAATTATCGGACGAATGATCGTCTTTTTTTGCATGCTAATCTCACGTCGAATCTGATGAGTTTACTAAAGTCACAAAAATTCTCGTATGACAGAATAAAAAAAGTGATGTCGTGTTGTAATGCATTTGTATTACAGTTTCGAACGACAGCTGTACTGCTTAAAATGAAAATCATGGTTTGGCAGGGCTGTGATTTTAAAAATGGCGATCCTGCCAAGACTATTATACCTATTCCATACCCTCCCAATAGAGTTACCCGAGTTTTTCTTTACACGTCTTTCCCGCATACAAAGAAATTTTCTCTGGGCAAATAAAAAACCACGCATCAAACTTCCATACCTTTATAGATTAAAACAAGGAGGGATCGGATTACCCGATTTCAGGAAATATTACCAGGCCGCACAATTATCCAGAATTATAGACTGGCATTGCCATGCCAGCCATAAGGATTGGGTAAACCTAGAAAAAGCTTACTCCACCTTGGACATACCACATCTCCCATGGACAAACTACCTAAACCTCCCTCTCTCAATCAAACACCCCACTATTAACAACACACTCAAAATATTCAAGAAAGTTGCAGTCCCACTAGGATTATCCACGAACCCAGGACCTCTTTCGACGTTAGCTAATAACCCAGATTTTATTCCCGGACTTAATCCAAAGATGTACATTACCTTTCCCTCCGACCCACTACTAATAACACACTGCATCCACAATAACAAACTGAAATCCAGACAAGAACTAAACAAGACACTCCCAACACACCCCCTATCAGAATGGTCATATATGCAAATTCATGACTTCATAACCAACAACAAACACAAAGACCGGATCCTTAGACCCATGTCCACATTTGAACTCATATGCCTAAAGAAAACACCAACCAGAAAAACAACCTCCACCTTATACAAATGGCTTCTAGGTCAAAATAAAAGTGAAAGAGACAAATATAAACTCAAATGGGAAAAAGATCTCAATACCCAATTCTCCATGAAACAATGGGAAAAAGCAAATATCTTCACACACAAATGTGCACTTAGTACAAGAATGCAGGAAATCTCTTATAAAGTTCGCACACAATGGTACATTACACCACTCACCAAATACAATTGGTCTCATCAGCATTCCAGGACCTGTTGGAGATGTGGATCTGAAACAGGCTCCTTCCTACACATTTGGTGGAACTGCACACTACTGAGACCCTTTTGGAATCAAGTCCGACACTGGACCAACCATATTACAGGTTCACACACAAACCTTGACGCAGCTTGGTGTCTGCTGCACATAAACAACCTTTCATATAGAACATATAAAAAATCTTTGACCAGACATTTCCTCAATGCAGCCAAAAATTTGATCCCACTACACTGGAACTCACGCTCTCTACCCTCAGTTGGAGACTGGCTTCGTAAAGTACACCATATCTACGATATGGAAGAAATTATTGCTATTAAACAGGGCTCTATCATTCAATTCCGACAAATGTGGGAACCCTGGCGAAATTTCTGCAAGACACAAACTTATCGTAGTCTCACAACATATGTAAACTTAACTTTCTTTTTTCTGTAACAGAATATCATTGGGAAAGCTTCGTTATAATGAACAATACATGCCTTTCTTTGATGTATTTATTTATATCCTTTAAATCGAACAACCTAACTATTTTCTCATCCAGATTATTACACTGTAATGGTATGATTATATACACTCTTCCTCATACATATATAATAGTTATTATAACCCCTTTTCATACGTGAATGTACTCATAAGATACACTCCTAAGATTACAAGACCAATTTCAATGTCCATAATTTCCTTACTGTTATACATTTTCTGTGATGCATTTTACTTTCTGTATCTACTATATTCTTTCTAATAAACTTTATTGTGATAAAATGAAAATCGTACCTGGCATCGTACGAAAAAAAATTTCCACGCATGTCCGATAGAATAATATCAGATGAACTGTCCTGATTGGCCATCAAAAGCTCTGTACTAACGATCCGATTATCATCGGTTCGAACGCTGCATTTTTCATATACGATTTTCAGACCGCGTGTACAGGGCTTAAGTATTGAACGCGTCACCATTTTTCTAGGTAAATAAATTTCTACAAGTGCTACTGACATGAAATTTTCACCACATGTCTGTCTATAACAACCAATGCAAGCCATACAAAAACCAAAACAAAGAAGTTCAGAAATTACATTATGTGTAAAAAAATAAATAAAAAAAAATAAAAATGGAATGACACAGGGAACTGCATTGAACACATGAAGAAAGGGAAAAAGGCATGGAAAGTAAAGATACCAGCTGAAATCTATCAGTAATTAGAAAGCAATCCTTGCTATCAGTTGGTTTGGTCTTAACTGATGCCCTATAAAAAGGGGTCTCATTACCAAGGTGTCACACGAGAAACATCTTATTATGGGCAAAAGCAAAGGGCTCTCTCAAGACCTTATTGTTGCAAAACATACTGATGGGCATTGGTTACAGAAGGATTTCTAAACTTCTGAATGTTCCAGTGAGCACTGTTGGGGCCTTAATCCGGAAGTGGAAAGAACATGATTTCACCATAAACCGGCCATGACCAGGTGCTCCGCGCAATATTTTTGACAGAAGAGTGAAAAGAATTATCAAAAGAGTTGTCCAAGGACCACTTGTGGAGAGCTTCAGAAAGACCTGGAATTAGCAGGTACAAATGTTTCAAGGAAAACAAGAAGTAATGCACTCAGGTGTCATGGCCTGTATGCACGCTCACCATGCAAGACTCCATTGCTGAACAAAAAGCATATTGAAACTTGTTTAAAGTTTGCTGCACAACATTTAGACAAGCCTGTGAAATATTGGGATAATATAGTCTGGTCAGATGAGATCACAATTAAACTCTTTGGATGCCTTAATACTCTGCATGTTTGGAGGTCAAAAAGGCAATGCACATCACCCCAAAAATAGGATTTTTTTTAAAAACAGCTTACCTGTAAAATCCTTTTCTTTGAACTACATCAGGGGACACAAGGTCATAGTAGTTACTATGGGGTTTATAGGCCACCTTCAGGTAATTGACACTGGCACGCCCTAAGAAGTGCACTCCCTATATAACCCCTCCCACTACTGGGAGTACCTCAGTTTTGTAGCGAAGCAATATACATGTATACCAAAGAAGGGAGGGACCTCTGTGTTCCCTGATGTACTTCAAAGAAAAGGATTTTACAGGCAAGCCCTTTTAAAAATCCTGTTTTCTTTTCATACAACAGAGCCATAGTATTTACCAGAGGTGCAACGGATCAAAAAAAAAAAAAAAAACAACAAAAAAAAAAAACACGGATCGGATCGTTCCTCGGATCGGATCATTTTTCAGATCAGCAAAAAAAAAAAAAAAAAGACAAATCTTGTTACACCCACCGGAGTTTTAGATTTCAGTCATTTTCAACACAAAGCAGAGCTTATATGCTTAAATACAGTATTTGTAAATCCGACGGACTGTTTAGATGTCAAATGTTTAATGTGAAAAATCAGAGGCGTTCATAAGCACATAAGCTCCCTTTTGTGTTGAAAATAACTGAAATCTAAAGCTCCGGTGGGTGTAACAAGATGTCCGCTTGCCCCCTTCTCACTCTCTCATTACTGTGCAGGAGTGTGGGGTGTAGCAAGATGGCAGCCACAAAATGTCACTTCCTGGCGAGACAGCGGCCGCCCCGGGTGTACCAAGATGGCCACCATTCCAGAGCTAGGCCGAAGTCGTGGCCTTTCCAAAGCCACAAGATCAGCGGAGCGCTCCGCGGATCGCGTGGTATGCTGATCGGAACAGGTTGACCCGTTCCGATCACGGATCGGTGACGATCCGTTGCACCTCTAGAATTTACTATGTGGGATGTCCCACAGCAATGGCAACTGAAGGAAGGGAGACAACAAAAAAGGTAGGGCATTAAGAGGCTAGAGGACTTATACTATGTAAAATAAAATATCTTGCCAGAAGGACTAAATGAAAATTCTAGAAAGCTGCTCACATAAAGTGTTCTCTACACTCAAACATAAAAAAGGGGGGGTGTTTTATGTGGCGCTACCTATAATAAAGCTACCTGTGTCTACTCAAAAACCATAAATAATAATAACGCAATATATAATAATACAGTACATACAAATGTGCAAATAGTGCCGGACAATAACGTGCATAAAAGTATCCGTATTAAAGTGCAAGGAAATGTATATCAATATACTCAATGACATCAAGAAATCAATCCATGCAAATAGTGCAAACTAGTGTACAAAGCAAGAATGAGCATACCAAAATGGAAACAAATGTTCAAAGATCAAAAAAATTTAAAATTATATATATCCAGTGAAAAGTGTAAAATAAAACAAAGTCCACTCAAATGATGTGCAATCCGTCCAAACGGCTAATATTAAACCGTGCAATGTGAGTAAAATAAAGTGCAATCTACATCCTTCTTCCAGGCTTCAGTGCTTAGCGTGCACCCCTTATTTCCCCCAGCCTCTCACCTCAAATAAAGGTCCCTATGGACCGGATGCCGCTTAGGGGGTGGTTGGTAGAACAGTCTTCCACCTCTTAACAGTATACATCCGGGTCCCAGACTCAGTTCATCCACTATCAGCACTCCGGTTTCATATACGGAGTGTGGTCGGTGTCTCCTGTGTGTGTCCCTTTATTTGAGGTGAGAGGCTGGGGGAAATAAGGGGTGCACGCTAAGCACTGAAGCCTGGAAGAAGGATGTAGATTGCACTTTATTTTACTCACATTGCACGGTTTAATATTAGCCGTTTGGACGGATTGCACATCATTTGAGTGGACTTTGTTTTATTTTACACTTTTCACTGGATATATACAATTTTAAATTTTTTTGATCTTTGAACATTTGTTTCCATTTTGGTATGCTCATTCTTGCTTTGTACACTAGTTTGCACTATTTGCATGGATTGATTTCTTGATGTCATTGAGTATATTCTTATATATTTCCTTGCACTTTAATACGGATACTTTTATGCACGTTATTATCCGGCACTATTTGCACATATGTACTGTATTATTATATATTGCGTTATTATTATTTATGGTTTTTGAGTAGACACAGGTAGCTTTATTATAGGTAGCGCCACATAAAACACCCCCCCCCCCTTTTTTTAGAGGACTTATACTGCAGTACACTGCGCCGAAAAGGCGATATCCTCATGATTTTTACATCGATTTGATAAAATCTGGTAAATGATTGAAGATCAAGTTGTGGCCCTACAGATCTTAGCCATAGAGGCCTGGTGATGCACCACCCAAGAAGCACCAACAGCCCTAGTGGAGTGCGCTTTAACACGAAAAGGAGGAATTTTCTACTTTAGACCATAAGCTTGAACAATCACTTGACGAATCCATTTGCAAATAGTAGATTTTGATGCCGTCTGTCCTTTTGGGACCTTCTGGCAGTACAAACAAAACATCTGTTTTGAGAATCTGAGCGGTCTCCTTTAAATAGACCTTGACCGCTCTCACTACATCAAGGGAATGTAGTGACTTCTCTTCCCTAGATCGGGGCTCTGGGAAAAAAGGCAGAATATCATCCTGGTTTAAATGAAAAACTGTCACATTTGGTAGGAATTCAGGATGAGGTCATAATACCACATTACCCTTATGCATGATCAAATATGGCTCTTTACAAGACAGAGCTGCCAATTCAGATACCCTTCTGGCAGAGGATATGGCAACCAAAAAGATTATTTTTCTCGTCAAAAAAAAAAAAGAAGGGAATTTCCCGTATAGACTCAAAAGGCTGTTACTGTAAAGCCAACAAGACTATTATTATACAAGATTTATACAGCGTTGACAGTTTACCCAGAGCGTTACAATGTATAGGGGGGACAACACAATTGCACTACAGTTCAATACAAAAAAGGTACAGGAGGGCCCTGCTCCTAGAGCTTACATTCTAAAAGGGAGGGTGTAATAGCTGCAAAGAATGATTTGATGGGGGTGGCTCGGGGACAGTTAGATGGGTGTGGGATAGGCTTCCCTGAATAAATGTGTTTTCAGGGATCTCCTAAAAGGTGGACAGGGTAGGGGCTGATTGGGTATACTGGGGCAGGGAGTCCCAGAGGATGGGAGAGGCTCGGGAGAAGTCTTGAAGGCGAGCATGGGAGGAGGTACCAAGGGAGCTAGAGAGCAGGAGGTCCTGGGAGGAGCGGAGGGGACAATTTGGGCGATATCGACAGATGAGGTTGGTGATGTAGATAGGGGCGATGTTGTGAATGGCCTTGTATGTTATGGTTAGCATTTCGATTTTTACACAGTGGGGTAGGGGAAGCCAGTGAAGGGATTGGTAGAGAACAGCAGCAGTCACAGATCGGTTAGTGATGTGTATTAGTCTAGCAGCAGAATTCATAATAGACTGATGGGGGGATAGCCTGCTTAAGGGTACCAGCCATTAAGGAGAGAAAGTTGCAGTAGTCAAGGCGGGAAATAATCAAGGAGTGAATAAGTTGCTTTGTGGTGTCATTAGTCAGGAAGGGTCGAATTCTGGAGATGTTGAGGTTAAGGAGGGAGGATTTAGCCAGTGATTAGATATGGGGGCTGAAGGAGAGGTCAGAGTCAAGGATTACACCAATGACCCTGGCACGTGTGGCGGTACCAATGGTTATGTTGTTAATGGTGAAGTCACAGGGGGGACCTTGAAGGAGGAAATATAAACAAGTTCAGTTTTAGAAAGATTGAGTTTGAGGAAGTGGTTTACATCCATATCGATATGTCATTCAGTAAGTTTGAGATCCGTGAGGAGATCGAGGGGGTGAGTTGAGGAGTGGAGAAATCGATCTGGGTGTCGTCAGCATAGAGGTGGTATTGGAAGCCATCTGAGGTTATCAGCTGGCCCAGGGAAGAGGTATAGAGTGAGAATAGGATAGGCCCAAGGACAGAGCCTTGGGGTACCCCAACAGAAAGGAAGGTGAGTGGAGGAGATGGAGTTGTAAGTGACACAAAGTGTGCTGAGATAGGGAGGAGATCCAGGATAAAAGCAGAATCAAGGAGGCCAAGGGAGTGTAATTTGCTGAGGAGGAGCAGGTGATCAACTGTATCAAAGCCTAAATTCAAATAAAGGATTCAGGGGTGCCCTGATGGGGGGGGGGGGTTAATCCAAGTTACCCCCTGAATAAAAACTACGTACCAGAGAGTGTGAAGCAAGAAGCCGTTGAAAGAATACTGATAAGGCTGAGTGAGATCTGACCCTTGATAGTACTCAAGGCCATCTTAATTTCCAATCCCATTTGCAGGAATTCAAGGATCCTACCTATGATATACTTACTGGGGTGCCAACCTCTGGATCCCCACCAGGAGACATATGCCTTCCAGACTCTAGTAAATGACTCTGGAGGTCAGCTTCCTAGCATTAATCAAAGTAGACACTACTGGAGGAGAGTGGCAGCACAGTGGTGTAGTGGTTAGCACTTTCACCTAACAGCAATAGGGTCGCTGGCTCAAATCCCGACCAAGACACCATCTGCCTGGAGTTTGCATGTTCTCCCTGTGCCTGCATGGGTTTCTTCTGGGTACTCCGGTTTCCTCCCACACTCCAAAGAGATGCTGGTAGGTTAATTGGATCCTGTCAAAAGTTGGCCAAATATGTATATGCGTTTGTAAGCGTGACGGGGTCCCATGGGGCAAAGGACCACGCTATACCGCAGATGGACACCTGCTGCAAAAGTGCCCTGAGGCGATTCAGTTTGCATAGGTAGAATGTGGGTTTCAATAACCAATCCATTCAATTTAGCGTTTGTAAGGTAGGATGGAATAACGGACCTTGTGCAAGAAGGTCTGGCCACAGCGGCAGGGTCCAAGGGTCCTCTACCGCCATCTTTATGATTTCGGCAAACCAAGATCTTCTGGGCCACCAGAATCACCTCTTCCCGTTCCTGCTTGACCCTGCGGAGAAGGTGTGGAAGCAGCAGAGTCGGAGGAAAAATTATCCCATGGAAAGACCAAGGCGTCTGTTGCACATGCTAGGATCCCTCGTCCTTGACACAAAGCTGTTGACTTTGTTATTGAATCTGGACTCGAACAGATCCACGTCTGGAACACCCCATTTTTTAAATAGGCAGAAAAATGTCAGGGGTGAAGGGACCAGTCTCCCGCAAACAATTGTTGGAAACTCCAGTAGTCCACCTGCCAATTTTCTATCCCTGGAATAAAAATCGTAGATAGGCAAGGAATGTTGCTTTCTGCCCAAGCTAGAACATGATTCACCTCTTTTTGGGCTGCACAACTTCTTGTGCTCCTATGGTGTTTGATGTAGGCCACAGCCGTTGGCATTGTCGGATTGAATCCTGACAGGACAATTCCGTAGTCTGAGCACCCAGGCCTCTAGGGCCAGACATACGGCCCGAATTTCTAGAATGTTGACGGGCAAGGTCATTTCTGACTTGGACCACTTCCCCTGGATAGATGCTTCTTCCAGGACTGCTCCACAGCCTAGAAGGCTGGCATCCATTGTTACCACTTTCCAGGATACTGGTAGAAATGATTTCCCCTTCTGGAGGTTGCTGGATATCAACCACCAATTGAGGCTCGGAAGCACTTGGGAGGGGGGTGCAAGTGCATGGGAAAGTCCAAATCCTGGACCTTCTTGTTCCAGGCTGACTGAATGGTGTTTTGTAGCAGTCTTGAATGAAGCTGCGCATAAGGGACGGCCACGAAAGAGGCCACTATCTTTCCAAACATTTCATGCACAGCCGAATGGAAGGATTTCCCTTTGTTTCAGCAAGTCAAACCAGTTTCTTTATGGAGCAGACTCTTGACTGGGGTAAGAATACCTTCTTTTGAACAGTATCTATGATCAAGTACTGTAATCTCCTTAATAGTTTTAAGGAGGATTTTTTCTAGGTTGAGAATCAAGCCTAGGAATTCCAGGTAGCGTACAACAGCTGAGATTAAACTTTAGTTTAGACTGGTGACTGATTGATTTACTAAAAGCAGATAGCCTAGATAGGCTAGGATAGTTGTACCCTGAGCCCTTAACCTGGCTAAAGGAGGGGCCAGGATTTTTGTGAACACATGTGATGCGGTGGCTAGACCGAACGGCAGAGCCACAAACTGAAAATGACGATTTTCTACCTCGAAGAGTAAAAATTTCTGATGAGCAGGAAATATCGGCACGTGGAGATCTGCATCCTTGCCTTCGATCAATGCCAAAAATTCCCCTCCTTGCAAAACGGAGATAACTGATCAGATTGACTCCATGCGAAAGGACCCGATATTTAAATGCTGGTTCAGATCTTTGAGATCTAGAATGGGTCTTACCTCCCCGTTCGATTTTAGAACCGTGAAAATGTTTTTTTTTCCCCACAAATGTACCGTATATACTCGAGTATAGGCCGACCCGAATATAAGCCGAGGCCCCCAATTTACCCCCAAAAAAACTGGCAAACTTATTGACTCGTGTATAAGCCGAGGGTAAGACATGCCTGTCCATCCCTGTGTGTGTGTCCGTCCATCCCTGTGTGTCCGTCCATCCATCCCTGTGTGTGTGTGTGTGTCCATCCATCCATCCATCCCTGTGTGTGTGTGTCTCCATCCCTGTGTGTGTGTGTCTCCATCCATCCATCCATCCCTGTGTGTGTGTGTCTCCATCCATCCATCCATCCCTGTGTGTGTGTGTATCCATCTGTGTGTGTGTGTGTGTGTGTGTGTGTGTGTGTGTGTGTGTGTGTGTGTGTGTGTGTGTCCAGCCTACCTGTGTCCTGAGCCTTTGTCCCGAGCCTCCGTCCCGTGCCGAGCCTCCTTGCCTCCGTGCCTCGCCGCCGTGCCTCGCCGCCATGCCATGCCTTGCCTCCGGTCCCGTCCCGTCCCGTCCCGTGCCGTGCCGTCCTGTGCCTTGCCTCCGTCCCGTGCCCTCTTCGTTCGTCGGCGCCTCGGCGGCCATTGTCAAATTCAAAAGCTGCGCCGCCGCCTTCGCCTGTGATAGGCGGAACACTGAATTTCCCAGCAGCCTGTGTTCCGCCTATCACAGACGTCGTATCATCCTCGTCCGTAGTACGAGGATGATACGAAGTCCGTGATAGGCGGAACACAGGCTGCTGGGAAATTCAGTGTTCCGCCTATCACAGGCGAAGGGGGAGCCGGAGGCGCGGCTTTTGAATCAGAATGGCCGCTGTCTGTCTGCTCGACACGCTGATCGAGCGGGCAGACAGCGATGACTCGAGTATAAGCCGAGGGGGGCACTTTCAGCCTCAAAAAAGAGGCTGAAAATCTCGGCTTATACTCGAGTATATACGGTAGATTTTTTATTTAAAGTCAATGGTCACATGACAGTGCACAACTTATTGCATACTAAACAATGTACAAGTATTAGCAGTATACATTACATACATCTGTACAGTAATCAGCCTACAATCATTTTCCATATCGTTTACCACCAATCAGGGGAGAACGAGGTTAACAGGTCTAGTCAAAGTAATCCTCTCACTGGACCTGTGAGTCTTGGATAATTTTAGGGGGAAGGGGGAAAGGGGGAGGAGGGAGGGAGAAGGGACGAAGGAGGTGAAAAGGTTTGAATAAAACCCTCAACACTGCTCCTCTGTGGGAACATTTGATATCACCGTCTGGTATAAGATACAGAGCTAGAAAGACTTCCTTTTCCCTGGAAACATTTGATCTTAGAAAACGAGGAGATGGGAATCCTCGCAACTAGTTTGGAACCTAGAGAAATTGAGGAAGCCACCCATATGTCTTGACATTGTGCTTGCCAGATTTTTGAATATTGCAGAAGCCTTCCCCCCACCCAAGCGAGCGGGGGCACCCCTTCATAAGGAGGCTTTAGTATTTTGTTTTGCAGGTTTTCTGCCCCAAATCCTCTTTTGGCCGTGGGACTGCCCCTGAAGCCTTCCTCTTGAGCTCGATGGTAGAGGCCGTCGAGACTGCCTAGAGGCAGATGCAACTGGCACTGGAGAAGATGCACATTTAAAAAGTAGATGGAGACGTTCTTAAACTTTTTTTAAATGGTAAAAAGAGAACTTTTCCCATTAGAAATCCTTTGGATATATTTATCTAAATCCTCTCCAAATAACCATTCACCATGAAATGGGAAATTGGCCAAGAGCTTCTTACACGGCGCTTCGGCTGACCAACTTTTCAACCATAGGACTCTGCGTGTATGTACCAGTCTTAGCATAAGCCGTGAGGCTTGAATAATAGAATCCTTCATAGCATCTACCATAAAAACATAGTGCTTCTGATACGCCAGCCCATTGCTGGGCCTGCTGATCAGGAATAATCTTAAGTATCTCTACAAACTGGTCCTATATGGACTGAGACACTAATTGCCGCAAGAAACGGAAGCACCACTGAACTTGCCAGAGAAAATGTTGTTCTTAAAAGGAAATTCCAACTTTTTATCTGTTGGACCTTTTAACATGTGTGCATTGTCTACTGGACAAGTGAGATTTTTATTTACCGAGGAGATTGTAGCATCAATTGCTGGGACCCCTCATTTCTTATAGAATTCCTCCTCCATAGGATAAAGTGTAGAAAACTTTTTTGGAGGTAAAAACTGCTCATCTGGGTGTTAACATTCAGAATATATATGCTTTTTAGCCATGAACGGATAGGAAAGGCATCCCCAGATGGGGGAGGCTTTAGTGATCCCAAACCAGAGCAAAAAAAGGGGGGCAGCAAAAAAGTTGAGCGAACCAACTTAGTAAGGGAGTGTACCAACAAACTTTCTTATGAGACTATACCTTCTATATTAGGATCCTCGGAAGCGGACTATCAGCATCTTCCTGATCTCTTTGGGAAGAACTTCCTGATCCCCCGCCCCTTGTACCTCAGGATGAGGGTCCTGAGCACTGGATGGGGATCTGCTACTCTTGGATCCACTATGGTGATCATAGCTTCAATCTTCTGTTCCAAACTTGAAATGGTAGAAAAAACCTCCTGGGTGATATCTATAGGGGCTGAAGTGTCCAGCGCTGCCGCAAACCAGTTTCTCCCAACAGCTCACTCTGACCGGACACATCACTCAGAGGAGGATAACATTTTCTTGGACATGGATTTAGGTTGTTGTAAAACAGTCAATCCCTTAGAACTCTTTGAGGAGTCCCTTGTCCCCATTCCACTCATACAACCGATTTACAAAGCAGATACACTACCTGAAGGAATGCATACACTGCTAAGGCTATAGTCCAGCAAAATATTGCTACTATTAATGCCCAGCTTGAAGCAGTAACAATGTGTCAAAAGAAAAAATGCCTGCGTCACCAAACCTGAAAAATGCCACCTCTTTACTCGTGTGCCTCGACAGCCAGCAGCAGCACACAGTGTGCTTTTAAAAGCTTGCATCAATATGCACCGGGCTTCGGAGAACGCCAACGCTGTTAGCCCCCCACGTTGCTTAGGGCTCCATCCCCCTTTTGCAAAAAGACGTGTTCTCTCGCGCGAGCGGCAGATTACAGGTACCCTCAGACCTAGAGTAAGCATGGCGGGGGGGTTGCAAAATTCGCAGAGTGGCCGCTGCACCCCCCTTTTTTTAAAAAAAAATTGATTCAGGAGCTTTTCTCCCCACGAGAGGGGGAACCCCAGTATAGGGGGGCAACAGGCGGAGGGAAAAATCCCCCCTTAGGCTTACCGGAGGCTCTGCTGCTTCGGCTGGAGGAGAGGAGGAAGTGTTCGGCTCCTGACACAGCGCTGTTTCCAGCATGAGGCAGTGAGTGCTCAATACAGCCCCCAGTGGTGACACATAGGAATAACAATATTTTTAAAGGAGACATAAGAAAATTCAAAAGATTTCTTAGAAAACCCCCACTTACCTTTCCCACCGCAGGTTTTTCTGTGGTAAACAGACCCAATCATCACCCATCATGGTGGGTTCCGTTAAACCTTCAGGAGCTGGGAAACCTAGAGGAAACCCACAATCCTGGACCTGCAACAGCACCCTGCCAGTAAAACTTTATGGCCTCACTACCAAGAAGTATTGGATCCCAGGGTCCAGCTCTCTAAAAAGAGAAGCATTCGCAGGCAAAACCTTGCTTTTTCGGCTACAAGGCCCGGGTACTATTCAATTTGGCCCAAAAAAAGGGCACTTTGAATGGATCCAGTCAGCATGGCTAGCCCCAACAAGAATTACACCAGTGGAGCTCAGCACATCTTTACTCATGACCAACACCTTAGACACTGGCGAAAAAACAGAGGTACTCCCAGTAGTGGGAGCGGTTATATAGGGAGGGCACTTCTGGTCTTAGGGCGTTCCAGTGTCCATCACCTGAAGGTGGCCTATAATCCACATAATAACTACTATGGCTCTGTGTCCCCTGATGTATGAAAAGAAAACACCATAATAAAAGTGAACTTTGGAGGTGGGAGCATCATGGTGTGGGGTTATTTTGCAGAATACAGTACTGGAAAACTTCATATCATTGAAGTAAGATGAATGGAAAAAAGTACAAAAGACATTCTTGATAAAAATCTGTTGCCATCTACCAGGATGATGCAGATGAAATAAGGGTGGAATTTCAGCAAGACAATGATCCCAACCACAAAGCCAAAAGAGAAACTCAATTGGTTTCAAAGAAACAAAAAATAAAGTTGTTATAATGGCCCAGCCAATCACCTGACTTGAATCCAATAGAAAAACTATGGAAAGAACTAAAAAGATCAGAGTTTATATAAGAGGCCCACAGAACCTTCAAGATTTAAAGACTGTTTGGAAGAATGAGCCAAAATCACACCGGAGCAATGTAGGAGACTAGTTTCTCCATACAGGAGGAGTCATGGACCGGCCATTACCAACAAAGGATTTCGTACAAAGTATTAAATACATTCCAGTTAGTATGTTCAATACTTTTTCCCTGTGTCATTCCATTTTATTACACATAAAACTTTGTTTCTCTTATTTGTTGTGGTTTCTTTGTATGGAATGCATGGGTTGTTACTGAGATGTGGTGAAAACATGTCAATAGCACCTTTAGAAATATATATATACCTAGAAAAATAGTGACATGTTCAAAACTAAAATTTTACCTGCTGTATATACTACAGTAGAAAAAAATATATATATATTTTATTGCCATAAAATCTTATAGTGGTTCACTCACATAAAAGGCACCAAAAGCCATGAAAGTTGAATATTGCCCAATGGAAAATCCACCGGCTTACTGCCTTCTGGTTAGGAATGGTCATGGGATAGAGTCAGCTGCTGACTCCTTACTCCAGGAGTAAGGAGAGGATTTCAGAGTAAGGAGTCAGCAGCTGACGCTATCCCATGACCATTCCTAACCAGAAAGCGGTAAGACGGCGGATTTTACATTGTGCAATTTTCAGCTGGCACGGCTTTTATCGCCTTTTATGTGAGTGAACCACTATAAGATTTTATGGCAATAAAATGGATTTACAGAGCGCACTAGCTGGTATGTTTTCTGTTTTATATGGCCGGTATTACATGTGAACATCCCACAAAGGAGAGAGCGGAGCTGTGAAAGCTATAAGGATATACATCCATATATCACTCAAGGAGAACTACATGCTTTGACTCTGGTAAAGACAGGAGTTAAAGTTTGAGGTGAGCTGCTAGAGAGCACTGGTGGTGGATTGCACGAGAACCTCTTTTTGCTTAATTGTGATTGTTTCACACAGGTGTGGCAAAAATATTCGATCTAACGATTTGTTTTTGTTTTTTTTCTAGTCTTAAAATGATTTTACACATTTCTGGGAAGAGGAGTTGTGTTGATATACTTTGATATTAAGAGACTTTTTTTTTGGTACACTTATATTGTGTTTTATGTATGTTGTTACTACTTGCACTGTACTAAATGTATTCTATAGGAGTTTAAAGGTATAGTGAAAACATTAAGTACTGACAGCAATCTATTCACTGCTGGCATTTAGTGTCAACTGATATGTTTATATAGAACTTTCTTTGTCATATTTGGTTGCGCTGATTAATACATACACAATGTATATGGGAATGAAGTCCTGTGTTGGTCAGGAAGGGACCTAGTCTATGCTCCAGGCAATGATAGGTGTCCCTGGAGCCGCACATCAAGTCGAGACCTGCTGTATGATGGTGAATGGCAGTCTGCCTGGACCCCCACTAGGTCATGCCCCCAACATATTTCACTCCCCCCCACAGGAGCTTACTTATCACCATGAGTAAGCTCCAGTGGGCGGAGTGAAATGTGTTGGGGGTGTGGCCTGGTGGGGTACAGGCTGAGAATGCCATTCACTATCACACAGCAGGTCTCGACTTGATGTGTGGCTACTGGGACACCTTTCACTCTCTACCATGTACTTTAGGCCCTTTCACATGGGACAGTCTCCAACTGCAGATCAGCTGCAGGAACAGGTAATATATGTTCCCAGAAGGTGAATTTATCATTCAAGAAATGGAAATTAAAAAAAAAAAAAAACTAACCAGAAAACGAGAATCCTACTCACACTTTGTATAGTACATAAGACATTTGCTGTATATGCAGAACATGAAAGATCACAAAGCTTCAATCAAAAAAAAAAAATAAAAAAATAAAAAAAAAAATGGACTTACATCTTCATTAGTAGTTTGATTAGAACTGATCAAGTATGTATGAAAACCAGATAGGCCAACAATCGACCAAACTGAGAAGAAGCAAACCACAGCTTCCAAAACAGTGAAACTAAAGTCAAGGAATACAATCCTAAAACGTCAATGTACAATGTAAAGTTGACAGTAATCGATCTTTTGAATAGGAGGGAAGAAAAAAAAAAAAAAAAAACATGCACCCCCCCAGATAAGTTAGAAATTAAGCTACATTACTTTTTTTTTTCTTAACACAATACATTAACATATACATTTTAAAAAGGAGTTTTTGCTGGCTATTGTTTTTTAAAGCGGTATTAAACTCAAAAACAGGGCTCCTACTAACGATTATTTGCATAATTGATTAATTGGCCGTTTTTTTTTTTTAGGGTTTAATGAAAACAAAGTATGGTGTATAATTTAGTTAATATGGGGTGGGGGTGAGGGAGGCTCAGTAAAGTGACTGGCCTCAGGTGGCACAAAGATGACACTAATCCTCCTAAAGTTGTACCTGTCTGCAACATTCTCTACATCTGTTCAAAGTTCAGAATTTACAAAGTATGTCTGAGAGCTCAGAAAGAAGGGGGCGGAGAGCTGAACTTATACTCTGCAGCTCAGTGAGGAGAACTCAGAGCCGATTGGAGGAAAGGCACACCCCCCACACAGGAACAGAGCTGACGCTGTCAATCTGTTGGAGGTCCCTCCCCAGTCACAAAGAAGCAGACAGAAATTACACCAAGTCCTCTTATTTGGGCCAAGTATACACTATAGAGGGATATGCTTTGTTCATATTTCATGTCTGAGGTTTACAACCACTTTAAATGAATGGCCTTGGCCCAACTGAGAAAACAAAACTATATAAAGAGAAGTGCATTTTCCCTATAATATTACCAAGGTATGGCAATAAACCAAGTGATAAGTTGCAGAGACAATTTGCAAAAAAAAACAAAAAAAAAAACATAATAAAAAGGATATCTTGCAGGACTGTCCTTTAAGGCATTGAGAAATCCTGTTTGTTGCGATCCTTAAACAGAAACAGAAATAAAAGGCAAAATCAAAACATTGCTGTACACAAAGTAAAATATGGCATTTGTCTTAATGGGAATCTAGGTTTCTATTTTATTTTATAATACCTGGAAAGGGGGCATTTTACCAATTTTACCAGCAAATGGCGAGCTTAATCTTTTCACTGCTGGTTCTCCACTTTTAACCTCAAGTAGCCAAACCCATTTTTGCCATTTTTTAACCATGTTTCACTGGTGTTGACTTACTAAAAACAGACAGCGCAAAATGTAAGGCAGCTCAGCACAGAACCCAATCAGCTGCCAGGTTTCATGGTCAAAGCTTAAGTTAGAAGCCGATTGGTTACCATGCATAGCTGCACCAGATTTAGTAAACCAACCCCATTATTTCTTACCTACAGTTTTGAACGTTTGCAAAAATACCCTAATTTTCATAACACAGGATCCTGCTGATTGTGTACAACCAGCAACAGTTGTGCACATGTTTATGAATATTTGCTAAAATAATATAGTAAAAATCAGATTTAGCACACAAGCAAAACTTACAAAGCTCCTACTAAACCTAGAACTGTATTGATTTAATATAAAAATGTTGTGAAAAAGGTAAAAACTGAATGGTAAGCAAATCTGTAAATAAGCACTTTACACAAACAATGTGGAGGTTGGCTTCACACCTACCCATTGTGGTAACACCCAGTCCACAGTGTTGCGAGTTAAAATGTATGGCTGCAGCATTTTATTTCATCACAATGCTGTGCAATGTGCTGCCATGCATGGAGTTAAATTTGAAAAAGTTTAAGAAAAAATACTATGATGCATTGCAACAGCATGTGTGTGTTATGTGTAACATAACGTGTGCCAGCTGGTGTGAATGGGCCCCTTAGTGTTTGGGGGCACTGCAGTGAACCGACATAAGCAACATGCAGTGTATTACCACTCATTTTTTTCACCAGGGGTAGCTTTGAGGAAATAGGGATTTGAAAAAACATCGCCCATTTCTAACTCCTGTCAAGAACTCGCAATCAAAACATAGAAGCGCTCTGTACTGAAGTGCACAGTACACATTTATTAAGAATGGCTGCGATCAGCAGCTTGTCAGACACCGATCACAGCTTTTCATGAGTCAGCAAATTCTAGGGGACCCTTTTGCTATAGGTTCATGGTTGCTGAAGCGACTGTGAGCTTACAGCCTACGGGAATGCAGAGGATGCAAGGCTAGTGAGCTAGCTTCAAACGGCTCTGTTTTAATGTAACCCTTACAACTTTGGTAGTAAAAAACAAAGTGATTTTCTTGCTTTTCACCAGCTTGACTCATGAGCATGCGGTAAACATCCTGTGTAATGTGATAAGACTATTCAAGTCTATACACAACACATCTGAAAAAAAACACTGCTCACCCTTCTTGTCATCTCATACAGATATGGATTTTCAATTAGAAACCATCTTGACGGAAAGACCAGCATGCACTGACAAACAGTCATGAGCACACCCTGTGTTGCAAGCCAATTGCAAAATAAAAAAAATGACCAAAAACATAGTTCCACTATGAACTAAGCTAAATATAATAAAAAGAACAGTGCTCAAAAATTGAAATTAAAAACAGACGTGTGTCATAGTGCAAACTTTACTAACAAATATGTATTCTTAAATATTTAAATAAATCAGTAGTCCATGTATATACAAATCATTAATAGTAACAGTTCATAAGAATGTCGACGAGAGCACTATATATATATATATATATATATAATGTGCTCTGTACACACAATCAGAAAAATCGGACAGAAAATAAAATTGAAGTGATCGTGAGCTAAGCTGGTTGTTAGTACACGCCTTTCCAAAATTATACAAAGGGACAAAAATGAAAACTTTTCTTGTACGATTTCTGCTTAAACAGTTTTCATCCGAAAATACAATACATCACTTCCGAATATTTACTCTGTCGTAAGAGAATTTTTGCAGTGTAGTAACTTTGTTTTATATAAAAGACTAGCACTCCAAAAAAACAAAAAACAAATAACAGATGATCATTTGTCCGTTAATCTCATTGTATGTACCAGGTTTTAATCTGGTCTTTCTGAACTTTCCAATGAAATTCCTCAGTGTGTCCCAGCACCAATCCAATGTGCTCCCCAGAGAATATGACTGCACAAACTATAGGCAGCAAAGTGGGCTCAATTCTCTATGAGAGCAATGACCATCCAAAAACCGACAGCATGACCCTGAAGACTGTCCCTTTAAGATGACGATCTGGAGATCGCAACGTTCGTGCCATTTCACCATAGAAGGAGCAAATAAAAGTGAAATAAATGTAATCTTTATAAAAATATGTATTGTGTAAAGAAACTCCATGGTGTGCACCACCACCAAGCCAATGCACTCACCGGATCAGATGGCTGCACAAAATGTGAACAGAAAATAGGAGCAGTAGAAATCACCAGGTCCCAGCAGTTCACAATTTAAAAGAATTGATCCTCTCAATATGGCACCGACCAGGCATGTATCATGTGGCAATGCCCTGGTAAATAGCAGGACTGTATGGAACAAGTGGTTGCCAAAGACAGAGCCAAACAGAAGATATAAAGTGTGGTATTTATTCAAAGTATGAGTAAACAGGTAAGGATTGAAAACAAACCGAATTCTGGACTTACAAATTTGGCCACCAAATACACATCATGCGACAGCGACATCGGCACTCTATCCACCCGATGCATTTTACACTCTTGCACATCAGGGGTCTCATGGCAAGTGTCTCATATAAATACAGAACCTAACTGGAGTGGATGGAGCCATGAACGGAAGCCATTTGTCGAAGATTGGCAGCCATTTTCTATAGGATTCACCTGTAATTGTAAGTATATAAAAAAAAAAAATAGTCCCTGATGATGCACTAGAAAGCTAAACACGTTGGGCGAGTGCAATTTTTTTTTATTACTTTTGAGGAGCATCCACATATTGCTGCCATCCCATTTGTTGTCAGTGGTGAACTAGACCTGCCGTTACCAGCTCCAGATGGTCATCTTCTTAAAAGGGACCATCTTCATGGTGAAGCTATCAGTTTTTGGAGGTCAAGCCCAGTTTTCTCCTTGTTCCATACAGTCCTGCTATTTACCTGGGCGTTGGCACAAAATACATACCTGGTCGGTGCCATATTGAGAGGATCAGTTCCTTAAAAAGTGATCACCCTTAAATTGTGAATTGCTGGGACCTGGTGATTTCTACTGCACCTTATTGCTGTTCACATTTTGTGCAGCCATCTGATCTGGTGAGTGCCTTGGATTGGTGGTGGGATACACTGAGGAATTGTGTTGGAAAGTTCAGAAAGACTTTTAAATCACTGAGGTATCAACAGTCTTATGAACTGTCACTATGATTTATATATACATGGACTGACATATTTAGGCATACATATTTATTGGTAAAGTTTGAACTTTATGAGTAGTCACAGTTTTAATTTAAATTTCTGAGTGCTGCACTGACTATATTTCACAGCAAAGATTTGGGCATATTTTCCTTTAGTGCTAGTAGGTATTTTTTGCTATGAAGTGCTGGCCCTTTTATATTTATTATGAACAGAGTTTGATGGGAAGTAGGATAACTATGTGAATGATGAAAATGTCCTTTGCACTGTTTCTACTTTTTCACATAAGATTAAAAAGAAAAAAAGGGAAGGAAAATATCCAATTTAGGGCCCATTGGTCTGCTCTTTTGTTCTACATTAATGTGGGCTGTCACGCACCAACATGCGGTGCCTTAAGGCAACCTGTTTATAGTTATATAATGAACTACCAAATTACAAAAAAACAAAAAATAGACATCCAACACAATGCACCACAACGCATGGAACCTTAGTGCATTGCGACGCCATTCAAAATGAAAACGGGACTTTCCTACCAAGTTAAAAATTTAGGCTATATCCGACTGTTCTCCCTTTTAGAAAACCATGAGGGTGACATTCTCAATGAGAAAAAAAAAAAAAAAATTACATTATAACTGTCATTACTAAAATATTCTAAATTAAGCTTATTTTAACACATTAAAAGCATTGCAGTAGATGACCGAGCTCAACCACCATGTAAAAATAAAATAAACTAGCTCTCATAATACCTTAGATTATGGCTAATTCCTATACTACAGACTTCTATTGAGAATAGAGTTTTCTAAAGTCTGTGGTACAGTGTTACACATGTGCAGTCCATTGGCTACCAGATCAGGTGAGCAGCATTTGGATGTGTGTATTTTTAAGGGGCAATGCCCCCCAAAAATTAACTGCAATGGTCTGTCTGCCAGATGTCTTCAGGCCAACTTTCATACAGAGATGGAGATGCAAAGGATGACATGCAAAGGAAATAAAGAGATAAATGGGATATTTTTTAAAAAAGGTTTCAGAATCTAAAAACGTATGTGCGTCTTTGAAGGGGGTTGGTTAAGCTTGCATGGAGTCCACCTACAGCATCTCACAAGTGAGTACACCCCTCACATTTTTGTAAATATTTTATTATAGCTTTATGTGACAACACTGATGAAATTGCACTATGCTACAATGTAAAGTAGTGAGTGTACAACAAAGCCACTAAATGTCTAAACCAGGCAACAAAAGTGAGTAACACCCCTAAGTGAAAATGTCCAAATTGGGCCCAAAGTGTCAACATTTTGTATAGCCACCATTATTTTCCAGCACTGCTGTAACCCTCTTGGGCATGAAGTTCACCAGAGTGTTACAGGTTGCCACTGGAGTCCTCTTCCAATCCTCAATGACGACATCATGGAGCTGGTGGACATTAGAGATCATGCGCTCCTCCGCCTTCCATTTGAGGATGCCCCGCAGATGCTTAATAGGATTTAGGCCTGGAGACATGCTTGGCCAGTCCATCACCTTTCCCCTCAGCTTCTTTAGCAAGGCAGTGGTCATCTTGGAGGTGTGTTTGGGGTCATTATGTTGGAGTACTGCCCTGTGGCCTAGTCTCCAAAGGGAGGGGGATCATGCTCTGCTTCAGTATGTCACAGTACATGTTGGCATTCATGGTTCCCTCAACGAACTGTAGCTCTCCAGTGCCAGCAGCATTCATGCAGCCCCAGACCATGACACTCCCACCACCATGCTTCATTGTAGGCAAGACACACTTGTCTTTGTACTCCTCACCTGGTTGCCACCACACACGCTTGACACCATCTGAACCAAATAAGTTTATCTTGGTTTTATCAGACCACAGGACATAGGATTCCTTCTGGGACGACAGTCATGCAGACCAATTTGATGCAGAGGGCGGCGTATGGTCTAAGCATGGACAGGCTGACCCCCCCCCCCACCCCTTGGCCGATGGCCTAGGCCAGTGATGGCGAACCTTGGCACCCCAAATGTTTTGGAACTACAGTGGTGTGAAAAAGTGTTTGCCCCCTTCCTCATTTCCTGTTCCTTTGCATGTTTGTCACACTTAAGTGTTTCGGAACATCAAACCAATTTAAACAATAGTCAAGGACAACACAAGTAAACACAAAATACAATTTGTAAATGAAGGTGTTTATTATTAAAGGTGAAAAAAAATCCAAACCATCATGGCCCTGTGTGAAAAAGTGATTGCCCCCTAAACCTAATAACTGGTTGGGCCACCCTTAGCAGCAACAACTGCAACCAATCGTTTGCGATAACGTGCAATGAGGCTTTTACAGCGTCCTGGAGGAATTTTGGCCCACTCATCTTTGCAGAATTGTCCTAATTCAGTTACATTAGAGGGTTTTCGAGCATGAACGGCCTTTTTAAGGTCATACCACAACATCTCAATAGGATTCAGGTCAGGACTTTGGCTAGGCCACTCCAAAGTCTTCATTTTGTTTTTCTTCAGCCATTCGGTGGTGGACTTGCTGGTGTGTTTAGGATCATTGTCCTGCTGCAGAACCCAAGTTCGTTTCAGCTTGAGTACACGAACAGATGGTCGGACATTCTCCTTCAGGATCTCTTGGTAGACAGCAGAATTCATAGTTCCTTTTATCACGGAAAGTCTTCCAGGTCCTGAAGCAGCAAAACAGCCCCAGACCATCACACTACCACCACCATATTTTACTGTTGGTATAATGTTCTTTTTATGAAATGCAGTGTTCCTTCTACGCCAGATATACTTGGACACACACCTTCCAAAGAGTTCCACTTTTGTCTCATCGGTCCACAGAATGTTGTCCCAAAAGTCTTGGGGATCATCAAGATGTGTTGTGGAGAAATTGAGACGAGCTTTGATGTTCTTTTTGCTCAGCAGTGGTTTTCTCCTTGGAACTCTGCCATGCAGGCCATTTTTGCCCAGTCTTTTCCTGATGGTGGAGGCATGAACGCTGACCTTAACTGAGGCAAGTGAGGCCTGCAGTTCCTTGGACGTTGTTGTGGGGTCTTTTGTGACCTCTTGGATGAGTCGTCGCTGCGCTCTTGGGGTAATTTTGGGCGGCCGGCCACTCCTGGGAAGGTTCACCACTGTTCCATGTCTTCGCCATTTGTGGATAATGGCTCTCACTGTGGTTCGCTGGATTCCCAAAGCTTTGGAAATGGCTTTATAACCCTTTCCAGACTGATAGATCTCAATTACTTTCTTTCTCAATTGTTCCTGAATTTCTTTGGGTCTCGGCATGATGTGTAGCTTTTAAGGATCTTCTGGTGGACCTTACTGTGTCAAGCAGCTCCTATTTAAGTGATGCCTTGATTGTGAACAGGTGTGGCAATAATCAGGCCTGGGTGTGGCTAGAGAAATTGAACTCAGGTGTGGACAACCACAGTTATAGTATGTTTTAACAAGGGGGGCAATCACTTTTTCACACAGGGTCATGATGGTTTGGATTTGTTTTCACCTTTAATAATAAACACCTTCATTTACAAATTGCATTTTGTGTTTACTTGTGTTGTCCTTGACTATTGTTTAAATTGGTTTGATGTTCCGAAACACTTAAGTGTGACAAACATGCAAAGGAACAGGAAATGAGGAAGGGGGCAAACACTTTTTCACACCACTGTACATTTCCCATGATGCTTATGCACTCTGGAGTGTAGTTGAGCATCATGGAAAATGTAGTGCCAAAACATCTGGAGTGCCAAGGTTCGCCATCACTGGCCTAGGCCATCGGCCATCTTTATGTAGAGCAACAACTTTTTTTTTTTCTTCCAGATCAGAGTTCTTTGCCATGAGGTGGCATGTTGAACTTCCAGTGACCAGTAAGAGTGAGCGATAACACTAAATTTAACACACCTGCTCCCCATTCACAGATCTTGTAACACTAATGAGCCACATGACACCGAGGAGGGAAAATGGCCAATTTCGCCCAATTTGGAAAGTTTCACTTAGGGGTTGTTGGAAGTGAATAAGAAGTAACGTTATATATCTAAGGTTCTACACAGTTGTTGGTACAGCCGAACTCAGCCATGTTGATGTTTGCATGACACATGTTTAGAATGTGTAGAGGAATGTGGCAGAATCTGCATATCAAAGGAGTTACCTTCAGCCCAACTGGTGCACACAAGCTTCAAAGAGATTGATGACAAAGACGGCCCAGGGCACATCAGATGGGACTGGCCACAAAGCCAAGTATGGCAGGACAGTCAGTAATATTAGGAGGGCTGTCATGTGAACACTGATTGGTCCAAACCAAATGGGACTGGCAGTAGGGTGTGGTATGGCTGAGGTATGTTTGACAAAAAGGTTTGCGACCATGAGGTCTTTCTCTGTCTCTTTATTCCATCATGAGGCGTAGCTGCGAAGGTCGGATAAGTATGGCATATATTGTACTTTGATTGTATGCTATGTATTATTGTAACTTCTATTGATACCTTATGCACGCTGTATTATTTCCTTGGGAAATAAATAAGATTTGATTGACCTTAGACCGTGTATTGATTCCATAGCCAAGGGTGGTAGCATTGTGGTATTAACAATAACATGTGCTTGGCGTAATTGATAGATTAGCTGAACTATAGGGACTAGACAAAGGAATACATAACTGATAATAATAAGAATAGAGTGAATTGATCAGTTACTTCAGGGGTGTACTCGCTTTTGTTGCCAGCAGTTTAGACATTAATGGCTGCGTCTCGAGTTATTTTGAGGGGGATAGCAAATTTACACTGTTACACAAGCTGTACACTCACTACTTTACATTGTAGAAAAGTGTAATTTCTTCAGTGCTGTCACATGAAATTCTATAATAAAATATTTACAAAAATGTGAGGGGTGTACTCACTTTTGAGAGATGCTGTACAGTGGTTTTTCTTCATATGGTCTTATATTCCTATATAGTGAAATTGAAGCAGTATCTTTTCTCGAAAACAGATAACTTTTTTTGTGCAGTACACAGAAAGATCAAATAACGTTGGAACAGCATAATAAATGTACAGAGCGTACCCCTTGCTGAGACCAAAATGTAACAATCAAGAGCAATAACACTGCTGTGACCAAGAAGAGACTATAAAGCAGTTCAAAATAATGGGGGGGGGGGGGGGGGGGGAAATTACACCATATCTCATCTCAACACCAGAGGCTACAAATTAACTTTCTACATGCTGCTGCCAGTTTACTGTCTGGATAATGAAGTCCTAAAATTAAGTAAAAGATAGATGCAACGTCTATAGTTTCAAGTTTTTCATTTAATAAAAATGTATTTAAAAAACACTTTGGTCTTCCACATATGTTCACAGACATCCCTCTAATTGTATATAATTGGAACTATTTCTTTAAATATTAATGTTTATTAAAAAGGCCAAATTCACATGCCAATAAACCGTGCACTCGGATCTAGTGTAGGGCCAATGACAGAAAACACAACAAACATGGCTTGCCTGAGCATACTTACGAAGAATGACGTGCGTGATTACGAATGCAAATATAAACACTGTCAGAAAGGACAGGGATAAAATGAACATGTAAAAAAATCTGTAGTTTCTTTTCCCCACGCAGTTTCCCACCCAAGGACAGTGGTGATCAAAGCGCTCTGAAATGAGAAGCAAAAAAATAAAAAATAAAATAATAAAAAAAATAATGGCAGAGAATTAACTTTTTTGCATTGAAGAAACATGCATGAATGCCAGTGTGATAATGACAACTGCTATACCCAGTAGGCGTTCAGTAAATGATGTGGAAAGAACACTGAAAATCCAGAGCAGAGTAACCCTAAAAGTAGACAAATGTTAATATTGAAAAAAAATTAAAATAAAGTACACATCATAGCCAAACTGCCCAAAGGTACGTATTGGTTTTAATATACAAATGCTTGACAGCAATTTTTAAAGACTGCATAAGTTTGGATATTAACCGCTTCCTGCCCGCCCTATAGCCGAATGCCGGCCTTAGGGCGGGCGGCTTCCCGTGCCTGGCCGTCCCTGGACGGCCTGGTGTTTACTTCCGCAATGCGCGCTGCCGCGGGAGCGCATCGCGGAAGTTCTGTGTTTGCCGTGTCCCCCGGGGACAGGCAAACACAGGTCGCTGTAAACGGCCAATCACAGCGGCCGTTTACAGCGTGATCGGCGTGTCCAATGGGAGATGATCTCATATGTAAACATATGAGATCATCTCTCAGCGCCGCTCTCCCTCCTCACACAGACAGCGTGTGAGAGGGGAGAGAAGAACGGCTGCAGCAGCCGTCAGTGTAAAAAAGTAAAAAAAAAAAAAAAAAAGTAAAAAAAAAAGTTTAATAAAAAGTGCCATCCTCCCCCAGAGCCATCCTCCCTCAGTGCCACCCCCCCCCCCAGTGCCACCCCCCCCCAGTGCCATGCCCCCCCCCAGTGCCATCCTGCCCCAGTGCCATCCTGCCCCAGTGCCATCCTGCCCCAGTGCCATCCGCCCCAGTGCCATCCTGCCCCAGTGCCATCCGCCCCAGTGCCATCCGCCCCAGTGCCATCCACCCCAGTGCAATCCACCCCACCCCAGTGCCACCTGCCCGCAGTGCTATCTGTCCCCAGTGCCACCTGTTGTCAGTGCCATTTGTCCCCAGTGCCATCTGTCATCAGTGCCACGTATAAGTGGCATCTGTCATCAGTGCCACGTGTTATTAGTGCCACATAGTGCCATCTGTCATCAGTGCCACGTATTAGTGCCATCTGTCATCAGTGCCACGTATCAGTGCCATTTGTCATCAGTGCCACCTGTCAGTGTCACGTGCCATCTGTTGTCAGTGTCACGTGTCATCAATGCCACTTATCAGTGCCATCTGTCATCAGTGTCACGTGTCATTGGTGCCACGTATTAGTGCCATCTGTCACCGGTGGCACGTATTAGTGCCACGTATTAGTGCCACATGTCATCAGTGCCACGTATTAGTGCCACGTGTCATCAGTGCCACATATTAGTGTCATCTGTCATCAGTGCCACGTGTCATCAGTGCCACGTATAAGTGTCATCATTGCCACGTATCAGTGCCATCTGTCATCAGTGTCACGTGTCATTGTCCTGGTATTTCAAAAGTGTAATAAGTAGTCAACAAGTTAGATGTGTAATTTATGCTCCTAGAACACGTGATGGCGCTCCCTGCATGTTGGGCCTCTCTATGTGGCCAGGCTGCGAAAAAGTCCCACACATGTGGTATTGAAATACTCAGGAGGAGTAGCAGAATTTTTTGGGGGGTGTCATTTGTGGTATACACATGCCACGTGAGAGAAATAACCTATTACAATGACAATTTTGTGGAGAAAAATAAAGAAAATGAAAAATCTTCATTTTGCAAAGAATTGTGGGAAAAAAAATGACAACATCAAAAAGCTCACCATGCCTCTTACTAAATACCTTGGAATGTCTACTTTCCAAAAAGGGGTCATTTGGGGGGTATTTGTACTTTCCTGACTTGTTTGGGTCACAAGAAGCGAGATAGGTCACCAGTACATCAGATGTGATCAATTTTGTGCGATTCGCACCACAGCTTGTAGACTCTCTAACTTTCACAAAGACCAAATAATATCCACTAATTTGGGTTATTTTTACCAAAGATATGTAGCAGTATAAATTGTGGCCAAAATTTATGAAGAAAAATTAATAATTTGCATAATTCTGTCACAGAAACAAAGAAATATGCGTTTTTTTTCAAAATTTTCGGTCTTTTTTCATTTATAGCGCAAAAAATAAAAACCCCAGAGGTGATCAAATACCACCAAAAGAAAGCTCTATTTGTGGGAAAAAAAGGACACAAAATTCATTTGGGTACAGTGTTGCATGACTGAGTAATTGTCATTCAAAGTGTGAGAGCACCGAAAGCTGAAAATTGGTCTGGGCAGGAAGGGTGTTTAAGTGCCCAGTAAGCAAGTGGTTAAAAAAAAAAAAAAAAAACACAAACACACACACACACACACACGCGCTCCCATCGCACACACCCCTTAAAAAGTGAATATATCAAAAAGGGGCTCATGCATTCGTTTCGCTAGCCCATCTAACATTTCCTGTGCATATAAGCTGTTGTGGGCCTAGGTAGGTGCCTCCATCTGAGCAATTAGTGCCTCTGTCACAAGCAGAGTATTTCAGAACTCGTCTCTTAAAATTCATAAAACAAATTGACTTTAGGAAAGCTTTGCTCATGAAGGGAAAACAGGTTCACTCGAATGCAGACCTCCGACACATACTTTCTATTCTTTTAGTCTCCCAACTCTGTTGTGCTGTGAGTAGTGAAAGCAAAGCTCCTGTGCGAGCTGCACATTCCTTGAATCCAAGCTCATACGGGGCCATGGTGCCCTTGTAACAGCACCGATTGTCCTAGAGCAGGGGGTCTCCCATTATAGCCCATTGTTAGTGTCAGTGAAGAGAAAAGTGGCCCAACAGACAGATAAAAAGTCAAACAAAAAGGCCTAAAGTTTGGAGACCCCTTTCCTAAACTATTATTTTGAGCAAGTCATATCCTCCTTCCCTGCATATATAGCTGGGACTGCTGTTTCACCCATTCCCAAGCCTGAGATAACAATAAGATGATTATTGCTGAACAAGGTTGACCATGGCTAAATCAGGATGCCATCACAGGTCTACAGGTCAGTCAAACCGTAGACACTCCCTAGCCCACAGATTTCAACTAAAGAATTACAACTCACTACTGTTCCAATGAGGCAAGACATCAGCAAAAGGTAAAAATAACAAGCCTCCAGATAAAGCCCATCGGGGGTCGGATAAAAAGCGTTCAATGTACGCCTAGCCATCTCCTCTATGATGTATCACGTTTGATGAAAGACATTTCCAGTTGCATAAGTGAGCTCTGAGTGAGGAATGGCCTACATACCAAGTGTACTGGAAAGGTCTTTAACTCTAAAAGACTAAGCTGATCTCCCAAATGTAGGGTAACACACTATCAGTGATCAAGAACTTTAAAAAAAAAAAAAGCCAATTATATAAAAAGCCGCTGCAGTATTTATTTTTTTAAACTAGCGTTTATATTCGACCACCACTTTGCGCTCCTCTTAATTGTGGGCATGTGAAGCCCACGAGTGTTTTCTTACGGGATAAGGGGCAGTTTAAGAGTTAAAAATGGCGCTTAACACCGCTTTGCATTGCCCCATTTCCTATTTGGAAAGAACGCAATGTTAACAGGCGGCAATGCCCACTGACTCCTGGGAGTGACGACACACATCTCCCAGGAGCCAAGGTGCCGCAGGATATGACGTACCTCGCCACAGCACCCTAGACAGGACTAAAGAAGAATACACACACCATAGAAACAAGGTAAACAAAGCTAGGAAAAACAAACGCCAAATGTTTTAACTTTCTGGATTGAACAAATTGATGCAAAGATGCAAATGTGGGTGGAATTGTGCTTTAAAATCCTATGGAACTTTCTTAAATATGGGCTCTTCAAGAGTATTAGACTGGTAATAGGGGTGCCAGCCACACTTTGAGATGGAGGTCCAGTAGGGTCAGAATTGCAATCTGTTGTAGATGGAGCCAAAGCGTGCGTGCAACCACTGCAAGCAGATTGCCATATTAATTGCGTACAAAGCAATAAAAAGTAATAGGTTAATATAAGTTGACATAAAACGTTTTGTGGACTTATACAGAGTTTCAGCCTCATGCTAAATAAAACTCAGAAGAGGACAACCCTATGATTGACAACCCCAGGATTGAAGTCACAGGTATCTGTCCCTTCTGGAGATACTGTGAATCGGCCCTAGCAACCATGGAGTATGTGTTGAGGTCACACGTTGCGGCAGGACTGTCTTTTGTGCAGTGGGCAAAACAAGAAAGGTCCAAAAGTGAGGCAAGGCAGCATGTACTCAACGCTCAACAGCTATTGCTGAAGAGTGGAGTAGATGACGAAGTCACTAAATGTTGGCAGTGGATCAAGACAGAACCGTTTATCCACAAAATGCTACAAGGTAGGAACACAAGGGGGAAATTGCTTTCAGGTTGGATGGCAGAAGTAGCACAGGAAAAGCACAGGCAACACGCTACCTAGCAGATGGCATCAGCGCTCAGATCCCTGAGCTCTAACCGTTACTGCAGTAAAATGATGGCAACAGGAAATAAAAAAAAAAAAAAATGAATGGTGCCCAACAGAACCAACTGTAGAGTAGCTCACAGATCTTCAGCCCAGCTGTCCTTAGCAAATATTTGAGTACTCCGAGTATGTCACCCCAGAGGCTGTACCATGGCTCTGGACCTGGAGAGCACTCAGAAGCACCATATCGCAGTGACCAAAGGCCACACCACATTTCAGTCCAGCAGAGTTCAGTTATGGTCTCCAAAGGGGTTGCCGAGGATTCTTCAACCTGGAAACCCTCTATGTAGAGAATAGCTCAAGCAGGGTTTTGAAGACATAAAAGTAACTGTGTAAAATCATATGTATGCAGTATCTTATTGAAGAAAAAAAGAAGGGATAGCAGTTGTTTTAAAGAAAATGTGAGGCAAAGATATCCAACCTCTTAGGACACTAGTAAGGTTGGAGGTGGGGTTATTTGGAGGTTGCCTTAACATTTTTGTATTCCAGCCCCCAAACCTTTGCAGGAACAGTAGAATCTAAATGTCTAAGAATTACATAATTCCTCAAAAAATATTTAGCATAAATACATTAACTGGTTAACTAAATAAAACCAGTGTTTGATTGGAATCTTATAGCTAGTAGCACAAGTCATTAACAGACAACCAGTCCTGACAAAAGTGCCGATTTATTTGTAAGCTAGCTTTAAATGGCTATTTTGGCTTATGTATGTTATGTAAGAGTCGGTCTGAGAAAAAAAATGGATTTTGATTTACCATATAATCCTTTTCTTGGGGTATATTAAGTGGCATAGGATGTATTCAGGTACATAGGGTTATGCAGCTGCCTTTCAGAAGATTGGACATTGGCAAACAGCTGTAAGGAGAGCCCAGTATGACCCCCTCCCAGTCCCATCAGGTCAAAATTTTAGTGGAAGCAAAAGTTGGAGTGGATCATAAGACTACCAGAAACTTTCACCCCCTTCCTACCCAGGCCAATTTTTTTGTTTATTAGGCTGTCACACTTTGAATGACATCTACTCATGCTGTATCCAATAAAACTTTTTTTTGATAGATGGTGCTTTCCTTTGTGGTATTTAATCGTTACTTTTTTTGCTGCTATATAAAATTTTTGCATACATTTAGACCAAAATTTATTCTATTTTCTTTTAATAATCCATGTGTATATTTTCTAGTCTGTCTAAGTTATAGTGTCTACAAGCTATGGTATATACATTTAAAATTTATGAATCCTAATGTACTGACTGCCCATCATTTGAGGCCCTAAAATGCGAGGACAGTACAAATAACACCCCCCCCCCCCCATATGACCAATTTTTAGAAAGCAGACAGTCCAAGGTATTTAGTCATGGTGAGTTTTTTAAAGTTTTAAATTTGTGGTCAAAATACATTTGGAAAAATTAAGAAACTAAATACTTTTCTCACAATGTTAACATTTTTAAAAGATATTTCACACACACACTTAGAAATACACCCCAAAACACATCCTGCTATGCCTCCAGAGTATGGGGATACCACAAGTGTGAGACTCTCAGCCTAGAAGGTCCTAAAATCCAAGGAGCATTGAAGAAGCATAAAAATTACAAATACATTACTCAACTCCCTGAATTACTAACATTTTTTGAAAGCCCTGGAGCACAAGGACTATAAAAACACCCACAAGTTAGCTTCATTTTGTAAAGCAAACACTTTCTAAAAAGGCATAGTAAATCTTTTGAAAATGTCATTTTACATTTTCAACACAAGTTTTTGGAAAATGTAGGAAATTATTTTTTTTTTTATTACACAAACATATTTTTAAAACACACATTAGCATATTTCAAATTACACCCCAAAACACATTCTTCTACTACCTTTAACAGCCTAGCCATATAGGGGGGGGGAAAAAATTCCAAGGAAGTTCTAGGGGCATAAATTGCACATCACATTTTTGGAGGCCCTGGAGGAAGAGGATTAGGCAACACTGCACAGGTGTGGCAGTGATCAGGGACAATACAATTGCGTGGCTTTTATCATCAAGGACACTGAGTGGGTGGTGGTGACTGACTGGTATGGCAGTGATTAGGGATACTGACTGGCAGCACTGGTCTGGTGACATTGGGCAGCGATCATAGATAATGGCTAATAACACCATTAAAACCACAAACCTCATGCAAAGGCAGAGGAGAGTCTGTTGGCCCTTAAAAGCTGCTCAGCCTAACATGCATAGCAAATGTGTGCTTGCATTTCTGAGATTGTTTAAAAAGTTGTCTTTCTGCAACCAGAACCTTACAGTATGTAGCCGTAAATATTTATTTTGCTTTGAGTGTGTGTTCACATGTGCATTTTTTAAATCATAGTCTCCATCATATTCATGTACTTCCTCCATCTTAAGTACCTGGTTGATCCAGACAGTCATCTTTTTGTTCTAAACTGACCACACAATGCACAGAAGGTGATCTGTGCTTGCGTGGTCAGTCCGCACCCTTTGCCGACCAGAGGTACAGGACACTGTACAGATACTCAGCATGTCTGTATTGGGAAGCTTGTTTAGCCACCACGTCCCCAACCAATAATAGTCTGCCTCTGGCACCCACCTTTCTTTCAATCACAGCTAGCCTCTTGAACACACCCCCACTCTAACAGCACATATCTTGCTTCAGGCTGAACAGACTAAAATACAGGCACACTGTCTGCACAGAGTGTCCTGTACCTCCATTCCCCACCATCAAGATGATCTGAAAGGTTACATGACAAAACTTTTTAACCTTGTAAAAAAGAATTTCTGAAACTAAACAAAATAGTTGAGGTGCTTGAATTGTTATAACTGTATTAGAAAGTGTCTAAAACATAGTATGTTCAATTACTTTCACTTCAAGCTGAAGTCCATTTAAAAAAAAGGGATGGTCATCCCCGACAGTGAATTTCTAGACTTTTTTTCCCTCCCCACTACCCCCTCTACCTTTCTCCACCCAGCTGACATTTATTTTTGCCTACTCTATACCAACCTAACCAAGTTGCTTAACCACTTCAATACTAGGCACTTTTGCCCCTTCCTGCCCAGGACAATTTTGAGCTTTCAGTGCTGTCGCACTTTGAATGACAATTGCGTGGTCATACAACACAGTACCCAAACTAAATTTTTCTATTCTATTTTTTCAAATTTTCTTCCCACAAAGAGCTTTATTTTGGTGGTATTTGATCACCTCTGCCGTTTTTATTTTTTGAAAAAAAAAAAAAAAAGTTTCTTCGTTTGTTATAAAATTTGGTTTTCTCCTTCACTGAGAGGCGCTGATGAGTTGGCACTGATAAGGCAGCACCGATTGACACTGATATGTAGAATTGATGGGCACTGATGGGCACTGACTGGGCACAGATTGGCAGCTTATGGGTACATTTGATGGGGGCTGTGCTGATAACCAGTGTGCCGATTATCGCTTTCGCCCTCCAATGCCATGGAGCCAAGCAGGGGCCCACGTTCCCCTCAGTCGGCAGCCAGACAACCACAGGAGGAGAGGACATGATAGTCTCCACCGCTACCGGCGGGTCCGGTAAGCGGTAAAGACCACTTTTATCTTAAAGAGAAACGCACGCTGTTGTGGCAGCTAGATGCTGCTATAACCCTGGTATTTAGCATCAAAGTGAATTATTTTCAATACTAACTGTACATATATACATACACAGACTTGACACAAAAATTCACACATCCACATATAAAAAGCAAAATTTGCCATTTACTTATTTCCACTGCACATGAATGGCTAACGGAGGGAATAGTCGCAGTTTAACGTGTGAACATTCTTACTTTTTTTTTTTTATAAATAAATTAGCTTCAGTCGCACTGATTTACTTAAGTCATAAAAGGCTGTTTATTTTGCAAAGTGAATTTTAGTAAAGAAGCTGTGCGAAACAAAATATCCAAACATACTGGAAAAACATTTTTTCCCATAATCCTTTACAAGAAGACTGGGTAATGAATTACGAGTGTTAAAAGTTTGGAATCACCATACGCTTCTCCATATCAACATGCACAAGCACTTTTACAGCTGTTGTAGCTGTGTCACCTTGTTGATCCGAAATGACACAGCTACAACACCCGGAAAGCAGGCGGTCATTTGTGATGGAAAAAGATCAAGCTAAGGTTGTCAAATACATTAATATTAATCATGCTTGTCTGTAAGGATGCTTGTCAGTTTTTCCATTGATAAACGTTTCGTGAACACAGCCCTTAACCTTCTCAAAGCGGAGAACGGGCAATTTCCTCGCCCTTGCAATTGTTTGCTTCGTATCCATGAAGATGTGGGTAGTGAGTAGGTGTTCCCGTGGGGTAGCGTTTGCGACTGGTCTCCGTAAAAGTGCTTTCCAGGAACCCTTGTGCATGTTGATACGGAGAACCAGATTGTATACCCGTATCCAAAGCCTCTGCACTTATCCACCAGATTTCATATCGCCCAGGTCTAGGCCCTCCAAAAACAGTTTGACGTTTGTGGGCAAGCATTCTGCTATAAAGTACCAGCAGGACAAACTTTAAACTGTTCAAGTGCAAGCACGTTGCGAGACGATTTATATGAAGTCACCCACAATTTGCACCAACCCTTGGCTTGTGCACCAGTGTTGCCCTGAAAAGCAGAATATAGCAAAGAGATGGAGGCCTCTAGTTGTGGAGCAAGTGCGACATCTAGGTCTCAAAGTCAGTTGAAGTCAAAGGGTTGTCATGATTCGTAGATAAGGATTCTAAGAAATTATAAAATGTGGACGATAACAGAATCACTGAGGTATTGGAACAAACAGATCCCCCAAGCAATTAAGAGCAGACCATCATGGGGCCCTATCTGTGCCACCACTGGAAGCTCAGATGGTTCTCTGTCCCCAGGGGAAACAGAGCAAGCGGGTGGGGTGTCAATTTAAGGTATCGAAGAAGGGGGCTTGTTACTTTTTTTTTTTTAGCAAGTAGAGAGATTTACTTTGGAGTACACTACTTTGAGGTGTCCGGCAATTTTTTCAGCACAAACTATAAATTCTGAACTGCTGCTCCTTATTACCCAAAACACAAGGTCCAACTCATTGGATTTCAAGCACTGGATGTAATTAGGTGATCACAGCTAGTAAAACCGGAATCTCCACCATACCATAACAAAGCAGAAACAAAATCGATAGTGCATTACAGGATGTAGGAAACACATTAATTTTGCATTCTATAAACGGAATTAGTTTTACTCAGTAATGTCCCTTGGAAATGAAGCAAACCAAACACTGTACTAGCGATAAGCAACCCCACCCAAGCCCCCCCCCATGCTCAAAAACGTATATTAGAAAAACAGTTGCACTTTTGAGGGAAAAACCAAAAACTTTGAGTACCTTTGTGCAACGATTGAAGTCAATTGTTAATTAGATATTGATGCTGCCATTTCAGATTTCATTGTAAAAATAGAGTTGACTGGCTGTTCCTTGCTCTCTCACTGCTTAAATTCTCTCTTTGTTCTTAAGTATGCAGATCAAGTAATCAAGAAAATTCTTAAGTCCTTATTTGCATATTTGAGCCAGGTCGCTGACTCAAAGATCTAAACAAGAGGGTCAGTATTACAACCAGGCCCACTAGAATTTTCATTGTAAAACATGTTTACTTAAAAGCAGTATTAGGCCTCATGTACACTGTTGCTGGTAAACGGATGTTCAGAGGCAGTTGGCTGCTTTTTCCAGCTGCCCCGAACGCATCCAATGTTATCTTATGTGTACATGTACACAGGTGTGTTTAATGTCGTTTTTAGGCAGTTGAGTTTAGAGGCCTTTTTTGGAAAGCAAAAAAATGAATTCAGATGCTGGGTTTAGAGGCATTTCAAGCATCAAACGCTCCTAAGCGTGGTAACTCACACTTAGGCGTGTTTCTTTTATGGCCGTTTTCCATTTTTGGCTATTTTGAAAAAGAAAAAAAAAAAATTCACAATTTTTTTCAAACGTTTCTAAAAATGCAAACACGGCAGACCATGTACACAGTCTCATTTACTGCCATTTTTCATGCAGTTGCGTTTAACGACGTTTCTTTGGAAGCAAAAATGAGTTTGGACGCCAAAGATTTCCACGTTTCAGACTTCCACGTTTGCAAGGCAAGCTAAATCGGAACCTTGCAGGTGATGCTTTTTTATTTTTATTTTTAAATAAACCCGGAGGGTCCTTCAGCTCTTTAAAAGCAGGAACATGGTTAATCACTTAGCCAGACTCCCCTTTACCATGGTAGAGTTATTATATATTATTTAGATGGGTAGAGAAGAAGTTCAGGGAGTAGGGTAACATTTTCTATATTTTAGAAAGCCCCTTTAAAAATAAGGCAATGTTAGTACAGTAAACAAATATTAATTTTCACCATATATTAAAGACTCCAACAGTAAAACTTACCAACACAGTTATCACACAGGCTGCAGTGCGAGGCACGCGGTGGGCGGAAGATTTTGCAGGTAAAACAATATTTCAGTTTCACCGTTTGTCCATTGATAACTACCTCTTTCGTTCGGGGAGGAGGCCGATAACCGCCTGAAGTGGACCCATTTGCAACCTCTATGTAAATAACATAATTAATGTTTGTACACTAAACAGATACGTGGCATTACAAGGATCCAATCATTAATAAAATATTATGCCTAAGAAAACATAAGAGTAGAAGTTAGGTGTTCCTTTTTTTGGTATATTAAAGCAGATGTTACAATAAAATGAAAAAAGTAGACTCATTCATTAGTGCCCAACTTTTTTTTCTTTTAAGGCCTGCTTCACACTGCTTGGCTGAGGCGTGCCTTTCCATTAGGTCATGCGTTTTTGGCACATTTTCCGAAAGTGCACCAAAGATGCAGCACGTAGGACTTTTGGTGCACTTTTAGAAATTGGGCCAATACAAACGACCCAATATAATGTCAATGGGACCCCAGCTAAAATGCGCAAAAATACACATACACCCTCGCTGCAGCAGTGTGAAGCCGGCCTAAGATTCTTCTATTTAAGATGCCGGGTGGGGCAGTAATGAATAAGCAGACCTTGCATTTTGAGGCCAGGTCTGATAGAGATTACAGAATATTTTATTATAATAAATATATATATTAAATAATACTTTTTTGTACAGGTAAGAAAATGTGCATCAATTCTAGGGAGCCTGTAAAGCATTGCACCCATGATTAGATCACAGGTGCAATGTCAGGATCTTGCCGATTGTCAGTACAGCTGTCTGCCCGTCCCTCCCATACAGGGAGAGAGTTACTGAAGTCCAGGAAAACCAATGAACTAAAAAAGTGCTCACAAGCTCTTCACAGTTCACTCAGAACTACAAGCCATTAAAGGATGATGGTAGTTGTAGTCGATTCATTCACACAGAACTCTAAAAGAATGCAGCCATGTGGGTGGAGCCTTCCCAGGACACGTGGGTTTTCAAATTGTGACAGCGGGTGTGGGGAGAAGGTTCCCCGCCCGCTGACACAAGGGGGAGTTGGAAAATTTGAGTGCTGAGGTGGTGGATACTGAACATGTAACACCCTAAATATGGGTGTAACATTAACATGTACAGAAAGGTAAACTTATCCTTTAACAAAATACACTTAAAGAAAACCTGCAGTGGTAGAAATATTGGGCTGCAATTTGCTGACTTTTTTTCTCAAGAAAAAAAAAAAAAAAAAAAAAAAAAAAAAGGTACTACTGATGATTTCTGGCTTTAATACTTCAAGGGTCTCAGCCCAGGAACGACTGAAGCAAACTGAGACCAAAGTGAAATCAAAACCCTTGATATGCATACTTGTTCATGGTCTGTGACAGCATGTGTGTTTCAACTTGACACAGGTTCTTTCTAAATAAAATAAAAAAAAGTTTGTCATTTTTTTTTTAGGACACCATTTACCTATTTGTCTTTCCAAATCTGCAGCTTCATCTGGAGTGGCACGAGGAAGAACACCTGGGTCACTAAAGCTGGTTCTCAGTAAAGTCCCCATTACAAAAAATACAAGAATTCCACCTATCACAGGAATCGCAGGCGTAATATTCACAGCCAAATATGGACAACTGAAAAGAACAAGAAATATATGTAAATATAATGTGATACTTTAGTGGGAAGTAATACATTACTGAGACCTTGTCAGTGGTGTGCATGCTGAAGCTTGAACACGTGATATAAATGGGCAATGTACCACTTGGGTATCCATCTGTTTTTACCCTTTCAGTAACCCTGGTTTTATAAATTTTTTTGTTTTGAGACACTTCCGACACTTACAGGAGGGTCATGGATTCCTTGACCCTACACAGCCTGCAGCTTCAGTCCCCCACTCTGATGTCACCAGGGCTTCAGCACCTGAATGGGTGGGCAAGTCTGCACGGGAGTAAGCAAAGTCTGTTATCTACTTTGTTCACCACCACCCCTGCAAGGTAGGGGTGTAAACATTAGAACTAATAGTACTGGATTGTCTACACCCGTCATGCAGGGCAGTGCTTTGCAAAGAAGATGGAAGCCTTGGAGTGTTTCAAAGCAATCTAGGATTTGCATTCTGTTGCTAAAGTCTTGGTGAAGTTGGTGGGGGGGGGGGGGGTCCAGAGAGCCTCCAAACACTTCTGATAGTATCAGAGGCGATTAAAAATTCAAGTTAGACTTACTGGTAACTCGTTTTCCATAAACCTTTCAGGAAAGCACCTGAAAGATTGTGACTTCACCCACTGGACCATAGGAAACACCTTCCACCATATCTTTAAAGGCAGGCAACTCCCTACCACACATCAGTTGTAGAAGAGAACCTCCGGCCCCAGCTGAAAACAGGTTAGTCACAGCATAGTAAATAGAAACTAATATGGTGGGTCATTGCTGTCCTGAGACTTATGGAAAACAAGTTACCGGTAAGTCCAACTTGAATTTTCCCAAAGAGTCTTTCAGGATAGCACCTGAGAGGATAACAGACTTACCACCTTAGGGTGAGACAACAGCCCGCAGGACCTTCCTGCCAAATGCCTGATTGCTGGCAGAAGGAGTTCCAGCCTGTAATGTCACAAAAAGTGTGAAAACGACCACATTGCTGCCTTGCAAATTTTTTTCAGGGGTGGCACCAGCTTTCTGCCCAAGTGGCCACAAGCGCTCTGGTTGAGTGTGCAAGAATTCCAGCTGGCGGAGACAAAACTGCATGCGAGTATGCCTCCAGGATGGATAATTTCAGCTATCTGTCTAATGATCCTTTAAAAGCCTGGCAACCTTTCTTGTTGCTCGAAAAAAGGACAAATAACGAATCTGTACGTCTAAAGTGCTTTGTTATTTCTAGGGAACATAATATATGATTGACATCCAACATATGAAAAAAAAAAAAAAAAAGTCGCCTTCTCCCCTGATGGGTTAGCACAGAAGGTTGGAAGCACAACGTCCCATGAACGATTATGCACTGAGGCTACCTTAGGACAGACCCAAAATTCTTCTCAAGGATAACTATCCAGAAACACAGATAATGTTCCCTAATTAACAGAGCTTATAGCTCACTGATCAGGAACACCGCTTTGAGAGTGAGACCTTTGAGTGATGCTGCATCCAGAGGTTCAAATTTACTTTTTGCTAGGGATTGCAGGATTAACAGGTCCCATTTTGGGAAACCCTTAACTGGCGCTGGCCTTGATTTTGATTGTAAGCTTTAAAAAAAAAAAAAAAAAAAAAAAAAAAAAAATTTGTATAATATATATACACATACATACATACATACCATACATACAACCTCTATATCAGCAGAGTTCCCTTAAAAAAAAAAAACTGCTAGTGCAACAACCTGTACCTTCAAGGTACTGACTGGTAGTCCCTTATCTGCCCCATCCTGTAAAAAATCCAAGATGGAAGCAAGGCTCCTTGGGTCTTGGGTAGATGAACTGCACCATGAGTTATAGACCTTCCAGCCCTTAGCATAGATGGCTGTTATTTTCCTACTTGATAGCAATGTTGCAACCAGACCATCTGAGAACCCCTTACCCTTTTAGGAGCTGCTCTTCAGATACCATGCTGCAAGCGACAGCCTTACCACTTCTGGGTGATTTACTGGACCTTGAATTAATACTGACAGAGGTAGATGCCAACAGGGTTTGGTCACCATCCCAAGAATGGTCGAGAACCCGGCCCCTGTTGGCCAAAATGGAGTAATATGAATAACTGGTACGCCTTCCCGTTGGATCTTCTTTAATACCAGTGGGATTAGCTGGAATAGGGTGAAAGTGTAGCAAAGGTGAAATCTCCATGGATGGACCAGGGCATCTGTCCCTAGCGAACCGTCAAGAGAAAAGTAACGAGGCACCTGTGCATTCTCCTTCAAAGCAAACAGGTCCACCTCTCTGTCCCCACATCCTGGAAATTATTGAAGACCTCTGGATTCAGAGACCACTCTGCCTCCTGAATGAGGTACCTACTTAGGAAATCCGCCACTCTGTTCAGGGTCTCCTTTAGGTGGATTGCCAATAAGGATAGTAAACGTTTCTATGTACATACACAAATCTCTGTTTCCAGTTCTTCCAAGGACCTGCTCCTTGTGCCCCCGTCTGTTTAGATAAGCCACAGCCATGGCATTGTCTGTCAACACTTGTACATGGGGATTCTGGAGAACTTGTGTGAATATCACTAGAGATAAAACAAATCGCCTTCAACCCTCTCCAATTTGAGGACGTTATCAATTCCTTCTTGGATGAACTTCCCTGGGTGAAATTTTCCTCTAGGTGGGCCCCCCATCCCCAAGAGCTGGCATCAGTCTTCTTTCGACTGGGAAGACCCAAGCCAGGCCCCTTGATAGGATCTCCTGATTCATCCACCACCACAGTGACCTTCTCACCTTGGCTGGAATCTTCACCTTCGTTTCCAGGGAACTTAAACTGTGATCCCATTTCCTAAGGAGAAAGGCTTGTAGACTCCTGAAGTGTAATCTAGCCCACTGAATAGCCGGCATTGTTGAGCTTAGGACCCCTAATGCTGACATCATTTGCCTTATTGTTACCAATTGGTTGATCTGCAGCATAGCAGCTGTGCACTGAACCTTGTCCTTTTCTTGTGGGAGAAAATGTCTGTTCTATCAAATTGATTCCATAGTCCAGAAACCAAACCTCCTGGGACGAGAATAAAATCCCTGTTGCCACTCTCCTGGTGGCACTTGGACCACTACATCCTGCTGCATCAGCTCCTAATAAGGACTTCATGGCCAGGGCTTTCACTGGATCCTTTGGGGTATTTGTCACAAAAAATCTTCTTGGGGGAAGATTCCGTAAACCCTATTGCATCTATAGCCTTGAGAAAGTTGTCAGGATGAACTGATTTGACGTTATGCCTGACCACTGCGGAAGGAAACTTTGCAGCCTTCTGCCCACCCCCAGGGTCAAGTCACTGGGATTTTTCAGTTTGCGCAGCAGGATCGAAAAAGGATTCCGCACTTGCCTTTAGATTTTTGCGCGGACCAATTCTTCCTCCTCCCCTGGGACTTGTTGTCCTGGTCCTGAGCGCTTTGAGGTCAAAAGAGGCGCTTCGGGCTGTTTCTTCTTCTTTACTGGGAAGGATTTCTTCCTATCGGCTGTCCTGTGCAGGATGGTATTCTAGATCAAGACCAAAGAGAAGGTCACCCAAAAAGGGAATCCCACAGAGCTTACTCTGATGCCACATCACCTGGCCAAGTCTTCAGCCACAATTTGATGAATTTGTTAGGGCTTCTGAACTAGCCGACATAATTGCCTCAGCTGAAGCATCCGCCATATAGGCTACTGCGAAGGCCAAGGTAGTAAAAGAATCCAAAATTTCCTGTTTGGGTGAATCTGCTAAAAACATGAGCTTTTAGCTGGTTAACCCAATATTCCAGGTTTGTAGCTGCACATGTCATAGCCATGGCTGCCTTTAAATTGCTCATGATTGATAAGATCTCTTGAGCAAAAGATCCATTTGCTTGTCCATTGGATCCCTAAAGCCCCATACACACTATCAGATTGTCGGCTAATTTTTTCCATCAGATTTACCAAAACCATATAATATGAGGTCAAACCTTAGGGGTTTCAATGTGTATGCAATCAGGCAGGCCCTTGTACTACATGGTTTTGGTAAACCTGAAGGAAAAAAAAAAAATCAGCAGACAATCTGATAGTGTGTATGGGGCTTTAGGCACCCCATGTTTTCAAAGGCTAGGTCGGTGGACCTGGAAACCTGGGAGAAAGCAGCGTCGAGCTTAAGGACCTTGTTCCATACTGCAGAGGGGTCTTCCGCCAAAGGAAAGTGCCTCTTGTGGACTATCGAGAAAAGTTCTCTGGGTCTTACCATTCCTTCTTTATGGAATCCGAGATGACAGAGTGCAGCGGAAACGGTCGCCCCTTAGGCTCACTTAGACCTGCGTACATAGTCATGTAGTGCAAGTTCCTTTTTCTCTTCCCTTAGGCCAAGAGCAACATGAGACCCTCAACTTCCTCCAGGGATAGCTTAAACTTGGAGGGGACCACTTCTGCCCCTTCAACCTCCTCTTCCGAACTGTCATTGGAAGGTGCAGGGGAGTGTTTTTCCCTGGTAGACAGACCCTCAGACAGTTTCTACCACCAGGATAGAAAGTGAACCTTGGGAGGACTCTCATGTGAAGGGCCGACTCTCAGCAGATTAACAAATGAGTTACGGAATGATTGAATCGTGGAATAAAGCTTTTTTTTTTTTTTTTTTTACAGAGGCAACCAAGTCATCACACATGGAAGCAGATTCCCCTTTTACTAAATAAGCAATATAAAGTACTGCATAGGGCTTTTTTCCAATTTTCTCCCATCTTGTCCTTGCATGATGGGCATTTCTTTTTTCCCCAGGTCAGAGCTTTTGGCCTGAGAGAGAAGATACAAAAAAAACAGGGGACCCTTGGTGAGACCCAGTCTCTGCCTGTGGACCACCCGATAAGGTGCACTAAGAGGGGCAGAAACACAGCCTCCAGTGCCCAGACAGGTCCCCAGGGGAAAAAAAAAAAAGACGACCGGAACCCCAGGAAAGGAAACGGGCAGACTTTAACTGCGGCAGATGCCATGTCCTCCATACCGGGTGTGCAGCGTTCCACTTGTGGCTTCACACACTGTTTCCGAACTCCCATAGTGCCGCTGCACCAGACCGGAAAGAGGTGCCAGCTCCTGCCCTGCCTCCTTCCCCTGCACCCGGCTGTCGGAAATTACATCAGGCGCAGGAGCAGCGACTGGCTCAAAAGGAGCGTCACTTCTGGCATGGCCAAAACTGTACACAGCCTCTGCCAAAATGGTGGCGGAGGACATGCAGCCGGAAGCCTGGAGCAGGGTCATCGGAAAAAGATGAGCCCGTCCTTACTGCTGCAGAGACCCTGATAAGGAGGGAGGATCTGGGATCTTAGAAATAAGGAGGAAAAAAAAAAAAAAGTGAGGAAACCCCCTGGATCTCCGGACCGCCCTAAGAGATCATGGCTCCCCCACCAAAGATGTTCCCTCCAGGCTGGAGGAAACAACAACTGATGTGGGGATCAGAAGATCTAGAAGGAAGGAAATGTTTCCTATGGTCCAGTGGGTGGAGTCACGATCTCAGCTGCTGTGCTGAAAGACGCTTTGGGAAAAATAAAGACGAGATAAATCACTACAGTAATACAGTAAGTGCTACATGCATGTTACTACACAGACTACATTGTGCACAGTAGCGAACAGGTCTAATTTGAAAAATAAGATAACTTTGTATTTACTGTAACTGTATATGACAGTACAAAGTTTAAATACATATCCTCCTAAAACTATAATCATAGAACAAAACATGAAAAGGTATATGAGCACAAAGACTTATGACATTTTGACAATGACAACTGCACAGATACAGAGGCACAGCAGAGATTAGCAAGTCTGTATAAATAGATCGATATGAAGCCATAAACAAGTCTATAAACGCATATTGCAGATATATGCATGCACACAAAATACATGTTGGGAACTGTTTTAATGTAAAAAACAATTGGCATGTTTGCCCACATGAAAACAAAAAAGCAGCAGCACTAAATAGCTGCGTTACACACTAATCTGGAATTAAAGCAGTATTAAACTTAAAATGTAACATATTGCAGCGTAGCAATTAGATGCGCTGCATTTGTTTTCCTTTTAGGCTCCCCCCCCCTCTCGGTTTTCAATGGGGATCTGGCCAGTAACATACCTCTTGTATTAAGTCTGCCCTCACTCTGGATGAATGAGCACAGGCTGCATATTTGGACAGCAGAATCATCAGTCTGAGGGGGAGGGGATCGTAAGAAGTACTAACAGATTTAGATGCACAAAAAAAATAAAAAAATTCAAACCAAACCCCAACTAATACTTTATATGCAATTACAGCATAGTTATCTTTTTGGGATAAAAGTTTTACGGAAATAAAAGCAACTGAACCAACCAAACACTTACTGGCCAGATCACCAAATGAAAACAGAAGAAAGCAAGCCTTAAAAAGAAATGAATGCAGCCATCACATCTGCAATATAATAAAGGTTTGCTTTTGGGGATTATTCCCACTTAATGTGCATAATATGCTCAGATTGTGTCATCTTCTGACTTCTAATTTGCAATTTAACAGCAAGTCCTTTTATCAATAGTATTTTATCATCACATGAAATACAACATATTACAAAACAATATACTAGGGCTGAAACTAACGATTATTTTGATAATCGATTCGTTGGCCGATTGTTTCGATTAATCGAATAACCTTATAAAAAGTGTGGTGTATCATTTAGTTAAAATGTAAAGTATATACAAAACATAAAATTTAAAAAAAGGCAGTTTATTCTCAAGTCTCTCTACAATGGCAAATATAACCAACTATATGGTTATGGAGCAAAATATCTAATCCACTCTGAGAATAACAGATAGAAGAGATATACAGTATATACTATTAGAGGTTGAATCTGTTAAATAGACTCCGATCAAATTTTTTTATTTAACCACTTCCCACCCGGCCACTGCATATATATATGGCCAGGTAGGTGCTCTTTCCTTCTGAGTGGACGTTCAGGAACGTTCCTCACGCGGGCTCACGCAGCAGAGCGATCCCGATGTGCTTGTGTCACCCGGACACGGTGCATCTCAGATTGGCAGGAGGGCTCTGCGATTGGCCCTTCACATGACAGCCGTGTCCATTCACAGCCATCATGCAATGTAAACAGAGAGCCAGTTGCTAGGCGATCGGCTCTCCTCACAGATTAGTTGTCGGTGAGGAGAGCGGATCGCTGCAGCCGGCTGGTGATTCGGGTGTATGAGCTTTTTACACACTGATCCCCAGCATAGTAACACAGTGTAAACCACTATGCCCAAAACACATTCCCGAAACACACACACGTCCCCAAAAACACGTGTTCCCCACATATGTCCCAGTAAAATCACATGTCCCAATGATTGTCTGCACACATGTCCGTTATCTGTACATGATCTAGAGCTAGGTGATTTTCTCCAAAAAAAATAATAAAACCACCTCTATTCACGATTCGGCCTAGTATGCAGCGTGCGGCCTCGCGGACAAGGCTGAAGCCGCGGTCTCCCCTAACAACTCCTGCCCACAGCACCTCCGGACCGGTGCGATGCCAGCTGTGTGTTATGGCGAGGGAGCTCGCTGTACTAACATCACATGCACGATTAAGTGTTAAGAATTTCTATTGTGATTTTTTTTCCTCATTGCGATCTTGACAAAGTATTTCCCAATTCTTTCTATGCAGAGAATTCTCTCTGCTCAAGCCAAAAGCCACAAAAAAAAACAAAAATAAAAAAAAGGGGGCATTCTGCCAAGAATCACAACATTCTTTAGCAATGGAACTGAAGTAGAAACATTGTGACAATTTGTCCTTTAGAGCAAAGGAATACACTTTGGTGTGTAAATGAGGGAAGTTCAAACACTAAACCTTTTCCTGACATTTGTTGGTTTCAAGTTAAAATAATTTTTTTTTGCTAGAACATTACTTAGAACCCTCAAATATGCAAGTTGTTTCCATCAATTATTCCCCGCCCAAATCATCCCTCCTTCATGTTTTACCATACTCACACTGGTTTCTTCATGGGACATGTCATCTCATTGTTCAATTTAGTCTCTTGCAATTAGTGCCTCCACCTTAATCCAACTATATCATTTATCAAAACTGTTCCCATCTACTGCTTCTCCTATTTTGTTGTCCAAATACCTCCTTTACCTGAGTGGAGTTAAAGCATAAAAAAGGCAAAACTTTTAAGTTTTGGATAGTGGGGAGAAATGAGAAAACCTGTCAGGTTTGTATTGCTGTCTTTGCCCCTGTTAAGGATACTCACCTCCCGTTTTGTTCCGTTTACCATTATCACCAAGAGTAAAAGTGAGCGAAAACCCCAACATTTTGGAGTTGTCACCAGAACAGGAATACAAGCAGTTCGAGTTACGAACATCTGACTTACACAGATTTCTGCTCACTGCCACCTCATGTCCAGCAGACCTGTCAGCAATCCAAGATCACTGCATGGCCAAAAGCGACCGGAACTTGTGGAACTGGGGAGAAGCTTATTATAATCCTGGCTAGGTCTTGTTTATGGGCTGAAGTTGTACATTGTGGGCACTAAGGCCATTATGTGGTGCCCACTATTGGGCATATACCCTAGTTTCCACCTGTAACTTACTGTGCTTTTTACAGTTGGTCAATAAAAAGCCTTTGTAATTAATGCTGCTTGGTCCTGAATGCAACTGTTTCTTTTAGTCTGGTGTCCTCACTGAAACGTTATCGCCAATCCTTGTTTCCACAAAAACCTAAAATTTTCAAAATCCAATTGTAGCAGGGACAAAAAGTGAGGTGAAAAACTTCTGAACAGGAGCAGACAGCAAAACATTACAGGGGTATCAACCCTTCCCTATGCTATAGGAAACAAACTTTTTTTGGCTGGGGTTTCACTTAACCAGTTCAGCAGTAAACCTTAAATTACAACTACTACTGCAACCGTCAACCATGCAGGTTTAGTTTGACCGGCTCCCAGCTTGAAAGGGGAGAGCAATGGGGGACCAAAGCTAATCCATGCCTCGATCTCGCATGCCAACAGTGAAACCGGAAGTGATGTCACTTCCAACTTCAGATCCACCATTTTCTGGGCAGTACAGCTAGGGGACACATCTAACCAAGCTGATCTGTGCTTGCTTAGATGTGAAGGGCAGGGAAAACATTGGGGTCTGTTAGACCAGTGTTTCTCAACCTTTTTTCAGTGGAGGTACACCATTCTAAAATGTAAAAAACTATTCTAATAGCGTTGCATCCACAGGTAGGCCGCATCCACAGGTAGGCCACCCAACGTTGGTGGTGGTTTATTCTACCAAAGCAACACTCTTGCACACTGGTATGGACTAGTATCCCAAGGTTTCTCTTTTCCCTTGATTTCTCTCCAGTCATCCCAGTGTTAAGAGAGCGGGTCAAGCAAGGGTGGTGCGAAGGCAACAGACATCCTTGTTAAAGTGGTTGTAAACTCTCCCCTACAACTTTGTCCCATGTAAATCAGCATAAAAACCCTAATGAACACTGCATGTAGACATCTCCTTACTTGCTTAGTATTGTTGTAATCTTTTTTTGTTCTTTAGAATGGACATCACTGAGCATGCCCAGATCTCCCCTGATTTACGGCACACTATATGCTTGTCTGTTATCAGGACTTCCTACGGCACACTACTGATATCCCAGGAGACTTCATAATCACTCAGAGCTTCCTCCTGCACCCCATGTGACATCACATGCAGTGTAAACCTGGCCATAACTGCAGTCTTATCAGTTTCAGCTGATGAGACTCACACAGGCAAACAGACAATCGGCACAAGTAAATACTATGAAATAAAAACAAGTCTGTTATGAACAGGGAAGCAGGGTTGCCATAGAAACGTTAGATTGAGAAGGAGGCTTAGTTAACAGTACAGGAAATGCTAAATGTAAGGGTGGAAATACACTCCACCGTGGACTCAGAAAACAATACTTGGCGCTGCCTAACCCCTGGAAACAAGTTTTTTAAAGTTTCTTTAACCACTTGAGATCCGCGCTATAGTAAAATGACGTGTATAGCGCGGATCTCAATTTCCGGGACTACGTCTATTGACGTAGTCCCCTTTAAGAGTTCCCCGCGCGCTCCCGGGAGCGCGCATCGGGGAAAATCTGTGTTGGCCGTGTCCGCTGGACACAGCCAATCACAGATCGCTGTAAACGGCCAATCACAGCGGCCGTTTACAGCGCGATCGCCTCCTCCAATGGGTGATGATCTCAAATGTAAACAAATGAGATCATCACCCATTGCCGAACGTGTCTCCTCACACAGCGATAGCGTGTGAGGAGACCGAAGGTGCTTGTGAGTTAAAAAAGACAGTAAAGTGATAAAAAAACCCACCTGTGCCCAGATCTACCCTGCCAGTGCCCATATCTACCCTGCCAGTGCCCTGCCAGTGCTCAGATCTACCCTGCCAGTGCCCACCTGTGGCCACCTGTGCCCACCTGTGGCCACCTGTGCACCACCTGTGCCCACCTGTGCCCACCTGTGCACCGCCAGTGCCCACCTGTGCACCGCCAGTACTCCATCTGTGCACCACCAGTGCCCGCCAGTGCCCATCTGTACCCATCTGTGCCCATCTGTGCCTCAGCAGTGCCCATCTGTGCCGCCTAAGCAGTGCCCATCTGTGCCGCCTCAGCAGTGCCCATCTGTGCCGCCTAAGCAGTGCCCATCTGTGCCGCCTAAGCAGTGCCCATCTGTGCCCATCTGCTGCCTTATCAGTGCACATCCGTGCAATAGATCAGTGCACATCTGTGCCGACCTATCAGTGCCCATCTGCCGACTCAGCAGTGCCCATCTGTGCCGATTCAGCAGTGCCCATCTCTGCCGCCTCAGCAGTGCCCATCTGCCGCCTCAGCAGTGCCCATCTGCCGCCTCAGCAGTGCCCATCTGCCACCTCAGCAGTGCACATCCGTGCAATAAATCAGTGCACATCCGTGCAATAAATCAGTGCACATCTGTGCCGACCCATCAGTGCCCATCTGCCGCCTCAGCAGTGCCCATCTGTGCCGCCTCAGCAGTGCCCATCTGTGCCGCCTCAGCAGTGCCCATCTGTGCCGCCTCAGCAGTGCCCATCTGCCGCCTCAGCAGTGCCCATCTGCCGCCTCATCAGTGCACATCCGTGCAACAAATCTGCACATCTGTGCAATAAATCAGTGCACATCTGTGCCGACCCATCAGTGTCCATTTGTGCCACCTCAAAAGCGCCCATCTGTGCCACCTCAAAAACGCCCATCTGTGCCACCTCATCAGTGCCCATCAGTGCTACAATGGCTAAACGCGTCTTTTCCGCTGAGGAGGCGTACCAAATTATTTCCGCGGCCGACGAGAGCAACGGGGAGCTCTCCTCTTCCGATTCCTTTTCGGATTCGGATTCTGAAGCCGACGTAACTTATGAGCCAGTCCTCAGCAGTGAAACACTGACTGATGAATCCGAGGAGGAAGATATCCGGCCCATCAAGCGAAGGCGTTCTAGTGAGGCAGTGCCGTCCACCAGCACCGCAGTGCCGTCCACCAGCACCGCAATGCCGTCCACCAGCACCGCAGTGCCCCAGCAAGAAAGGCCAAGTACCAGTGGGGTGTCATCTCAGCCCCAAAGGGTTAGGAGCCATGCTGGCCTTCCCTATGCCCTTCAGAACCCCTTGTGGCTTCCTCCTAATTCAGGAGAGGCCAATGTTCCCCCTTTCACCACCCAGCCAGGAGTCCAGGTGGACACGGAGAATTTTAGCCCCATCGATTTTTTTAATTTAATTTTTACGGAGGACATGTTGGCGTCAATTGTGGCCCAGTGCAACCTGTATGCACAACAATTTATTTTTCAAAATCCGACCTCCTATTATGCCCGTCCCTACGAATGGAGAGACCTAACGGTGGAGGAGTTCAAGCTTTTTTTAGGCCTCACATTTAATATGGGACTCAACAAAAAAAAACCAATTACGTACCTACTGGTCAACCCACCCCCTCCACCACTCACCGCTCTTCTCCGCGGTAATGTCCAGAACCAGGTATCAGATGATCCTGAGGTTCTTACATTTCAGTGACAATTCCCAATGCCTTCCACGAAATGATCCAAATTATGACCGCCTTTACAAAATTCGACCAATACTAAATTATTTTTCTGAAATATTCCCCAAATTGTTTACCCCGGACCAACACATATGTGTGGATGAGTCCCTTATTAAATTTAGTGGCAGGCTTAGGATGAAGCAATTTATGCCCAGCAAAAGGGCCCGCTATGGGGTGAAGGTCTACAAATTATGTGACCGAGCCACAGGGTACACATATTCCTTCAAGGTGTACGAAGGGAAGGACACCCAGCTACAGCCCCCTAATTGTCCGGATTATTTGGGATCCAGCGGAAAAATTGTTTGGGACCTCATATACCCCCTACTGGATAAAGGCTACCACCTCTATGTAGAAAACTTCTACACATCTCTGCCCCTGTTCCACAACCTTCACTGGAAGAAGACGCCAGCATGTGGCACTGTAAAAAAGAACCGGAAGGGCTTTCCTCAAAGTCTGGTGAACAAGAAGCTGCGGAAAGGAGAAACTGCAAGTCTAAGAAACAAGGAGGTTCTGGCAGTGAAGTGGAGGGACAGAAGAGATGTGTACATGTTATCTTCTATCCACAACGATACCTTCGTAAAAATCCCCAGAAGGAATGGCCCCGTAAAGAAACCCAAATGTATTTCAGAGTATAATTTGTTCATGGGAGGAGTCGACTTCAATGACCAAATGATGGAACCATATCTGGTCTCAAGACGGACATATCATTGGTACAAAAAAGTAGTAATTTATTTTTTTCAATTGGCCATTTACAATTCATATGTAATTTACAGCAAAGCCACCCAAAACCCCAAACGTTTCTTTGGCTACCAGGAGGAAGTTTTCACAGCCCTTTTATTCCCAAACGGCCCACCAGAAAATATCCGATCAGACGTTGTAAGTCGACTCTCCGAGCGCCACTTTCCGGATAAAATTCCCCCCACACCAGCAGGCAAAAGACGCCAAAAAAGATGTAAGGCGTGTACCAAAGCAGGAGTCAGAAAAGACACATCTTATTATTGTGCACAATGTCCTTCCCAACCAGGCCTCTGTATAGGCGACTGTTTTCGGCGTTACCATACTTCAATAAATTTTTAGTGAAGTATGGTAAACATAATCCTCAGTTCCTGCCTTCATACACCTTCACACCCCTTATGCCACTGCCTGCTCTGTAACGGACCCTGGCTTGTTATTTGACCACTCTTATGCCTGCCGATTCTGTACATACCGCTGCCTGATCTGGAACTGACCCTGGACTGTTATTCGACCACGCTTCTGCCTAACGATTCTGTACATACCTCTGCCTCATCTGGAACTGACCCTGGACTGTTATTCGACCATGCTTCTGTCTAACGATTCTGTATATATCTCTGCCTGATCTGGAACTGACCTTGGACTGTTTGACCACGATATTTGCCTGCCTCTTGGACTGATCTTGTATTCTGCAACTGGACTAGTGGGATTCAACACGGGGTCTCACATATGTGAGGGGCTCCAGTATAGTTTTTCTGGAAGAAGAAAACAATTTTCTTTGTTTTCTTATTCCTAGATTAGGGTCTGGAGACTCGGAGGCTTCAAAGAGATTTGGGAGGGAGAAGCCTCTACCCCTATCCCCATTCTGTCCTGAACGAGGCTCTACTTTTGTCTGCTGCCTGTAGGACTTACTGCCATCATGCCGCACTGACCACACCACAAGGACCTGCCTACTACCAGGACCAATATTTTTGGCACTGCTGACATCTCTGCACTAACCCTGGACTGTAATATGGACAGTATCCCTGCCTGCTGCCTGAAAAACTGTGTTCGCTGTTGCTGACCAAGTCCCTGCCTGCTGCCTGGACCAGTGATATCCTCCTGTGGACAACTGCACTTCTAAAACCACAGGTAATCTTTTCTTTACCCTTTGCTCAGCATAATGTATTTGGGGGTGTAATTCTTGGTATGTGCAGGCTATGTGTCCCTGGAACGCCGACGGTGTTTCTTGCATGTTGCGCCTCTGTATTTGGTCAGGCTGTGTAAAAGTCTCACACATGTGGTATCGTTATACTCAGGAGGAGTAGTAGAACGTATTTTGGGGTGTTATTTTTGCTATGTAAATGCTATGCGTTGGAAATATCTTATAAACGGACAACTTTGTGTAAAAAAAAAATGCGTTTTCATTTTTTTCCACATTTTCCGAAAACTTCTGGAAAAAAATGAACCATTGAAAAGACTCATTATGCCTCATAGATTATACGTTGGGGTGTTAGCTTTCCAAAATGGGGTCATTTTCTGGACGTTTCCATTGCCCTGGTGTTCCAGGGCCTTCAAAACTGTAATAGGTGATTGAGAAATGAAATGTGTAATTTATGCTCTTAGAATGCCTGAAGGTGCTACTTCAAAATTAGGCCTCTGTATGTGGTCAGGCTGTGTAAAAGTCTCACACATTTGGTATCGTTATACTCAGGAGGAGTAGTAGAACGTATTTTGGGGTGTTATTTTTGCTATGTAAATGCTATGCGTTGGAAATATCTTATAAACGGACAACTTTGTGTAAAAAAAAATGCGTTTTCATTTTTTTCCACATTTTCCGAAAACTTCTGGAAAAAAATGAACCATTGAAAAGACTCATTATGCCTCATAGATTATACGTTGGGGTGTTAGCTTTCCAAAATGGGGTCATTTTCTGGACGTTTCCATTGCCCTGGTGTTCCAGGGCCTTCAAAACTGTAATAGGTGGTTGAGAAATGAAATGTGTAATTTATGCTCCTAGAATGCCTGAAGGTGCTACTTCAAAATTAGGCCTCTGTATGTGGTCAGGCTGTGTAAAAGTCTCACACATTTGGTATCGTTATACTCAGGAGGAGTAGTAGAACGTATTTTGGGGTGTTATTTGTGGTATGCACATTCCGTGTGGGAGAAATAAGCTATTACAATGAAAATTTTGTGAAAAAAAAAAAAAAAAAAAAAAAAATCGTAATTTTGCAAAGAATTATGGGAAAAAATGACAACTTAAAATAACTAACCATGCCTCTTACTAAATACATTGGAATGTCTACTTTCCAAAAAGGGGTCATTTGGGGGGCATTTGTACTTTCCTGGCTTGTTAGGGTCTCAAGAATGGAGATAGGCCTTAGTACATCAGATGTGATCTTTTTTTGCAAATCTTTATGATTTGCACCATAGCTTGTAGACTCTATAAATTTCACACAGATCATATAATATGCAAAAATTTGGGTTATTTTTACCAAAGATGTGTAGTAGTATAAATTGTGGCCAAAATTTATGAAGAAAAATTGCTAATTTGCTAAATTTTGTCACAGAAACTAAGAAAAATTCATTTTTTTTCAAAATTTTCGGTCTTTTTTCATTTATAGCGCAGAAAATAAAAAACCGAGAGGTGATCAAATACCACCTAAAGAAAGCTCTATTGGTATGAAGAAAAGGACAAAAAAATCATTTGGTTACAGTGTTGCATGACTGAGTAATTGTCATTCAAAATGTGAGAGCACTGAAAGCTGAAAATTGGTCTGGGACTGAGGGGGGTTTAAGTGCCCAGTAAGCAAGTGGTTAAACAGTAATATGTGATTTGGGCTGGATTACATTGGCTATAGTTTGATAATTATTATAATGGACTAAATGAAAAGAAGCTTCAGAGTGGGAGAGTTTACTTCCTCTTTAACTGATGTCATTGGTAGTTAGGATGGCAGTGTCTACAAAGTTTTAATGGTGCATAATAAAAACCTGTGGCTTTGTGTAACTAAAGCTTGATACACCTGCTGGCTTGTATACAATTTTTTAGGCATTTTGCCAAACACACCCCTGAAGCAACCTCAAGGCACTCTGGTTGAAAAAGGCTTTATTAGACCCCCAATGTCTCCATAAAGAGTACCTGTCACCTGCCCAATGCCATCACAGTGATTAACCCTCGTGATACCAATCAAGTTAAAAATGAATAATAAATAAAAATAAAAAAAAAGCTTTAAAAATAAAATATATTAAAAAATTGCAACCATAAACTTTTTCTCTTCTACAGGGCCTCTACTTTCAGAAAATATATAAATGTTCTGGGGTGGGGTTAAGTAATTTAATTGGTAAAAATTTGGATTTTTATGAGTGCAAAAAAAAAATGCTCTGGAGTCGAATTAGTTCAAAAATGTACCTGTTCCAACTTGCATACGAATTCAACTCAAGAACAAAACCTATAGAACCTAGTTTGCAACCCAGGGACTGCCTGTAAAGCGGAAACCTTCCAATGGGGGCACTAGCTCTGGTGACATCTCTCTGGAATGATTCCTTTACCTTTAGTCCTTTAAAAAGAGCCCAAGACTCACATTTGTATCCACAAGTCACATGGGAAAGCAACAGCATCTAAAATCAATACTCTTTTTTAGATTTCAATTTAAAAATATAAAAATTTCTAAAGATACATGCACAGTGGGAAACCCCATGTCTTAAAGTTAGCAATGGCCATATGTATCATAAAGGACATGCATGTAGGAGGGATAACCCCTTTCTAGTACGCTCCATCCTAAAGGGATCCCCCCCCCCCCCTTTTCCCAGTCACCTGTGTACTGCCAATGTATCCCCATCAACACCAGCCTATATGGAAGCATTGGCCTGCCACAGACAAGGCCTTGCAAGTGTTTCTACTAATATCGTTCAACTCTTAACTCTGAGCAGGGCTCCAGTCTTGGGACTACTGATAGCAGGAAGTACAACAAGTAAAAAGGGAGTTCCCCAAGTGATCTGGACGGGTGTGACTGAAAAGCATGTCACCTGGCATTTTAAATAAAATCTGTTTATCAACTTGAGAAAGAGGAACACCTTACTATTTGCTCAGAGTACTGGATGTGTTCCCTGTAGTAAGTACAAGAACACAATGTTCATAATTTTAATGCATGTGATACATAGGTGTTCTGCTGCAACCAGCCACTCTTATACTGCTGCTTTCTGAAGGCATTGTGGTCCTAGCCCCAATCGGACACTGCCCCTTCAGTCTCCAACTTAAAAGAGGTTTGTGCCTCTATATTTGTACCTATAGGCAAGCCTAGAACAAGGCTTACCTATAGGTACTGTAAATATCTCCTAAACATGAGCTGTATACAGCACAGATGAGGTAATCGGTGCACGCACTCTGAAGGAACAGCCATCCATGCCATTTATTCAGAAACGCGTGTTGTGACCGTGGCCCATAACGTGATAAAAAATAATGTTCTTTAGCAAGGAACATACATTCCACATTAATAATTGTGCTACCAAAATTTGTCTGTGCTGTAAATTGCCTCCACTATTGCTCCGGTTTCTTCTTACTGGAGGCTGACATTTTGCTGAAGCCCAGAGCCCCTTAACAGCAGTAAATCAAAGTGGAACTAAACCCATTGATTTAACAATTTCAAAAAACAGTTCGTTACATTCAAGAAATAACGAGATTGACGCAGTGGCGTGGCCCTGCCGCGGGAGTGACATCACGCGGCTCCGGCCAGTCACACAGCCAGAGTTCGCGTTCTCTGAAAGACGGGATGACAAGATGGATGCAGCCTCTAATGGGGACACCACATGCTTAGTTTGCATGTAATCACATAATGTGCTAGTATGCGATGCATACTAGCACATTATGCCTTTACTTTGCAGCGAAGGAAACCCCACCGTTTACCTCCTCTTTAAAGGATTTTTTTTTTTTTTTAAACAAACATCTCTATACCTACCTACTCTGTGCAATAAAATTGCAGTGGCCCTGATACTCTTCTCGGGTCCCCTGCCGGTGCTCTTGGCTGCTCCTCTTGCCGATGTCCCCAATAGGAAACAGATTCCCATGGGGGCACTTGTAGGGGCTCACTCCCAAGCCCTGCTGCTGTGTCCAATTAACACAAAGGGATTCGGCCTCGTCCCCTGCTCCCTCGTCACTGGAGGTGACTGATAGGAGTGGGTGCCAATGGCTTCTGCTGCCATCAGTCTGCCCGTTATAATATACACAAACAGCCATTACTCAGAAAACCATCTTTGTCTGTAAAACGTATTTGAGAACATTAATGACTTTACAGAAAGGTTGTTTAGTATGAACAGAGAAGGCTCTAGAGATAACTGGAATAAAGGTGGTCTTTTTGTATAGAAAACTATAGAATTCTGAGCAGATGGCATAAAACATTTCCAGGTATGTGCCAAGAAATGAGAGTACAGAAAGGGAGCCATTCCACAGCACATACTTATGAAAGTAGAACTACCCGTCCTCGTGTGTGGGGCCAGCCTCAGTGGACTGCACGAGGAAAGATTTAGGTCACACGATTAAACTTACATCTGCAGTGTTTTCATGGCAACATTACTCATTCACCGTTAAATTTAACTTTACTGCCTAGAACTGCTCTTTAAGAACAGAAATATTGTGAAACTATATTAACATAAGCAGCCCAGTAAATGTTCCTTTATTATATGTTCAGCATGAAAAATAGGAAAAATGCTATGGGGCACATTGTGCTATACGAAAGGCTAGATCGACTGGTAACATTGCATGCAGACAAGTCATGAAAGCCTTTTGGAGGGTCTTGTATGAAAATAGCTGCCCATTAGATGCTATCAAAATGAGCACACTGAAAAGTAGCTTGTTTTGCTACGTGCCATGTTGAATTGAAAGGTTTGATATGGCTTTAAAATCCTTTTCTACTTCCTCAATTCTGCTAAGGACGTGCAAACTCCTCTTTCAAAGACAAATTATCTGTATGAACATATCGGTGGCGTAATATTTTAGAGAGATCCAACTTGGTCCAAGAATGTCAACTATGACACCCAGAGACATTATAGGGAAGTGATGAAAGACTTGGAGGGTGGTGGAGCCTGGGAGACTTTTATTCCAGTTTCATCTTGCAGCAATGTGGTACCTCCACGTGCATCTTTGACCTATACTGTTGCTGTACCCGTGTCTAGGTACTTTGGCTATCTGGTTAGTGAGAAGGGTAGAGGCCTTCCGTCTCATTTCGGTAGGGTTTTTTTTTTCGTGGAGTATAGAGCGGAGATTAGCTTCCCTATGTCTGGATGCATCCATACCCAGGCCACACCCTCCACAAATTTTGTAGGCCAACATTCACATTTCCCCCCCCCCCCCTCACAAATAAGATGGCGGCAGTACTTGAGAGCTGGCCCGAAAATCAGCTTGGGTGCCAACATCATGGGACCCCTGGACAGGTAGGTGTCCCAAAGTATTTGTAGCTGCTGACTAATATTTTCTGTATATGTGTATGTGTGTGCGTGCCCCTCTTCTCGTCAGAAAATTAAGTCATGCTAGATCACTTGCGGCTGGCCCCTTTTGCAGGTATAGCTGTGTAAAGCATTAAAAATAAGTGCATATACTGTTTAAATTTTTTTTTTTATAAATTATATATATATATATATATATATATATATATATACACACACATACACATACATACATATATACACACACACACACACACACACACACACAGTCTTGCCCTGCTCTACACATGCTCAGATCTAAATTTTTAGGCACTGCCAAATTCGTAGGGACCAATCTGCTGACAGCTTTAAACCTATTAAAAAAAAAAACACTATCCTTTACAGGCAATAAAGCTGCTTCTGTTTGATCTGCAACTGCCATGGTGCTACACATGTGATCAGTTAGGACACCAGCCATTTGATAGTTTGACAGTTTAATGGAGGACACAAGCAAATTGTGAGTTAGCAATCCCAACATTCCATAGATGTAACTTTTTTGAAACTGTTAAATCGAAGGGTTTAGTTCCACTTTATGATTTACTGCTGTTCATGGGCTCTGTGCTTCATCAAAATGGCAGCCTCCAGCTAACACAGGAGCATTTCTGGAGGCAATTTGCAGCACACACAAATTTTGTTAGCAAAATGATTAATGTGGAATGTATGTTCCTTGCTAAAGAACATTCTTTTTTTATCACGTTGTTATGTGTAAAGTTCTGCTTTAAGCTGCCCATACACGGTAAAAATTCAGCCACTTTAGATGGAAACAAGTGAATTTTGATCTGTGTGACCACTGTGGTTGAACAAAAGTTGATCAATAGCCCTGTTGGTATTTTTCCGCTCATTCAGGACTGCAGAATATAGACTGCAGCACTGAGCTGTGTATTCTGATGTTGGAGAAGTCTCCCTGCTGTCAGAATACAATGACTCAGCATGGAGGATTCCAGGATCCAAATGGAGTATGTGGATAGGTGAAATCGGGTCAAGTTTTTTGTTCAACTAGTTTTAGCTAGTTAACTAAAAACTAAAAAATAAATAGGGGAGGTTTTGTTTTTCAATATGAACCTGTTCTTTAACTATTTTGGGAATTTAAATTACATTTATCTGACTAAAGATAAACTTAGTTCTTGGTAATAAAGATACGCATCCCTAAACCTCCAGTGCAAATCCTGGCACCGAGGGTTACCAGAGGTCCTGCTCAAACAGTAAAATTGCTTCAGCATCACTGCTGTGCTAGAGAACAAAGCTTGCAAGGCAAGTTCTAACATACGAGTCAATTTTCTGCAGATCACTTTTATTAAAGCCCTCCCCCCAACAAGGATTATAATCTTCGTATCAATGTACTTTCCCCAAACAAAACCGTCAGACCTTTTGTCAATGTTTTTGATCCCCAAACTGGGCCTGTATTTGTCCTCTGTATCGGCTCTTCCACTTCCAGGTGCTGCCATTTTCTCCAGAAGAAACGGGTCTCAGTGGTTTTTCATCCTTGTAGTCTTGAGAAGGAGGTGAAGTGTGCATCACATCACACCGCCTCCTGTGGGTGGGTATAATCACCATAGGACTCCATCAATTGACTGGGTGCGGCAGTTTAGATCTCTCATTGACTTATTTAGTACTGTTTCTCAGAACAGATGCATTATTTCATAACAGGTTAGGGAGATTTTATTCAAAAGATTTGGAATTTCTTCATTTACAGAACAAAAAAAAATACGGCATTGAAACATATCAGCAGTTTGCTTTGGTAGGGGAAGAAGTATCTGTATAGAGAAAGCGATCACAATCCTTGGGTTGGGCTTTAATATAAAACACAATACTGCTCTGCACTGTCTGGAGGAGGTTCACGCTTCAGGTAATGTAGTTGGTGCCAACTGTTTCTACCCAGCTTTAAACAATAAATTAAAAAAAAAAAAAAAAAAAAAAAAAAAAACACAAACACACACACACGCTTCTTATAATTAGGCTCAGATAGCACTTTAATGGGGTGTTGATTATTCAGTGATTGTAAGTGGCATTTACAGTAGCACTAAGCACCCAAAAGGGTACTACACAATAAAATTTGTAAGAAATATACAACACATGCAGCTCATCCAAATCACCAGCTGGTTGCATTGTTTCACAGACAGGAATGGTCCAATTCGGCAGTCAACCAGCATGTTTCCCAGCGGCCAGCCAAGTCACCTAAATAATCCAAGTGGAAATACGCCTCCCATCTGCAACCCTCTGGGACATGTCACAGGCCCCCAAAAGGCAGTGGAACCATTCGGCCAGGCTCATCCAAGTGCAGTGGGAGTTCATCTGTGAAGTCCCAAGGAGTCAACTGGCTTCTTCCCACAGTAAAGATGCTGGAGCCAAAAAGCCAAAGATCAGCAAAGAACTGGCCAGGTTGAGGACAGTGCTGGGTCCCTGGACAGGCAAGTGTCCTTTTTTATTCTCTCTAGGATGAAGATCCCTTTTAAGCCTCATTGCGGACTAGAAGGGATCTTTGATAATTCAGGTGTGCAGGACACAGGACACCTCTGAGTTTGACAAGATCAACAGGTTTGAATTTTTGCAACAGGAATAACAGAACTTGAATAGTATATTAAAAACAGACCAAAGGGGGAGCAAATTAGATAAATTAGATAAAATACCTACACTTCAACCACCACCTGAGGCCAAGTGCTGGGAGGTCA